>NC_133541.1:112217062-112520092 GCF_048773025.1 Camelus bactrianus
TATGTATCTGTAATCTAGGTGTATTGTTTGTTGTGTGTGTTTCTTTCTTCCTCTCTTCTGTCCGTGTGTGTATTTTAGTAGCTTCTAAATTCTAATCCAAGGCTATTAGTCCTGTATCTAAGTCATTCTAATCAGAAGTTAGAGTACTTTTTTTTAAACAACTAGTTGAGATGGACTTCAGCCATATTTTGGAGTCGATATCCTTTTCTTTCCTAGTGTTTCTAGACTTACAGCAAAGATGGGGAAAAGAAGCCAACATGCTGGCCCTTTGAAGTCCAGCCTCCATCTGCCGTTTCTCATATTTATTTTCTGTCTAGGGAATCAGTCTTCTTTGGGGGAATGGTGTATTTTCCCATAAAGGAAAGCATGTCCATGGGGGGAAAAATGTAGTTTCAGCTTTGGTAGTTTTTTCTCAACTTATATCCCTAGGAAAGGAAACATGACACAATGCATGTTTCCTCAGAAAGTCACTACAATAGGTGATCTGTCACTCCCAGCAATGAAAAAAGAGAGAAACAATCCCTGTATCGAGCTATTCTTTTTAATCATTCATCCAACATGGAGATAGGAAAGAACTTCATCTCCCAGGTTGTGTTCGTCAGTGTCCAATCAGGAAAACAGATTGTTCAGTGTATTTCAACAGAAGGGATATAATGATAGAGAATATTCATTATATACATGAGGGGAAAGCTGACAGAGCCATCAGGGGCATGGGACAGCCCAGGGATTAATAGGAAGCTTGGAGAGGCAGTGAGAGGAGGGGGTATCACCAAAGCCCAGAGGCCAGAATCATCAGACAGCTGTGAGACCAGAGGCAGGGTGGCCCAGGCAGGAGTTGGGACTATGGAGAAGTGGGCTCTTGGATCCCTGAGGGACATGTTCCTCTGCCCGAGAGGGGACGTTACACAAGGCAGAGTAAGAGAGAAATGAATACTGACTTCTCCCCTTCTGCAACATTCTTGTGCCTCTCATTGGATGAATCCACCTAGCAGACAGTTGGAGAAGGAGCCTGGGGGATGTGATTCCATGAGATGCAGAGCAGAACAGGGAAAGAGTGGGAGATGGTTATAAGAGCTAGCAGGCAAAATCTACCGTATGCCCCTTGGAACTCTTGAAATCTCCCTCATCTCTGAATGTCCCTATTTACTTTTTCTCAAGCTCCAATCCAGGAGGAAGATTTTAGTTTGGGCAATGGCTTTTAGAAGTTGATAGTCCTACCCTTATAAGGAACACGGAAAATACCTGAGGGCATTTGTTTGTTTGCATGGTGACTGAGGGTTATATGTGCTACCGGTATCTATGGGGCTGGAGACAGATACTCCATGCCCTATAGTGCTTGGGGTAACCCAGTGCAATAAAGAACTGCCCCATCCAAATGCCAGTAGTGCCCCTTGGAGAAACATGGTGGTTTTACGTTACAGAGTTACCTGAACTGGGGAGAGCTGCCACAAGAAGCTGTAAGTTCGCGGTCAGTAAAGGATGCTAAGTTGAAGCTGGACAACCTTGGCAGGGATGTTGTAGGGAGGATAAAGAACTCGGTGTGAGAACAGAAGATAGGATTGGAGCTAGACTTAACCTTTTGGTCTCTTCCATCCCTAAGATTTTTATAATATTTTTGATAATTATGTAAATAGCAATATTTTTTCAGTGCTTATTATGTATCAGTCTATGTGTTGCATGTGTACACACGGTATCTCATTTATTTTCCCACAATAAAATAGTGAGCAAGATAATACTATCATTTATATTTTGTAGCTAAGGAGAGTGAAGCTCAAAGGGGTCAACTAACTTGCCCAAATTACTCTATTAGAAAGTGACAGAGGAACAGAAACCCAAATCCGTCTGACTCTCAAATCTGTGTCCCTAGCCAGTACGTACTGAGGCCTCCCTGTTACACTTCCTATGTCCACCTTGTCTCTCTGGGTTTTAAGCATTCCCCTTGGGATCTGTGTTACGAATTATTTTTGTATCATCTGTGTGTTTTTCTTGCTATGGTTGCGGGTGCTCAGGGCTCAGCTGTTCCAGCAAACCATTCAGGACGGACTCAGGCTGTGCAGTTCTCACTCGGTCTCCAAGATGTTAATTCCTGGCGTGTGACCCTGCTCTTTCTCCTGACACCCTGGGGTTTATTCATTACTCACTCGCACATACTTTGCCAGTCATGACTGAGAGCCCTCTGTGTGGACCGGTAGCAAAGCAGGAATTTTCTGAAAGTCCCTGCCTTAGCTGAGCTTTTCTCTCTCGTACAGATCGACTCAATGGAAATGAGCACAACCAGGATCCATGTGCCTTCATTCACACAGACGTTTATAGAGTACCTACTGTGTAGCAGGCATGTGTTTGAACACGGATACGACCCTTAAGTCTCATGGTGCTGACAGTCTAGATGCTGTGCTGCCCAGGAGAACTTTGCACTGTTCAGTGGAGCAGCCTCTAGCCACGCGTGTCTGTTGCGCTCTTGCAATGTGGTAGTGCAACTAGAGAAATGAGTTTTCAATTTTATGTGATAGTAGTTAATTACAAATTTTAATTTAAATACCATCCATGATCACCTGTATTGAACAGTGCAGGTCTAGAGAGAAAGCTATAAAATAAAGAAATGGCGTACAGTCATTTAACATTGATGGAGTATTTGCAGGGGGCACGTCAAGGGACAGAAAGAAGAAGACGACTTGGCATATTGGAGTTCACAGTCTAGGGAGGATGCAGACACTAAGATAGATATTTGTTGTTTGTGTAGGTTGAAATACAGTCTGAAGAGAATGTGGAAGGGGAAAAGTGAGGGAGTGACTGGCAGCCTGAAAAATCAGGGACTGTTTTAAGGAAGAGGAAACTTCAGAGCTGGACCTTGAAGGGTAGGGGAGTGAGTTAGGTGGAGAGGTGGCATTCGTAGTAGAGCAAGGTTTCTCAAGCTGGCCACTATTTTGGGCTTAGATAATATTTTAATAATAGATAGACATTTTGGCTGGGTAATTCTTTGCTGTGGGGGGCTGTCCTATGTATTATAGAATGTTTAACAGCATCCTTGCCCTCTGCTGACTACATGCCATAGCATCGCAGCCCTCATTTGTAACAAACAAAAATGTCTCCGGTCCTTGTGAAATAGTCTCTGGAGAACAAAAGAGCCTCTGGTTGAGAACCTCTGGTGTAGAGGGAATTCTCTGGAAGCCACAGGTGTTATACATAGGGGAGTGAGGGACTAGGGGCAGGAGCATGAGCAGGGAGGCTGGTGCCCACGAGCATGAACAGGTGAGTGTGCGGCCGGGTATCAAAGGTCTTCAGGTACCATCTGTGGAGTCCAGACTCTCCCTGTAAGCAGCAGAAAGCTGGGAGGGATTTTTATGTTGGAGAGTGGCAGGGTTGATTTTATTATTTTGGAAGGCAAACCTCAACCTGAGTGTTCTCCAGCACTTTGTGCCAGGTGGGAAATAAAGGAGGTTGGAGAGCAACTGGAAGCAGACTGTATGGGGGCCAGTGTCATGGCTAAACCAGGTGGATGGTGAGGCTTGATCAGAGGCTGTGACAGCGCAGATGGGGATCAGCATAGCTATTCAGCAACACCTCTGTGAATCAGGTCTCCCCACTGGTGTCTTGACTGTATGAACTGACAAGCACATCTTTGGAATGAAAGGCTTTTTTTTTTTGCCAACAGCATTTTTCTTTCTTTTCTTTCTTTTTTCTTTTTTCTTTTTCTTTTTCTTTTTTTTTCTTTTTGTTTTTCTTTTTTTCTTTCCTTTTTCTTTTTCTTTCTCCTTTCTTCCTTCCTTCCTTCCATCCTTTCTTTTCCTCCTTCCCTCCTTCCTTCCTTCCTCTCTCTCTCTTTCTCTTTCTCTCTCTTTCTTTCTCTCTGTCTTTCCTTTCCTTTTCTTTTTTTCTTTTCTTTTCTTTTCTTTCCTTCCTTCCTTCCTTCCTTGTCTTTCCTTTCCTCCTTCCCTCCTTCCTTCCTTCCTTCCTTCCCCCCTCTCTCTCTCTTTCTCTCTCTGTCTCTCTTTCCCTCTCTGTCTCTCTTTCCTTTCCTTTCTTGTATAGTCAGTTTACAATGTTTTAATTTCTGGTGTCCTGCATAGTGATTCATTTATACATGTATATTCCTTTACATATTCTTTTTCACTGTAAGCTTTTAAGACATTTCTGTGGGTTTTTTTTTTTTTTAACTTCACAGTCTACACAAACTTTACTGTTTTCATTTGAAGTGGAACTCTTTTCTAGAGTTTAGATTTCATACATAGATTTGTGGAATCGAAAGTTACGGAAAATATTGTCTTCCAAACTTTCCGTCTATTGTGATATTGAGACAGAAGGTTAAGAATAGGATTTTCATCTTCATTTATTATAGATCTGTCAATTTGTGATAGAAATTATTCTATCACAATTTGAATATATGTAGGGGTGATAGACATGTATTTGTCTGTTACGGTACCTGGGTATAGTAAGCAAAATGTTAGCCCTTTTCATGAACAACTTGAGGACTGGGGAGTAATGATTATAATTGCTTGGTATGAACATCTCGAAGCAGAAAAGACAGCAATGAAGGAATAGAAACCCTGGGATTTTTAGGTCAGTATCTCTTTTAGAAAATATTTTACTGTTATATGACTTATTAGTCATGTGACTTACACAAGCTCCTGTAACTCAGGACGTGGGATAATTAGCACAGAAGAGTCTGTAAGTTGAGGTTCTGAATATTCAGGGCTAGACCGAGCTCTAGGGCACAGACTGTGTCAGCACTGGCATTGCAGCCGTGACCAAACGAGTAGATGGATAAATAATAACCCATGTGTCGTATACAGATACATTCTACATACGAACAAAAATGTCTGGTTGGTTTTCTTAGGTTATTTTAAGTGTGGGAAAGAAATGTCCCTGGAGATGTATCTTTTTTTTTTCTGAGACTTAAAGGTTTATTGGAATAAAGAGCAATCTTCCCCAACTGAATTCCTCTCACTAGCCCACAGGTCCTGGTGGTTTAGCTCTTTTAATTTTATTCTAGCTTGTCCATTTCAGTCCTTGTAGAAGTAGAACATGTACTGTATGTATCAACACACCAAAACTTGTGTTTGGGATCAGTCTTTCCTTTAGTTGGTTTTTACTTCTACAACAGGAGGGTAAGCTCCTTGAAGTCAGGGGTCATCTCCAGTATGTTATTCTGTGAGCTTTTAGAAAAAATAATTGAGAGTCACTTGTGTTTGAATGCTCAAGTTTGTGGTTAATATGCTTGGATGCTGGGCCAACCAGTAGGTTATGTGTATGAAAACTAAAACAAATCCCAGATGTCAAACTGGCTGGGAATTGTGTTTCTTATGATAAAACTGTGATCCACTGCTTGAGATAAGTCCATAAATCTCATAAAACACTCTCTGTAGCCTTCTTAGATTATTTCTCCTGGGGCAGTCTATAAAATATGTCCTGGTCATTTCAAATATTGTTGAAAAGAAAGTTTCCATCGTTTTATGATATAAACCATTTGCTTTATTCTTGGGGGAACAGGTTCTTATCTACTTATTTGTTTGTTTTTGTTTGTAATGGAGGATTTCTGAACATATAGAATACCACATATCACTCCAAAGGACTCTTTTTGTGGAAAAAGAATAGTTTTCTTTTTTTTCCTGTTGGGCTTATCTTGGGGGTGGAGTGGGGAGGGTATTGTGCCAAAGACATAATTAGGAATGGAAGCTGCATTTATTACTGGAGACAAAAATAACACCTTATAATAGCGGCAATATGTTGTCTCTTCGGATGTCTATTAATTGAAATTGTTAGGTCAGCAACCAGCTAACAAATCAGCTTTGAATGAAATGAACCCCTCTTTGGCACATGAGACCTCTTTAGGAGTTCTAAAGGCTCTGTCCTGCCTTTTTAATTTCATCTCCCTGACTTGTTTACAATCAGGCCACATACCCCGTGGGCTTCCGATTTGCTTTTTTTTTCTTTCCTACTCAGAGCAAGAACTAACAGTTGGCGTCTTGATTCTTTGATTTATCCTTTTTCGTGTGCCTTGTTTTTGTCATTTTAAAAATTTTCATTTATTTCCAAATCCTGTTATTTCTGACCATTGAAAAGCAACACCCACCAGAATGCTATTTTAAAAGGTGCTTGTGTAGCACAAGCAGGTGCTGGACAGTAAATCAATCTGGTTGCATTTTGCTCTCATTAAAACTTTGCACCCCACCCCTGTTGGTAAAGGGGAGAGGAAGACTAATGTGGAGAGGCAGACAGAGGCACCCTCTCTGCTGTTGAGAAGAGTCTGCAGTCTTCATATGGGAGCTTCCAACTAAGTCCTCTCTCCTGACTCTTCTTCCTGTTTAAGAAAATCCAGTGGAGATTGGATGATGCCAGGCAATCTGTCCTATCTGTGAGAAACAGATAAAAAAAACAGTCATCTACTTGAAAAACAAAAGAAACATTAGAGATTATCTAGCCAATGGGTTATCATTTTGATTTTATTAGAACTCTTGAGCCAGTAAAATCTTTCATAAAATAGTAATGTTTAAAACAGTAATTATGATGATGGAAAATTTTACTGAGTGCTTTCCAAGGCTATTATTATTCATGAAAGAAACTGGAGGGTAGGAGAAGTAATGTGTTTGCTAAAGTCACACAGTTATTAGGTGACCAGATCAGGGGCCTTGATACCATCATAGAGCCAGCTTCACCAATCCTGAAACCTTCTGCTTCTCGACGTCTTTATGTACTAGGTCATTATGTGTTTTTGTTTTTGTTTTTTAAATTACATTAGCTACTGACTATCAAATGTCTTATGCGAGCTGAACACCATTCTGAGTACATTGTCAGAGAGCTCAGCTATTTGGTATAGCTGATAATTGACCAATTACCTTTAAGTCTCTGAACTGTTTCTGAGAGCCAGCCAGGCACAAGCCTAGGAGCTAAGGTGTATGGTCTCTGTCATTCTCAATAAATGCATAGACTGGTGCCAGAAATGATGGGATACATTTTGGGATTAGAATGGCTACACTAGGAAATCAGAGAGAAAAAAACATGGTGAAACACTTTTCTACATGTCGTGTTTGTTTTTAATGGGGGCAGTGGGGATTGAACCCAGGGCCTTGTGCATGCTAAGTATGTGCTCTAACCACTGAGCTATTTCCCTCCCCCTTACATGTCATTGTATATTAGGCTCTTCAGGTTACTATAACAAAGTACTATAGAGTGAGTGACTTAAAATAACAAAAGTTAATTTCTTATTGTCCTGAGGGCCGGGAACTTAAAGATCAAGGTACTGGCAGAGTTGGTGTCTGTAAGGGCCTGCTCCTGGTTCATAGATAGGTGTCTTCTCGCTGAGCTGCATGTGGCAGAAGGGACGAGGGAGCTCTCTGAGGTCTCTTTTATAAGGGCACTAATCCAGTTCATGAGGGCTCCACCCCCATCACCTACCTAATCTCCTCCAAAAGGTCCCACCTCCTAATACCGTTGCAATGAGAATTAAATTCAACACAGTGGATTTCGGGGGAATGTAATCATCTTGTTTCCAGCACATTGTTAACTCTAACAGGGAAAGGACAGAGCCTGCCTTGGTTGTGTGCTTAAAATTATTAAGATGAACCAAGAGATTGTCAATATAATCATGGGTCAGTAAGGAAACCATTCTGTTTGGAGACATCCCTGGCTGAACGTTGAGTTTAGATCATCAGCCTTTTCCAGCAAGTCTTAATGTCACTGATTCTTGAAGTGAAGGAACAAGCTTGCTGATTTTCTCAGCTTTCTAATGCCTGGATTCATACCCATGAGCTCTAGACTCCCAGATAAGGATTAGAAAGCAAGAATGAAAAGTGAGAAGGAACAGAGCAGGAGAGGCAAAGAGGGAAAAAAAAATGAGGAGAAGAGAGGAAGGAGGAGAAAAGGGCCCAACATTTCTAGGAGGGACACGCATCTTGTGGAGAGTAAACAAGACGTTAAGGAAATAAATGAAAATCTTAGGTCCTGAGTGAACATCAGGTATCCATAAACATGGCAACAGATACTGAGGATTACTTCATGAAAGCTTTATCTTTAATTCCTGAAGACTTGATACATGAAAATGTCACAGAGTAATATCATCTGAGGTGAGACTTTCTGGAATGTGTGATCTTAGCAAGTCAGTGGGGCTCTGTGAGCCTTGGTTGGTTCTTGTATAAAGTGAAAGGTCATAGTGAAATGAACCTGCTTTTACAGTGCTAAAATTCTCTTTTTCTCTTTTCCTTTCAAATTGGCTTAAATGTTGGTCGTTTATTGCTGTAACAATTATTTATCCACGGTTATTATTTTCACTGGATGTAATTAACAAAGAATGTATATGCTTTGATGTTTCCATTTTCACTAAAGATAATGAGGATATTAATTTAAGATTGCACAGTCGCCAGTGAAATAGCCATTATAAATCTGATTGTTGCTGCCTTAAACCAAGTAAACCATGTATTTCTTTCTTTTTTTCATTTTTTCTTCTTAACAAGTAGTCTTTCTTCATGTTCCTTTATTTCTATGCAGAAGCCAATACACGGCTTTTAATAATTTGGGTTTAGTCTTGCTCTTTAAAGCAGAAGCTTTCCCAGATGTTCTGCTGTTCGATGGTTGTATGTTACTTCAGTGTTGTTTTTCCCCTTCTTCCAAATGTTAAGTCTATTTTTTAGGACAGCCTATAGAGTTATAAATGCCATTTTGTTTTATTTATTTCATAATAGTATAGGTATCTTTCTTTGACTGTTGTATCAGTGATGTTAGTTGCCTTTAGTTAGTACAGTTATAATTAACCTTTCTAAGTTAAATAAAGGTAAGACGAAGAACTGAATATTGACAAAATCCATCAAAAATGTTGATAAACATTAACTCCATGAAAAATTGCTACCTGAAAATGTTGGCAGTAAAGGGTAGATAAAAAGATTTGGCTGAAAAATATCAATCATGTGATTTTATGGGGCAGAGAGGTTTTCTCTGAGTAATTTTCCTTTAATGTGTGCTTTGTGAGGAATAAACTTCATTCAGTTCTGGATTACAGGTGCCAGGGAACTACCAATAAATCACCAGGTTTTCCAAAAATGCCCTTTCCTCTTTGTCATTTATCTGATGCTGGATGTAATCACTGTATGCAGAAGTGTGGCACAGAATGTCTGTTTCACAGAACCAAACCAATGTTGGGGTTTTCAAACTGGCACCCAGTTCCATGCCTGGGTATTGGCAGACACGTCAAAGATATTTGTGGAATAAACCTGGATCCTTAAGAAGAGACATGTTCCTTAGAGAATAAATTGGGCCAAGGAAGAAGTACTAATCTATGGTCTATTGTTCAGAACGCTGCTCCAATGTCAGTGTGACCTTCCCACGGTAATTCCTTATTGAAGGCTGGGGATGAGCATCCTCAGACCATCTAAAACCAAATAAACTACCATAGAGCTATTCTCTAAAGTTATTGTCACTGCTTAATTTCCTCCAAAAATTTCCGGTCACCAAAAAAACCAGTATGCAGCTGAATTCTGCCTTTAGCATGTCCATAGAGAAATATAGTTAGTTAGAAGAGCAGTCCATTTGAAGCATCAGAAGTGCATCTCAACACTGTAGACCAGGGTTTCTTAAAGTATCATCTTTGGACCATTTAAATCAGAACCAGGTAGGATGCTAATAATGCATCTAGTTCCCCAGACTTTGCTGGACTGGTTCATCACAATTTTGGGAAGCAAGCTGAGAAATCTATGTTTTTAACTGGTTTTTCCAGGGTATCTTTAATCGCATGGAGTTAAATCATTATCTTCTTTTGAGTACTGTTACTGCGGTTTTAGTGGTGCAGCCATTCTGGGAACAAGTCAGGCATCATCATGGTTGTGCTTTGTGCAAGAAAGGAATGCTTTCAATGAGAGACTTGGAAGGTTTGCTTTAGACTCCGATGACTCCTCTGTCTTCAGGCACTTTGATTTCAGTTGTGGAGGTAATTGATGGTAAGATTGAAAAGAAAAGGAAAGGAAGGAAGAAGGGAGTACCTGAAGCTGGTTATGTTGGTCATTGCATCGAATAAGCAAAACAGTGCCTTGATGACAGTGAGTACGTGGAGGGGAAGTGAGAAAAGAGGTTAGACAGGCATGTTGGGCAGGTGGGAGGTTCGGCATGTTATGTGATAAGCTTAGAAGGTTTTATTTTATTTTTCTGGCAACGGTGAGCCACTGAAGGTGGGGCAGGGGAGTGAGATGATCAAAGCTCATATTCAACAGTACAGAAAGAAAGACAGACTATCAAGTGGACTGCAAAGGAGCGGGCACTACATTTGAAGCTGCAAGAGGTTTCTGTCTGCACTCTTGAAAAGAAAAGGCCTGTGCACGCCTGAATTCAACTGAGAGCAAAGGGCCAGCTAGAGACTAAAAACACAACACCTCCTGATCAGAACACCCTGTGAACAGGTCCTAATCAAAGCTCTGAGTCTCATCACATCTCAGCCATACTCCCAGGGCACTGCTGGGGGGCAGCACTTTTCTTCTGGGTACTTTTGGTGGTGTGAAGCTGGCACCCTGTTTGGTATTCTTCTGAAGGCTTGTTGGTTGACACTGTCAGGTCAGAACATTGGCTTGTGATTTGGTAGATTTCCAGGGAGATTTCACTGGGATCCTGTCCTGGCCAGACTTTTCTTTTGATTATGGAGCAGTTCAGTTGCCTGGGAGCCTCTCGATGTGCTCCTTTGGACACCAGTGGCAATGTACATACATTTAAAAGCCACCATAAAAGAACACGTGGTAAACAGTAGTGACATCGTGGAATCGTCCCTCACCTCTCCCCACTAAATCAAAGTCCTCGGTCATTCACCATCTATTTATTTTTTGCATGGAGAGATGAGGGGTGACTCATTCATTCTTTGTCAGTTAGTCATCCAACAAGGGCTGAGCACCCACTATGTGCCAGGTGCTCCCCCAGATGCTGGGACTGTGGGATTTCGAAACAAGAACATGCACTAATATTTAGAGACAAGCATCTACATCGCTAATTAATGGTCACCATTGTTCTTGGATAAAAGCACAAATTCTTCATCTGGCCTCTTGGGCCCAGTGCTTTCTTCCCCTCCGTAGTTTCCAGCCACATCTTGTTCCCTTCTCTTTATGTGCGACATGTCAGCCACGTTGCTCTTGGGTCTAACAGCACCTTACATATGCCAAGATCCTCTCCATCTCAGAGTTTTCCTGTTTGCTCGTTCTGTTTCCAAGAATGTCCTTCTATCTCCCGTTTGTCTGGCTAGCCCTTCACTCAGTGTTAACCATTTACCTGAAATTCTCACTTTTCCGATGCCTTCTTTGTCCTCTGAGATAAGATTTCTGCCTCTTGCTGTGTATTCTCATCACTCCCTGTGTTTTCCCTTCCTGTCTTGTATCAGCAGTATAATTGGTTATTTTTCAATTGTTGCTTAATTTCTGCTTCCTGTCCTAGACTCTTAGCTTCATGGGCGTAGGGATAGAGGCGGAGTCATTCATTGTGGTAACCTCCACATGCTGCCCAGCGCATTGATTGAGTAATTGAATGAATGAATGTAAAGTCGTAAGTATAATAATTAAGTATATGTGGAAACATAAGAAGGGATACCATATTCATTTTGGAAGGACCAGTCAAGGCCTTGATACCAATACTTTAAAACTAGTATCTGTTTACTATACAAAATAATGTCCTGTGTATCTTCAAGATCTTAAATCGTCAATCGCAAATTAAACCTCATTGACTGTGTTTACTAAGGTGGTAAACATTACTAGTATTTTAGAAAGTGTTTCAACAAAAGTCAAAACGGTTTTGTATATAAGTCTTAATTGTAAGAAAATAGAATAACCAAAAGGTTTTGAATCAACGGGACATTTTCCTAGAAAGCAGATAAAATAATCAATGATTATTTCTTACGGTTCATCAGTTTCCATATAATCCTTTATGGTTTTGACTAAACCTTCTACTTGATTTAAGAACTTTAACACATGTCTTTGATTCTAGCGTTATTATTTGTTTCAGTTAGTGTTAATTTTGTATTAGTACACATGCTGTAAATTACTTACCTCACTTATTTTAATTTTTTTTCAGACATACCTGTGTTATTTCCACCAGCTCAAATCATATTCAGACCAGACTACATATCTTAGATTTCCATGTTTTCTTGCTCTTTAAATTGCTGATGATCTTTGTCATTTTTGTTATTTACCAATTTTTGCCTGTTTGTTATGTATCCTTTAAGGTAGTTCTTAGAGAAAATTAGAATCCACATTTGTGAAGTTGAGACACACTTGCTATTCTTAACATAAAGTTAAAATCCAGAAGGTCTTTCTAGAATAGTAGTTGGACACTGTGTGAAACCATATACATGATGCATAGTAAAAACAAGTTCATTTGAACCGTTATTGCTGGTTATCCGAAATATGTCAGTAATTAATAAAAATTGGCAGCAAATAAAAATTGAAAAGCAAAAACAGAAGCCAAATGTAGACAGATTCAGCGTGTTGGAAAACACTGATTGGTGCTTGCATTTACAGGCAAACTGGCTAGAAATTTTGAAGTTAGAAAATTTAGGGTTCAGTCCATTGAGCAAATTTCCTGAGTATTCCCTATGTGAAAATCTTTGTACTTGGCTTAATTAGAAAGGATGAAAGAAAAAAAAAGATGACTGGTCTTTTCTTTGGAAAATTTGAAATGTGTTTAGAAAGATAAAAACACACATTATCTAACAATTGAAGAGCACTTAGAACATGGCGCGTTAAGTAATAGAAATAATTAGTTATTGAGATGATAGTGAATAAAAAGTCTGAGAATTACTGAAGGAGAGCTTCTTAGAGGAGATGAGTTTTGAGCAAAATGTTGAAGATACAAGAGCTTAGGAATTTGTAGGGACAAAGCAAGGCTGTGATTTACATAAACTTACTTTGAATAGAGTGAATAAGCCATATGCAGGTCTCAGTAAGCATATTAGCTTAGCTAATAAGGTTAAGGATGGAAAATCACTGAGCAGTCATGTGGGCTTGTGAGCATATGGCTGGTGTGAAAGTAGCTTGGGTAATAAAAAAAATACAAAATTTTAAGAAGTTTTGAGGATTTATACCTTTAAAAAATAAGTTCCTTGTTAGCTCGTTGCTGGAACACAGCTACTGCACAACTGTCTTTATTTTTATATATTGCTCTCCAAATCTTCAGTACGTATGTAGATTTTACACTGATGCAATCATAGTGTGTAGCATTTTGTATTTTGCATTTCTCATTTAACTGTACACCATAAACATTTTCTCCATTTCTGTATAGTTACAGTAATTTAACAGCATAAAACTCCATCATGATGATCTGTTGCAATTGACTAAATCATTGCCTTATTGTTACATTTCTAGATTGCTTCCTGGTTTTATTTTATTCCTACTAATGCTGCGATAAATACTGCTATACATATACTATTTTTTTCCTTCAATTCAATTATTTTAAGAGTACATTTTCCCAAAAACAGATTTATTGGGAGGGTTAAAACATTTTTATAGTTCCTGCAGTTTGTCGTTTTAATTTTAGAATTCTACCAGTTTTGCTCTGCCTCTAGCAATGTATATGGGAGCTGCTTTTCTTTTATCCGTGCCAACAATATATTTAATCATCAGAAATGTTTTTGCTAATTTTATAAGCTTAAAATGACACTTTCATATTAATTTAATTAGAGTTTCTTCCTTGTGAAGATGATAATTTTCTTAATTTGTTTGCTTATTATTTTTATTCTCATGCATGTAAATTATCTATTCAAATCATTTGGCTTTTTGGCTAATGAACTCTTCTTTCCCTAATATCAGAATTATTTAAAGAGCGTGAGATTTTTTATGAAGGGCCAAGGGAAATTATTAGCTCAAGAGCAAAACAGGAGAACTCTTTTGTTCTTCCCATATGAAGTCTGAGCATATCTTAATACACAAAAAATAGCTACATACACTAATGCCATGTCCAGTTGAAACAGAGGTAGTGGGTCCACTTTTTCGGGCTTCTCACTCTCCTGGCTGCTGAAGCACCCCAGAAGAACGGGCACTGACATTATTTTACAGTAGGAGATGTATGTACTTGAAAAAAATAGCCTATGACAAAAATTCACATCATAAATTAGAGCAAAGCAAAGATGTTTTAGAATAGAGACACAATGAAAGACATTTTCACTGTAGATTTTCTAAAGAACCAGGTACATAGAATGTATTTTCCCTTATTCAGTTCAGTAAACACTTTATAAAGACATATTGATTACTACAAGGGGAGCAGAAATGAATCAGGTTATGATGTAGCCCTGAACAAGCTTTCAGTATAGCAGGGGAGATAAGAGATGTGTACAAATAGCGTCAAGATGTGGGAGTATGAGAAAATTCTCCACTGGAAAGCAAGCGCATTTTACTTACAGATAGGAGAGCAGGAGAATTACTTTATTGGGATGGCAGGCAGAGATGATCTCAAAATAGTAGTAAGATTCCAATGGGCAGAACTCAGAGTTGGGAGGAGTGGGTATTTCAAGAAGAGAGGAGGAGGAAGAGGCAGGTAATGGCAACGGGTGTGAGGAGGGGCGATGGAATGTGGACCAAGTTCGGATTAGGCTGGACACCCCTCAAGTGAGAGGGACAAGGCTGAGACCATGCTAGGAGGGCAGAGCGAGAGTTGTGGCTTAGAAATTGTGTATATCCACCTTGCTTTGGGAATGGAGCTATTCAAGGCAGGGAGTGCCAGGATCTCAGCTATCTTTCTGCCTCTTCCAGCATGTTTTTTAAAGAGGTAGTACATTTTTATTTTGCAGCTTCCATCTCTACACATTTTTTTTCAAGAATATTCTATGGATTGTCTGTGGACAGGAGAAAGAACAACATGACCTAGTGGAAAGAGAACTAGACTGGGCGTCATGAAACTGGATTATAGTCACAGCACATGTGGTTATTTGGGAGTAAGTAACTCTGTCTCTCTGGGGTTCAGCTTTTCCATGTGTACAATGAGAAGAGACTGTATATTTTTAAAGTTCCTTCTAACTTGAATATTTTTCAAATCTGAAATCTGCTTCAAGAAACCTTGGAGACCTGTTTATCTTTCTATCTGATCTCTCTCTCTCTGTATATATATATTTCTCTCTCTATATCTATTTATATTTATATATATATAAATTACATATCTACCTATCTATCTAATCTCCTGAAATTTTATCTTGAGAATTTAATTTCTTTGTTTTCCAGCTTTTCAGTATTCAGTAGTTCTCTGCCCCAATGGAAATGACCCGGGGGAGTATGCCAAAACAATTAGCTCTTGTAAATTCAGCAGGATTTAAGTGTATTAACCATTCTCTCACTTGGCAGCTGGAGGAGTAGGAGTGTGTCATGTGATAAGTGACAACTGACAGGAGGGGATGATGATGATGATGATGATGATGATGATAATAATAATAATAATAATAATAATAATAATAATAATAATACCAACAACAACAACATAACAATAGCACTTACCGTGTGCTTTCCCATATACGAAGTCCCTTATTCCTCACCACAACTCTACACAACCTGTGCCCACTCCACAGATGAGAATGCTGAGGCAGAGAGACCTCATTACTGTCTTAAAGGTGCATAGCTCATTAGTGGCAGAGGCAGGATTCGAGCCCAGGAATCCTGACTGAGAGTCCATGCTTTTATCCACCACACAAACGTCTGTGGGACTGGGTTCCATCCGGGGAAAGCACAATGATCTCAGTCTCCATGGGGTACGGGCAGAAGACCTGTGAAAGGAAAGATACCAATGTGCCAGTGGGACTCTTACGACTTCATGTCTTGCTCAGAATGTCGCTGTTGGGATTATAATTAGAACTGATGAAGACAACGTAAGCCTTTCCCTTACCTGAACTGTATTTTAAAGTGTAGAATTGCAGGCATACAACAGTAGCCTGTATTGATCTCGCTGAAAGGGATTTGCGAGTGGTGGATTAGGTGGTTGTTTTGACTAAGACCAGAAGGTGCAGCCACCGAAGCTGGGAGAGTGAACACCATCCGCTGGTTTTCCAGCCCCTGCGTCACATGCTCAGGGACCAGCGCTCCTTCATACAGTTCCCAGCACTGCTGTTTGAAAGGTCCAACTGTAATCAGAGTCCTCATCTTTTGCCGGTTGCCTCTGAGTAACAGTTTTTCTATAAATCCCTTAGAAAACTACTTTGTTTTTGTTTTCTCTGAGTTTAGCTCATTGACTTATTGCAAACAGGCATTGATGGAAGGAAGGATATAGCCGATGATGGACAGAGGTGATTTGGTGACCAATTAAAGTAGTGCATGTGGATATGTTGTGTGACCTGGAAACTGCCATCCAGGGAAATGGTTTTAGTTATAGAAGTTTTGTAATTTTTTTCCTTCAGGTGACTATTACCTGAAAGTTTCCTCTGCTAAAAGGTGGCTGGTTGAGTGGTCAAGATCACATCTTTTGATAACAGACAGCCAGGGCTTCAATTAGCAGCTTTATTCTTTTTTTTTTTTTAACATTCATTTTTTTTATTGAGTTACAGTCAGTGTACAATGTTGTGTCAAATTCCAGTGTACAGTACAATTTTTCAGTTATACATGAACATACATATATTCATTGTCACATTCTTTTTCACCATGAGCCACCACAAGATCTTGTATATATTTCCCTGTGCTATACAGTATGATCTTGTTCATCTGTTCTACATATGCCTGTCAGTATCTACAAATTTTGAAATCCCAGTCTGTCCCTCCCCCTCCCCCTTGGCAACCACAAGTTTGTATTCTGTCAGTGAGTCTGTTTCTGTTTTGTATTTATGTTCTTCTTTTTTTTTTTTTTTTTTTTTTTTTAAATTCCACATATAAGCGATCTCATATGGTGTTTTTCTTTCTCTTTCTGGCTTACTTCACTTAGAATGACATTCTCCAGGAGCATCCATGTTGCTGCAAATGGCATTAATGTTGGTTTTTATGGCTGAATAGTATTCCATTGTATAAATGTACCACAACTTATTTATCCAGTCATCTGTTGATGGACATTTAGGCTGTTTCCATGTCTTGGCTATTGTAAATAGTGCTGCTGTGAACATTGGGGTGCAGGTGTCATCCTGAAGTAGGGTTCCTTCTGGATATGTGCCCAGGAGTGGGATTCCTGGGTCCTATGGTAAGTCTATTCCTAGTCTTTTGAGGAATCTCCATACTGTTTTCCACAGTGGCTGCACCAAGTAGCTTTGTTCTTAAAGCATGTTTGTACGTTGTGGACCAAATGGGATCACCTTCCACACTGGCCCGGAGCTTGTCATAGAGCTTAAATGGGATAGTGTGTGCACACTGATGAGCCCGGCCCCACAGGGAACATTCGATAACTCTTAGCTTTTAATGGTAGTGGTAGTGACAGTAATAGAAATGTCATCCTAAAGCAAAAGCCATGCAAAGCGATAAAGCAGCTCTGAGTAAATTATCCAACACCTACTTGAAACCTAAACTTACCACTTTTAAGCAGGAAAAAAAAATTCAAGGTCAATTTTAAGAAAACATGTATATCCTGAGTTTTAAAAAGCTTACTCTCTTCTATCTTTTCTTTTTTTTTAATGATTAGGAATTAAGGCAAAGGCTTGTATGTAAGACTAGTCATTGAAAGTTATTTTTAACCATGACAATTACAGAGAGTCTAAATATCCAGCTATAGGAGAATGCTTTAATAAATTAGAACACAACTTTAATATGATAGGATATTTATTTTGCAAAATATAAAAATATGCTTCAAAATAATATGTAATGATAAGGAACAATATTGCTTAATATTTCAGAGAAAAGGTGAAATCATACTATGATTTTAATACTGTTAAATAGATTAATATTAAATATGTAAAATAAATACATGTTTCCCCAGATAAAAATGGGCAAAAAATAATAATAATGCCCATTCATAGAGATTTTGTGAGGTTTATTTGATGATTACTACACGCCTGAAGTACCACACATATTAACTCTGTTACTTGGACGTAGGCTAAGATTTTATAAAACTTACATGAAGTAAGTTAGTGTGCCATGGCACACTAACCATCCCTTAGTGAGAATCTGCTATCTTCCAGGCACTGAACAAGATGCTGAGAATACAGAAATGATTAACTAGGGCCCCTGAGCATACATTCCAAGAAGGAGAGGTATAAACATGAACAATTGACTTAGATCTAAATAGTTAAATTCTAAAGTCAGTTCCTAAGAGCCCCTCTCTGGACAAACGAATTTTAAGTTCCTCCCAGGTGAATCCGCTAAACAGTAGGGCACAGGCTGGGTTTCAGCCCCCGTTGCCCTCTGAGCCAGGCATGTCCATGCTGGGTTCAACTTACCAAGTTTATGCAGAAGCCCTGAAAATACCCTTGAAATGTCCTGAAATTGACCATGAAGCACAGCAAATAAAATTTGGTGCCTGTAACCCTGGACAGTGATTATTTTGCGCACTGAGGTTTGAGAAATAGTGAACTAGATTCAGTGATGGAACAAAAGAAAAAAGTCTATAGGCAGTTGTCTGGATAATCCCCGGCACTGAGTGAGAGAGAAAGGGAGAATTCCTAAAGTGTTTCAGTTCACCTGCAGGGTTTTCTCCATTCTTCTTGAATATTAAGTCTCTGTAACATGGGTGCGTATGGATATTTTTACTTGTTCTTTTGGGCATGATGTAAGATAACATGTAGGAAGGCATGTAGCCCAGGAACTGATATATGGTAGATGTTTACTGTTAATTGATCTAAATCTCAACCTTGCTTGATCATGTCCACAGACGTATTTTGCTTTGAAAAGTTAGTGTAGAGAGGGGATTGCTTCCTGTGTTTTGTCTTTCCTTGTGGTGGTCCTGCTAAATAACTGAGTAGCTGTCACTCCCAAGCCCTTGACCGTCTTTATCTCTTTTTCCAAAGTTAGGGAATCGGCCAATGAACTAAATGGTATGTGATGTAGCACCTTTGGGATACGATGCATGTTAGCACAGGGTTCTGGACAAAACTCTGAGGTGCCCAGAGGAGAGGCAGAATCATTTCTGGTAACTAGCTCACGTTCAGTCTTTCGCTATAAATTCAAACTAAGTAAGCAATGGTGGTAAACACTGGCTTCAGTATGTGGGGAAAAGCGTCGCCTGGCTCTTTGTTCCCGGTGGTGTCATTATTACTAGTTCGTGTGCATCTCACCCTCCCCTCCTGGGAGTCAGAACTCTTCAGCTGCAAATTCGTATTTGATGTTCCTGTTCTAACCCCAGATTACTACACCAGGACAGCTGGAACAGATTGAAAGAGAGAAACTCTTAGGGGAAAGAAAATCATTAGCCTGTCATGAGTCACCAGGACCTGATGAAAAATCAGATTAGAAAGGGGTTAAGCTGCTATGGAAAGCCAGTAATATGCCACTGGAGTGTTAATCTTGAATATTTCCACTCTGCTAAACTCGCCTGGAAGTACTTTAACATTCACCAGAGGTAGGCGTCCCCTCTTCCAGAAATGATACCTTTCTGTAAAAAGCATAATGAATTATCTGAGAACTGATTTTCAGTACGCATTGTAGTCCTGCCGTCCTTACACATGTGGAGTGGTGAGCAGGGCTGTCTGGACTCACATCCTAACACTTCCCTTGACACGTGACTTCACCTCTCTGTGCCCGTTTCCTCATCTGTAAAATGGGGACTATAGTAACACCTACCTCCTTGCGGTTTTCTGACAATGAGTTAATACTTGAAAGCAAATCTGGCAAAGGCTAAGCACTCAATAAATGGAGAGAGACTTTTATTACTGTCATTATTATGAGGATGGACACAAGTTGGCAGGTATTGGTGGGTGTAATCATTATCAAATCTCCCATGATGAAAGTCTTTATATTATTAAATACTTGAGAAAATACTTACTCTTAGGAGGCAAGTTGCTTTTATAGGAAGGATAAACGCAGTTTCTTTTTTATGCTCCATAATTGACTTGTTCCAATTCTATTTTCTACAGCTTACGATGATTTGTCCTAAGTTGGCAGTTTATAGAAACCTTCACATGCATTTTCCTCTCCAAACCCTGTGAGGATGGTGAAAATGAGGCCTTAGAAAATTAGCAATTAGGCCAGCATCTCTGAACTAGTGAGTGGTTAAGATTAGAACCCATGTCCAGAAATCCCATTCCTGGGCAGACACCTGGAGATACATTTTGAAAAGATACCTGCACCCCAGTGTTCATAGCAGCACTATTTACAGTAGCCAAGACATGGAAGCAACCTAAATGTCCATTGACAGATGACTGGATAAAGAAGCTGTGGTATATGTATACAGTGGAATGTTACTCAGCCATAAAAAAGAATAAAATAATGCCATTTACAGCAACATGGATGGACCTGGAGATCATCATTCTAAGTGAAGTAAGCCAGAAAGAGAAATAAAAATACCATATGATATACCATTAATATGTGGAATCTAACAAAAGAAAAAAGGACACTATGAACTCATCTACAGGACAGAAGTAGACTCACAGACATAGTAAACAACAAACAATGGTTACCAGTGGGAAGAGGGGAGAGAGATAAATTGGGAGTTTGAGATTTGCAAATATTAACTACTATATATAAGATAGATAAACAACGTTTCTTCTGTATAACACAGGGAACTATATTCAATATCTTCTAGTAACCTATAATGAAGAATATGAAAAGGAATATATGGATGGATGGATGTATGACTGAAATATTATGCTGTACACCAGAAATTCACACATTGTAATCTGGCTATGCTTCAATTAAAAAAAAAAAAAAAGACTGGAACCCATGTCTTCAACCCCACTTTGATCACTCTCATTGTTATCCCGTGTGGAGGGGAGCCAATGTAGTAAAAGTGTCCAGGCTTTGGAGTTGGTTGAATTTCAGTTTGAATCATAATGCTGACCCATACTATGGTTAACAAATTGTGTGGATTCATGGAGCCTCAGCTTCCTTATGTGTAAAAGTGAGAGGACAGTGCCTTGTCTAGACTTGCTGTGCATATGAAACACCAACCAGCTCATATTAGGATAGGCGCTAGCCCAGCTTCAAGTCCACGACCATGACAGTGTCTTCGTTTCTTCAGCATTGATGATGTGCCAGGCACAGTGCCAGACTCATTTTTTTTAACCTAACAAGTATTTCATCCAGGAAAACCTGTGTCAGCATTTGATTCCTGTTGCACCAAGACCTCTTGCAGTCCATACGATTCCATTCCCAGCCATTCGTGATGATTCTTCCATTTCTGTGAAAAAGGAGAAGAGACAAATTGGGGAATGAACTGATAAAGGGTAGAAAAGAAAAGCCAGCCTCCTCTGGTCTTAGAGAATTTGTAGAATTCATTAGCACCTAAGCAGCAAGGGGAAAAGTTCCCGCACAATGACTTCATCTGTTCGCTCCTGTGAACTAGGTGTTCTAGATAAGAACATGAGCTCAGTGGGTAGGTGAATGGTGCCCCATGTTGTACCATCCAGGTGATGTTCTCTAATTTATCCAGAATTAACATTTTGATTGTGAAACAACTGCTTGGTCTAGAGGGGGGTCTCTGGATTTGACTGTGAGCTCCTGGTGCTTTGTTAACATAGGGTGCTAGGATTTTAAGGTGAAATGATAGAAAAGGCAGGAGAATGTTAAAGTTGCTAGAAACATGTCAGGGAGGTGCAAGAATTTGCCTGTTTACCCATTGCGGATCACTGTGTACATTGATTTATTTGTTTATTTGTTTGTTTGTTTGGCCTGTCCAGGATAAAGGAATACAAGTCGGGTATTTCTCAGCCACTTGACTTTTTAAATTACATGGTGAGCTTTAAAGGAAGTGCTGCTGAAAAAGCTAAATCCTACTGCTGATATAAGATGAAACCCCTTAGCCATTCAAGCGACTTGAGCTGTAAAATAGATCCCAAATCTGCCCATTGCTCTCCACCCAGTGCTGCCAACCCAGCCACCTTCGTTTCTCATCTGGGTTTCAGCTTTGGGCTCCCACCTGGGCTTCTGTAGCCATTTATTCAGCCTCGTAATCCTTTTTTTTTTTTTCAACACAGAAATTAGAGGGATTTTTTTTTTTAAAGACACAGATCACCGGAGAAATGTTTGTTTAGGTCTCCTGGCCATTTTTGGTATATTTTTAAAAACATGTTATTGAGTTATAGTCGTTTTACAATGTTATGTCAAATTCCAGCGTAGAGCACAATTTTTCAGTTATACATGAACATACATATATTCATTGTCACATTTTTTTTCACTGTGAGCTACCACAAGACCTTGTATATATTTCCCTATGCTATACAGTATAATCTTGTGTATCTATTCTGCATATGCCTGTCAGTATCTACAAATTTTGAAATCCCAGTCTGTCGCTTCCCACCCCTCTCCCCCTTGGCAACTACAAGTTTGTATTCTATGTCTATGAATCTGTTTCTGTTTTGTATTTATGTTCTCCTCCTCCTTCTTCTTTCCACATACAGGTGATCTCATACGGTATTTTTCTTTCTCTTTCTGGCTTTCTTCACTTAGAATGACATTCTCCAGGGACATCCATGTTGCCGCAAATGGCATTATGTTGTCAGTTTTTATGGCTGAATAGTACTCCATTGTATAAATATACCACATCTTCTTTATCCAGTCATCTGTCAATGGACATTTAGGCTGTTTCCATATCTTGGCTATTGTAAATAGTGCTGCTGTGAACATTGGGGTGCAGGTGTCTTTTTGAAGTAGGGTTCCTTCTGGATATATGCCCAGGAGCGGGATTCCTGGGTCATTTGGTAAGTCTATTCCTAGTCTTTTGAGGAATCTCCATAGTGTTTTGCACAGTGGCTGCACCAAATTGCATTCCCACCAGCAGTGTAGGAGGGTTCCCTTTTCTCCACACCCTCTCCAGCATTTGTCATTTGTGGGCTTTTGAATGATGGCCATTCTGACTGGTGTGAGGTGATACCTCATTGTAGTTTTGATTTGCATTTCTCTGATAATTAGTGATATTGAGTATTTTTTCATGTGCCTATTGATCATTTGTATTTCTTCCTTGGAGAATTGCTTGTTTAGGTCTTCTGCCCATTTTTGGATTGGGTTGTTTGTTTGCTTTTTATTATGTCATATGAGCTGCTAATATATTCTGGAGATGAAGCCTTTGTTGGTTTCATCATTTGCAAAAATTTTCTCCCATTCCGTAGGTTGTTGTTTTGTTTTGCTTATGGTTTCCTTTGCTGTGCAGAAGCTTGTAAGTTTAATTAGGTCCCATTTGTTTATTCTTGCTTTTATTTCTATTACTTGGGTAGACTGCCCTAGGAGAACATTTTTGAGATGTATGTCAGAGAATGTTTTGCCTATATTTTCTTCTAGGAGGTTTATTGTATCTTGTCTTATGTTTAAGTCTTTTATCCATTTTGAGTTTATTTTTGTGTATGGTGTAAGGGGGCGTTCTAACTTCACTGATTTACACGCTGCTGTCCAGTTTTCCCAACACCATTTGCTGAAGAGACTGTCTTTTCCATTGTATATTCTTGCCTCCTTTTCTCTTGCCCCTTTTTGGATTGTGGTGTTTGTTTTTTTGTTATTGAATTGTATGAGCTGTTTGTATATTCTGGAAATTAAGCCCTTGTCAGTTGCATCATTTGCAACCATATTCAATACCTTGTAATAGCCTATAATGGAAAAGAATATGGAAAGGAATATATATATACATATATATGTAAAAATAAATCAGTATGCTATACACCAGAAATGAATACAACACTGTAAATTGACCATGCTTCAGTTAAAAAAAAAAAAAAAGAGGGAAAAATTCAGGTTAAAAAAAAAAAAGAAAAGACATAGATCAGATCTTCTTACCTCTCTGCTTTAGGATCTTCTGATGGCTTCCCATTTCACTTCCTGCACTTTTAAATAAAATCTAGATTTACCATCATGGTCTGCAAGACCTGACAGACTCTGACTCTCCAGTCTCTCTGACCTCTCCCTTATGTAACATCCCCACCCTGGCTCCATACAATCCATGCTTCTTGAGTTTTTCTCTCTCCTCCTAGAATCAGCCAGACTTCGTTCTGGTTTGTGTCTTTGCATGCATCGTTCTCGCTGTTTAAGTGACTCAGGCCTTCTCAGTGTCCATCTCTTGGTCCACATCATCTCTTCAGGTAGCTCTTACCCTTGGTGCAGTGTAAGGAGCTGTATCTGCATGACCCTAAGGGATGTTGGGTTGTTCATTTTTTCTCTTGTTTATTGTCTCTCTCTCCCTCAACTACAGTCCAAGTTTTACTGGCGTGAGAATGATGTTTATTCTTCTTCTTATAAGAACACCAGTCCTGTTAGATTATGGCCCTGTTGTTGTGATGTGTATAATGTTAATTACCTCCTTAAAGGCCCGGTCTCCAAATGAGAGTCACACTGGGAGTTAGAGCTTCAACACACAAATTTGGGGGGAAGGCACATTTCAGTCCATCCTAGAGCCAGTGAACTTAACCAAAGCACTCAACTCTTGCTCTGATAACTGGAGTTTGATCAAAATCATTATAACTTCTCTGTCCTTCAGTCTCTTATGGATTTAAAACAGAGTTTTGATTTTTTAAATTTTTAGAATAGCTTTATTAATGTATTTTTGTTATTCAGTCATTCATTGATATGGTTATTTAGTTTTTAAAGAGTTCTCACTCTAAAAATAAGTATCATTATGAAATAAAAACTGCATAGTTCATCAACAGATTCAGTCATTATTGATATAAAATCGAAACAGGGTCATTCCAATACTGCCTTCAGGAAAGTGGGGACAGTACAGTGACTTCCTCTGGGGCCTGGTCGGTACTTCACTCTGTAATGATTTTCCCATGGTTTTATCGCCCCTCTTTTTTTCAAACACAGAAGAATGCAGTTTTTCTTCTTGCTCCTTTAGGACTTCACCCATCAAACAGTTATTGCTTATTTGACATATGCCAGGCATTCTATTTTCAAGTTCAAATTCACCGAATGCTTGTTATGTGTCAGACGCTCCCTGAAATCCATTCATTCGCTGTAACTGACTCTGTCTTTCCATAAGCCTGGGTGGTTATGCAGAGTGGGGAACTGAAGTTTTCTGTGGATAAGCAGTTTGCTTGAGGTCCCTCAGTTGGAAAGGATGGAGTAGGTATTTGACTCCCAGTCTGCTGATTTTCAAGCTGGGATGCTTAGTTCTTAAGTCCCTGAGATGAGCTGTTCCTTGTGCTCTTGCGAAGACTCTCTTATGCCTTCATCTGCTCTTGTGGTTTTGATTTTTTTTCCCCCATTGACTTCTCTCCTTGGTGTCTGGGCCTCTCCTGTGCCAGCTCATTTCATCTTGTATGATGTACACAGTATGCAAGAGGGGGCTCTGCCTGTGGTTTTACTCTCAAGCTTAATTGCACTGGCTCCTCTTGCCTCTTGCCGATTGCATGGTGGCAAATGTAGAAATCATCATGAGACTTACAGAAGAAAACAGGTTGCGAAGTGCACCTGCTTGTTGAAGGATGCTTTCCTGTTCCACTGACATTACCTGGACTTTCGTATGCAGTTGCTTTGTGCCTTCCATTATTTTTAATTCCGGCTTAACAATTAGAGCTTGCAAATTGAATTGCTTTCTCTGAGGAGCTACAATTTCTCTATTTGGCAAGTACCCCTGGCCCCCTCCGCCTTGTGCAGCTGAAATTAACATGGTTGATTTTGCTCCCTTGGACTGCAAGCTGGCCTAATCAGTGGGATCAGGATCACACTTAGTAATTGCTTCCACAGAGTCTGCAGGGAGAGAGGATGTGAGTGGTGCTCGGACTGATGAGCACGAGAACGGAGGTTCTCCAGGGAAGTACATGGGAGCTTTAGGCCACAGTCTTGGGGATTAGAGAGCTGTCCCTCTTCACTTGCACTCAGAAGTCTTATGGTGTTTACAGAAACCCATGAAGGGCCCTGCTGCTGGAAGTGCCCAGATGAGTTCAGAGACCTGGTTATTTGTTATGGCTCACAGATGCTACAAAGGGAAAACCAGATTAACCCTGGATCTTCTAACTCAATGCCAGCTCGGTTCTGATTATCATTTATTAGTGAAAAACTTATGATCTAGTTAGTTCTTTGGTAGTCCCATGTTTCATCTCAGAAAAGCTGAATTGATTTTAGTTCCACAAATGAAAGAGGGATTAATGTCATATTTAGAGACCCCAGGGTGCAACATGAAAGGCAGTGTAGCAGCATGGGTGGTGTCAGGTCACTGAAAGTGTTTGGGAATCCAGACCTCTGACGTCCTTTGGAATCCTGAGATGCACGGTCCACCCTGACTCCCAGCCTCACCGCTCAGTGGTCCCCACATGGTAGCATCCCGTACCTATACGAACGAACCTGATGGTGTCTTTTATGTCTGTGTGCCTTTGTACCTCCTCCTTGCTGTTTCCAGGAAGCTGTTTTCTGTGGTCTTCTGTGTTGTTGACTCCCACCTAGGCTTCAGGATACGAGGCAAGCGTTACTGCTTTTCTATACCAACCCCTAGATTGAGGATTGAATTAGAGACTGTTCTGCTCCCAGTGCTTATCTCTACTGTAATCCCTATTGCTCGGTATGAAAATTGTTGGCTGCCTTGTCCTTTACCCCTTATGTGAGCTCCATGACAGTGCCATCTTTATTTTTAAAATCATGTGTTGAGGACATAATAGGCATACAAAAATGCTGTTAAATAGGTCAGTGAAAAGAAAATAGCAATTGATTATTTTTTTGCATATAAAACTGTTGAATTTTAAATATATTATTTTGATTAGTACTCAAGGTTTCAATAATACTATTTTTTAAGCCTTATAGTATCTAATTTTCTCTTTTATGTACCTTCTCAGGTATGTTCTTTCTGGGAATCATGCATGCTTTTCATAGACTATTGTCAGTGAACATGTGGATCCGTTTTTAAGAAAGTCAGAAGGTATTGAACTAAAGTTTAATAGTGAATATAAAAAAGTAATGCAGTGTAGAGAAAACAAATTTTGTTTATGTTATATCAAATACATTGTATTGAAAAGTCTCTTCACTGTTTGGTGAATAGTTTGCTGAATCATATAGAGCCCTTACCCTTTTTTTTAGACATTGTAAAGTTTTTTTTTGTTTGTTTTGTTTTGTTTTTCTGGCAGTAGTAGGCATTCGAGAGACCTCTTTTCCAATAGAAAATGCTTCTGTTGCGTAAGGTATGATAGACTGCAGCAGATGAAGACATGAAAAGAATTGTTCTAAGTGCATCCCAGTACTTGAGATTATGATTTATGTTAACCTAGAGCCCAATTTGAAGCCCAAGTTGAAGACTCTGAGAGCAAAAGTCTATCTGCTCATTTTGCAAGCCCCAGTCTTGTTACACACTGTATTTCAGCACTTTCCAGGTTAAGCAGGGAAACCGCAGTAGCACAGAGACATGTTTAGAGAGGCTTCCAAGTTGCCCCTTTATGATCTATGAGTATCTTTGCCTTTCATGGAACCTACCTCTGCCGAGTGCATTTCTGTTTCACTTTCTCTTTCTAGTAATTGTAGACGAGGTCTACCTCCTTGGCCTCTGGCTACTTGAGAAAGCGAATATGGAATGGGAGGTGATTAATGGTTCCAGTGACTGGTCTGGAGAACGCGTTTTCTTAGAGACTTGATGCTGAGGTGTGGAGGGACCTCAGCCTTCTTTTCACGCCTCTCTGATTTTGCTCTCGGTGTTCTCTTAGCAGTGACTGCCCTTGGCTTCTCTGCTGAATAAATCGTCATCATTCTCCAAAAGCCAACCCAAACACCCACGTAGAATTAAAGACTCCTTTCCTTTTACTCCACCAGCTCCATTTTTTGTAATTATTACTAGCGCTTACTTTATTTTGTCTTGTGTAATTATTAACTGTTTATATATTTGTCTCCTCGGAGGCAGTAAATACCCCACGACAGGGTCCTTTCCATCTTTGTGCTCCTCTGGTGCTGATTGGCTGCACATAAAAGGTGCCCAGTAAACATTTATTGATTTGAAATGAGTGTTTCTTAGAGCCGTACTACATGTCAATATTGAACTTAGGGTAATGAACCAGTCACAGCTCCACGGGCTTTTTAGAAATGCAGTTGTCTGTATGTATTGATCAGAATACAGAGACTGAAAACGTGGATGATGGGTGAAACATGAGTAATTGTGTGGTGAGGATAGAGGTGGTGCTCCAGTTTAGGCGTCTTTGTAGACTCACCATGCAGTGGTCCTAGGGTTTTAGTTGTTGTTTCTTCTGTCTTTGTGAAAAATTAGTGTTTAGATGATTGCACAAGGGGCAGTTCTGTGACATGTATCATGCCCTGTAGCTCATGTCAGGTACCTCTGACAATTCTGTACTGTTTTTTCACAGTTCTGTCTTTTCTTCCTGTGACAGGAAACATCGCCAGGGCTCCCCTATTACTCTTTGACACCATGTTTACGATGAAGAAGTAGTGTCACATGGTAAACACCCTGGGACAGATGCCCCACCAGTGGTCCATGGAAACATTGCTGAGAAACTTCTACTTTCATCATGTTTCTTTAAATTTTTTTTAATTTCAATTTAATTTTTTTATTTTTATTTTTTGTTGAAGTACAGTTGGTTTACAATGTGTTAGTTTCTGGTGTATAGGAAAGTGATTCATATATACACACAGGTATCTATGCATTCTTTTTCATGTTCTTTTCCATTATCGTTTATTACAGGGTGTTGAATATAGCACAGGGAACTATAGTCATCATTGTTTCTTAAACAGTCAGGAAACCTTTATCACTAAAATAATATGTGCTCAATGTGAAAAATGGAAACAATTTACAGAAGTATAAATGGTGTGACAAGTAAAAGTCTTCCTTCACACGTTCTCCAAATCCTACTCTACCACCACCCCCTCAGAGAACCACTGTTTCTATTCATTTAACAGTGTTTACACACACCCCTGTGCGTGCACACACACACATCATTTTTCTTTACAATTACCATTTTGAGCGCACATTTCTCTAATGACAGAAAACACAATTATAGTCAATCCTAGCAAAAGTCTTCTAAGTTAAAATCCTGACAGTTAAGTTCCCCTTACCTGTCCTGCTTCTCTGTGGCTTATCTAAATGCTGGGACTTTAAGGAGGGTCATCGCTTCTGGAGTGAGGAGACAGCTGGACCCCAGGGGTCTGTTCACCCCAGAATTTTCTAGAGTGTGCATCATCCTGCCCGGTTCACGTGTGCCCCCCGTCTCTGGGCATCCAGGTAGGTACTGGTACTAGCACTCCCATTGGGTCCATGGCACCATCTGCTGGTCCATACAGGACCCCTCCAGGTGTGTAGGCTTTCTTCCTTCTATGCTAATGAGGAACAATTCTTCAAGAACTTGGGAAATTGTGTGCAGCTACCTTGGAACTTCTGTACCTCTCACCTGCACCCTCCTCTGACATCCAGCTATCTCTGTTCTTGAAAGAGTGAAACCCTCCTTTGAAAATGCTCATTGCCATGTTCAGAGGGAGAGTGAGCACCACGCATCTCTGCTCTCAAACCTTGTGCCTGTTGGAGGATTCTAGTTCTCCCATCCCCTTAAAGTGAGCCTCATGGGAGAGGGCAGAGTAGAGGGCCCTCAGAGATTACGACAGTCTGTCAGCCTCTTTTTCCTGTTCTCCTACCCAGGGAGTGGTATTCCACCACCTCCTCTTCTAGGGCAGAAGACAACAAACAAAAAGTGGTTTGCAAGTAATTTACAGGTGGATCTCAGGTTCTAAAAACAAAAATGTCCAGAATGGGATGTCTTTTTCTATCCCCAGTTCTGCTGTGACATCTTTACCTTAAGGGGAATGGTGTACCTGAGGTGGGGTTACAGCGTATAAAAGAGTTTGGATGAAAGCATACTCATTTACTACTCACAGAATCATCCAGAACTGTGTAGTGCACAAATGCACACATCTGTCTTGTTCTTATTGCTTTCTTTCTGTTTGCTGTTTGCATAAATGGGATCATACTTAGCATATTCTTTGTGACATGCTAGTTTTCCCTTAGTAATATGTGACAAGCATATTTTAATTGCCACGTAGTGTTCCTTAGCGTATTAGTTTGCTTTGGCTGCCGTAACAAAACACGATAGATCAGGTAGTTTAAACCACGGAAGTTTCTCTGTCATATTCCTGAGGCTGGAATTCTGAGATCTAGGTCTAGCAGGGTGATTTCTGGTGGGAGTCCACTTCCTGGCTTGCAGACCCCTGCCTTCCAGCTATACCCTGGCATGACTTTTCCTCTGCGTGTACATGGAGAGGGAGCTCTCTCCAGTGTCTTTTCTTACAAGTTCACTAATCCTATCTGATGAGGACCCTACCCCTTATGACCTCATTTAACTTTAATTAAGTCCATAGGTCTTATCTCCAAATGCAGTCATCTTCTGGGTTTGGCTTTCAACATATGAATTCAGGGGGGACATATTTTAGCCCACAGTATGTAATATGGAATATGATAAATGCTATTTATGTTATGAATATCAATCCTTTATTCTAGATGTTATAAATTCTTTCCTGCAATCTATTACTTGATTTTAAAATATTTGATATTTTTCATCATATTAGATTTTGCATAGATAATTTCTCATTTGGCATGGTCACATTAAAATATGTTTATAATCCAGTGCCTCACAAAATATACCCAAAGCAGAATAGGAGTCATGGCATCCAGTGGCCCTGCTTCTTTCCAAGCATCTCTCTTACCCAAAGCTCCTTTCAGGTCCCAATTTCTGGACTGCAGCACAGAGCAGAAATACTTAGAAGGCCTACTGTTGTAAAAACAATCCAAATAAAAGACCAGTTAACATAACTCAGCCTGCTTTCCTTGTGCAGAAAAAAGCAGAAACCCTTCTGTGTCTCCTTGCATAGTCAATTCCGAGTCAGGGCTGTCCTGTGGCGCGTGGAGACTGCCTCAGCTCTCCTGCAGAATGCAAGTGGGAGGCTCAGGAAGGCCTTTGGCCTGTGGAGCACTGCGTTCCAGTGGGCTTAACTGGAGGCTTCGTCTTTTTTTTCTTTTCCTTTTTTGTTATGAAAAAAATGAAACATATAAAATTGCAGGAAATAGTGCAGTGAAGAATGTGAACTCATCACCCAGCCTCATCTCCCATCCACATTCTCTCTCTCCTTTCTAGTGGATTATTTTGAAGCACGACTTAAATATTGTATCATTTTATCTGTAACTGTCTCAGCAAACTCCGCTTATGTTCTAAAATAAAAGCATTTTGGGTAAATGTACACAGAATGTCGATATCCCACTTTAAAAGGTTTTTAACAGTTCTTAAATATTAGAAAATATCTAATCAGTGTTTAAGTTTCACCAATTGTCTCCTGAATCCTTTTAAAATAATTGTTCAAATCAGGACTCAGATAAGATCTTCACATTGCATTTGATTGATAAGTCTCTTAAGGGTCTCCCTCTTCTGTTTTCTCATAATTTATTTGTTGAAGAAACTAGGTCATTATCCTGTAGTTTCCCGTATTCTGTGTTTGGCTGATAGTCCCCTTGGGGTGTCATTTGATACGTTCCTCTGTGTATCTTGTAAATTGGTGTTTAGTTCTGGAGTTGCAGTTCTCAAAGTGTGGTCTGGGGATGCATGGAAGGGGGTCTCTGAGAAACTTTCAAGGGATTCATGAGATCAAGACTATTTTTATAATAATACTAAGATGTAAGTTGCCTTTTTCATCCTCATTCTCTTACAAGTATATGGTGGAGTTTCCCAGAATCTGTTCGACATGTGGTTATCACCACAGGTTGGAGGCAGAAGCATATAAGAGAATCAAGTTCTCTATTGAGCCAGGTACTAAAAAGATTTACAGAAGTATAAAACAATCCAGTGTTTTCTTTGATTTTTTTTTTCCATTTTGGAAAAATGCTATTTTTCATAAAAAAAAGATACTATTTATGTTAACACATAATGGATTCATCATTATTTTTAATTAATTACTAAATAAATATTTAACATTTGTCACTTTGAGTGCTATTTATTAATTTATTCATTTCTTTCTTATATAAGTATGGACTCATGAATATTTATTTTATACTTAGGATTATAATCCAATACTATTTTATATTTTTTTTGGTTCAAATTTTTCCAGCTTTGGTTTTTGGGATTTGTTTCCCCAAAGACTCCTGTGTCCCCTTGGCACATCCCCATCACATTTTAATTTTTTAAGCTCATTGTTACTACATGATTGTTTAGTCTCATGTATTTCCTGTATTTCTAGAATGAGCCATTTCTCTAAAGAGTTCCAGTTCCTTTGATTGGAGATTGGTTTTACAAACCAACATCTGGGCACTAGGTGTGCTCATTGCCATGTGGGTGTTGTTTCTTTCAGGCCTTCTCAGCTAACAGAGCAAAGAGATACATGTGCATACAGTAACCTGTGTATACACACTTAACTATAAATACTTGTACATGTGAACATCTTTATCTATATTAAGCTAAACACAAATTTATGCTGATATCTCCGTCTCTAGTCAGGTTCCCCGTGGATCATTCTAACTTTTTCCCCTGGCTTATCTGTCAGTTTCTACTCCAACAGTTAGAAACATGGCTGCTAACATCCAGCATCCGTTTAGTTAATTGTTGTATTCTAGTAAATGTGTCACAGTATCAGAGTTGTTAGCTCATATCCTCTTGGGAAACAACTTTATCAACTAGAGTACAGTGTTTTATATGCAGTTCCTTTTGCCTTAGTCTTACAGACTCCATTCGTTTCCACAGTTATTTAAATCATCGCCCTTTCCTCCAGCTCCCTTCAGTGACATTGTTTCATGTATTTGTAATATGGTTAGAGTTTTTTGTCATAGAATGCATTGTTTCCTGGAATCCCCCAACTTCCTTGGTGACTTTTGAAAATTTATATACATTAAGGTTCACTCTTTGTGCTGTGTGTTTTGATAAATGGATGGCATGTGTCCATCATCACAGCATCTCACAGAATAGTTTCACTACTCTAAAAATCTCCTATGCTATAATTATGTTATCAATTTATTCTTTCATAAATGATAGTTTGTGCTGTTTCTTAAAACTCATTGCCAAACCTGAGATCATCTAGACTTTCTCATATGTTTTCTTCTTGAAGTTTTATATTATTTTATTTTACATTTAGTCTATTATCCATGTTAAGTTATCTTTTTATCTCTTTGTGAAAGGTTTAAGTTCTGAGTGTAGATTCTAATTTTGGAATATACATATCCAGTGGTTCCAGCATCATTTGTTGAAAAGATTATTCTTTCTCCAGTCTGTTGCCTTTGCTCCTTTGTCAAAGATCAGTTGACTATATTTGGAGTGTCTATTCCTTGGCTTTTTTACTGTCCCATTGATCTGTGTGTCTTTTCTTTGGCCAATACCCTGCTGTCTGGAATATTGTAGCTTTATAGTAAGTCTTGAGGTTGAATAGTGTCAGGCTTCCAACTTTTTTCTTATTATTGTGTTTCCATGTGAACTTTAGAGTCAATTTGGTTGATATCCACAAAATAACTTGCTATTTCAAGATGATGCTTTTATAATAAAAAAAAATTTATGAAACATTCACATGATTCAAAAGTCAAATCTACAAAACATCTATTTTGTCCATTCCAATCTTTTTTCTTTCTGCCCTAAATAGATAAATATAAATATATGCACACACATGTGTGTGTGTTTGTATGTGTGTGTGTGTGTGTGTGTGTGTGTGTGTGTGTGTGTGTAAATGTCAGTGGCTGTTTCCCTACACTTTGCTAATAGCCTTTTGAAACTTTTGGATTTTTTCCAATTTGATAGGTGAGAAAGAGCATCTTAGTGCAGTGTTAACCCACATCTCTTTCATGAGCAACATTGAACATAATTTCAAATGTTTAAATGCCATTTGCATTTTATTTCTTGTGAATTTTCTGTTCATATCTGTACCCAGTTTCTGATGTTAATGTCCTTTTTCATTTCTCTTTCATAAACTCCTTATATATATTAGGGATGTTAACTTGTCAGTCAGGTAAATTGCAAATATTTTTTCCTATTGTGACGTTTCAGAAAGTTTATGTTTTAAGCTTATAGCAAATGCAAATTGTTTTCATTTTCTAAGTCCTGTGGGAGAACTATCCCTTTATCATTTTAGCATAATCATGTTCAGTCCATATGGTTTTGGGGGTATGTGGCTAACCTTTCTTCCCTAAAGGGTAGGGGTGAGGAGAAGAAAGAAACCCCAGAGGTTTTCATGATTCCTGTGTGCCTCCTTCACCCAGGCCCGCCTAGTCAGATAGCATGTCCTTCTAGACACAGTGATTCTCCTGGCAGGGGAGTAGGGCACGGGCCACTGACACCAACAGGAATCCCTTGGGTGTGAGTGAAACAGATGCCGAGAGGAAGGCCTCCATGAGACTGAGTTGCTGGGAGAAATGTCATTGTCCCTTTGAAAAAGTCTGCTTGAAAATGAAGTCACAGTATAGGAAAGAAGGAAAAAAAGGAGAAGAAAGAGAGAAAGATGCATGAAGACAGTATTTGAGCTTCTGGGTCTAATGATATCTCCCATTTGGACAACTTTATCAGACAGACCAGAAAATTCCTTAATTTTGCTTAAAGTATTTCAGATTTTTTTTGATAACCAAAAGATAACTGACTAAAGCAAAGCTACCTGTTTTCAAGGATGCTCGTTATGTCTGCTGGTGGTGGGTGGTATCAATTCAGATGAGCAATTATATAATCATGAAAACTGACACATCGAATGTTAATAAAATTAGAGCAGCATCACAAAGACTCTTCCAATTAATTAATGGATAAAAGTATCCAATTGTATTTGTCATTAGTTCAGTTTTTTGGTAACTATGAAAGTGAAACAAAACAAAACAGAAATCTCTAAAATATTTGCTTGTACTTCTGTAAAAATAATTAATTATGAATACCAGGGAATAATTTATCTCTTCCTCCACTAACACATGATTGTAATGATGTCTGATCAGCTGTTGTACGTATCTTTCCCCTAAACTGACTCCAAGTTTATAAACTCCATTGAAGAGGTTCCAATTTCCCTGGGTTCATGTATTCTTTGTAGTCACCTTGAAAGCTGTGTCTCTCAAGCCTTGTTCTAATTCTCAAATGACCAGTTTCCATCCTCAAAAATGGGTCTGGTTGAAGAGAGAAGTTTGTACAAAGAAATGGTATATTACGTGAGGATCACGTTAGGAAGTCTAGGCATAAGGTAAAAATGCATATACTCAAAACCAACCTTGAACAGCACACAGGAAATTTCCATTTGAAAAATAATGAATTGCCTCTCCAGGAGTTGAATATAGCCAACGTTTCCTTCAGTTTTGAACCAGGTGGCTATTTCTTTGATTGAGCATCAGATAAAATACTTTGCTTTGTTCTAAGCAGCGTGCTTTAGGAAGAATTCCTATCGTTGCATACTAGAATAATGCTCACACAGCAAGAAGCTCATATTGAGGTAACAACAGATTCATGTCTTCCAAATGGTGTAGACTCTGGGGATATGTTCACTGAATCCATCAGGGAGAACTGCCCTCATTGTAAAAATTATTTCTCTTTCTCTCTCTCTGTCTTAAGTGTGTATAGTTGAAGTCTCAGTGTGTACATGTGTCAGTGTTACGAATTGGGTGTTCCCATCTCCCCCGAGTTGTATGTTGACGCCCTGACCCCCAGTGTCGTGGTATTTGGAGATGGATCTTTTGGAGGTAATTAGGGTTAGATTGAATCATGAGAGTGAGGCTCTCACAACGGGATTAGTGGCTTTCTAAGAAGAGGAAGAGAGATCTCTGTCTCCCCTCATGCTGCTCTGAGGAGAGGCCCTGTGAGCACACAGTGGGAGGCTGATGGCCCACAAGTCAGGGAGAAAGTTCCCCCCAGAACGGGACCGTGCTGACCCTGGCCTCAGACTTCCAGTCTCCAGAACTGAGAGAAATCAGTGTCTGTGGTTTTAAGCCACCCGGGCTATCATATTCTGCTCTGGCAGCCCAGGCTGACTAAGAGAAGTTATACGAGTTAGTTACTATCGGATGCTCTCCTTCTGTCAACAGTGAGAGCAAAATGGCATAGGAGTGGTGACTTCTGACTCAAAACAAGACAGCCTGGTTTTCTTTTCTGTAAATGCAGCCCCGGGAGTTAACAGGGTGGACACTGAGTTGAGGTGCCGCAGCTAGGACCTGATGTAGCCCCAGATCTGGGCCTGCACACTTCAGTCTGGGCGGCTTCCTCGTTTTTGGTCCCAGCATCTCACAAAGCGCCCGAGACACTTCTTCCCTTGACTTAGTTCCACCGGACACTCCATGGCCTTCTGTTAAATGTTGTGCCCTTATCCCCCTCCCATACACATAGGTTGGCTCAGGCTAACTTGAAATGAGTTTCTGTTACACCCAAAAGATGTTGATTAACATACTACTATACCTTGAACAAACACAACCAATTATTCTTTGAGTGGTATGAGTATCTTCTAGTAGAACTGAAGTTTTGAAACTTAATAATTAATTTCCTCTCCTCTGCAATTTAGAGTAAATGACAACGCTGCAAGGAAAAAAAGGAAAAATACCCGCCCCGCCCCCCCCCCCCAGCTCATGAAGACCTTGCCTTTTCTTTGAGTTTGTGTTGTTCTTTTGGACTTTGCATTCCTTCTTTGCATGTAGCCCTGCCCCTTCCACTGGCTTCCCACTCTTCTGTCTTTCTATAATCTTGTATTTTTTTTAAGCTTATGTTGTGCTTTATTTCCCCTCTTCATTGTAAATTCTCCATTTTCCTTAATTTAAGTTCTTTCTACACGTAGTGATTAAAAACTAATCTTAAGCAAGTTTGTTAATTGCCAGAGGGTCTTGCTAGGGCTTAGTGTGTGTGTGTGTGTGTGTGTGTGTGTGTGTGTGTGTGTTTTAAACAAGCCTTTTTATAACATATCAGAAGAAAGTTGTGACTCAGAGATACTGGAAAGAGGTGTCATTCATTAATAAAAACCTTTTCACAATGATGGAAGGAAAGCAAATTCCATAGTAAAAGGATGAGGGAGAAGGAAATGACCTCAGAGCAGTGTCATCCAGTCACTCCTTAATTGCTTTCTACCAAAACTTAATTGAGGAACCTTGATGCCTCCATCCTTTCCATTGCAAGTGCTGGCAACAGAACAGACTGTAAGGAGATGATGGGCAGTGACTAACCTATGTCCACGTACTCAGTTAAAGAGAATCCTAAGGAACATTTCTATATATTATAGGAATGGTTAATTCTGGGTTATCCCATCCATGGCACTGGATGGCTCGGCGGCATTAGTTATTTCACCTTTCGGTACGTCCATTATCTTATCTTTAAACTTGGGCTCACTTGCCTTGACTTCAGTGAGATGATGACATAGGAAACACTTGGCGAAGTCATTTTTCTACTTATAATAACTATTACCAAATTTTTATCCACAAATTCCACATACCGGCTGCCTTTTATATCATCATTGTGACTTAGTAATTTGATTTCTATAGTGGAAAAGTATGAGATATGTGCCTTCTTCTCAGTGGATTTTGAAGAAAAATTAAAGAGTCAAGTTAAAAGGCCCATGACTGGTTTTACAAATTACCTTCCCTTTCATTTTGCCCAGATGAAGTTATAACAATGAACAATTTTATTACCACCCCTTTTCTCCATAAATATGTAGCCTTTCACCCCACTTAACCTTCAGCTAGAAAATGTTGCTTAGAGAAATTTCACAGTTGTAACCATCATGGTGATACGATGGGAGACTTCTAGGAAGATGCCAAATGGCTTTTTGTATTTCACACAACCTCCTGGGAGAAAGAGGCTAAGAGTCCCTCAGCAAAGGTAGTTCACTGTCTGCAAACCCATTTTTCACACCAAGCCAAGGGTTCACGGAGGACCAGGAAAGACTCCTCTCTGAGTGATGCTGACTCCTCAGGTCATTGCAGTTTCTCTCTTCTCTTTGACGCTCTTCTGTCCTGAGGGCTCACTTTTCTTGGCCTGTTGACCATGTGCTCTCGTCTGAATAGATTCACTTTTTTTTTTTTTCCACACATAAACCTGAGAAGAATGGAACTTGGAGTTTTCTTGGTTGGTAAAGTAACTAGCTCTGTAACCACTCAGGAAAGACAATGCCTGATGGTGAACCAGCATCCTGGGGATGCAGATTCTTTGACACTCTTTCCGTTGAGAGGTGGGGTCTGTTTCCCCCTTCCTCCAACCTGGACTTGCCTGTGACGACTCTGACAAATAGAGTGTGATGGAAATGATGCTAGGGCAGTTCTGAGCCTCACCTTTAAAAGGATTGGCAGCTCCCACTTTGCTCTCTAGGAGCTCAGAGCTGGTTTGTAGAGGTCCAAGTACCCTGAGGCATCCTTGCTGTGAGGAGATTTAAACCAGCCTCATGGAAGGGCCATGTGGACAGGGAGAAAGCTGCCCATTTAGTCCTCAGTTGTTTCGGACCCCAGACTTCATGGAGCAAAAATGAGCTTGTTTTGCTGTGGTTTGTCCTAATTCTTGACCAGTAAAATTGCAAGGTATATTAATAATAACTTGTGTCAAGCCGCTAAGTTGGGGAGTAGATTATTACAGAGGAATAGATAACCAAAACATCCACCTCTGTGAATGATACACCCTTTAAAAATAGTGATACTGTATCATTATTTTGTATATTCTAGCTCCTAGGGTAGTAGCATTCATGAAGTTGCAGCTTGATTAATTTTAGTTGATCAGATGAATAAATGAATGAATGGAGGGAAGCCCTTGAGAAGGCAAGTACATTTGTTTCATGGAGCTCTGTTCTAGATGGAGTGGGGGAGACAGATTTCTGTTTTTAAACAAAGAAATACTCTCAGGTGGTAGTGAGTGCAATGAAGGAAAAGAAGGTAGGATAAGAGGACAGTTGGGCGGTGACTGAGTAAGTTGTGCTGTACCTGTAAGCCACATGGACTGTGGTGTTGATGCTTTAAAAACCAAGAATTTGGCATCTTTGTTCTCTATTTCCATACACCCCTGGATGGCAGTATCCCATCTCCAGGCTTGGAAAGGGATGGTGCCAGAGTAAAAAAGGAAGTCTGGGTGGAAAAGGCATCGGTCCTCACCACTCAGAAATCACTCGCTGGACACAGGCATCCTCGCACTTCCCAGCGCTTACAAGAGTCCCCCCCTGCATGGAGTGTTCTTTGCTGCTGAAAGCTGTCTCATCTTTTTTCTTGTCAAGTTAAATATTCCATTTCCCGACGCGTAAATCTCTTCCTCCACTGTGTTACCGATCTTTGCTTTAACAGCACCTCTCTCTAATGCTTGCTTATCTTCTCTAATACGAAAGCTGTTTATATGGCTGTCCCCCAGCTATTTGAGAAATCAGTGGAAGTAAGGGATGTATGTCTTATCATCATATCCAATAGAACACTTACTGTAGTGTTTTGTGGTAGAATATGCTTAGTGTAGGCTTGTTCAAAGCAAGAAGCAGAGGAAAGAAATAAGGAAGAAGGCCATACCTCTTTATTTATGTAGGTCTGGCACATAGAACGTATCCGATAAATAACTGATCAATTGGTGAATCAGTGTGTGGATGAATTAATAAATGCATGGCTGACATAGCACCATTTTTAGTATTTTTGATCATGAGCCAGTTCATTTTTCAGTTCAGGTCATCAAATCTCCCCTGTTAAATTCCTAAAGGCAAATGTATTTCTGCAAGTAGTGAGTAGTCCCCATTAAAAATCTGAGTATCACATTTTTCATAAAGTGTGAAAAAGACCTGATTTACCAGTGTTTTAAAAATGGTCACCAGATCATGTCCTCAAGTTTTGTGCACTTAATTCAGTTGATGTTTTAATAGAAACCAGATTCTCCCACGGTGATAGCTGCTCCTGGGGAGTAACTTAGGGATTTTTAGAAGTTAATGTTTTTCCTTCCTTCCTTCCTTCCTTCCTTCCTTCCTTCCTTCCTTCCTCCCTCCCTTCCTCCCGTCCTCCCTTCCTCCCTTCCTCTCCCCTCCCCTACATCCACCATCAGGACATAACCTATAACCATTTAAGTCCATTGACTAAGATAGTACTGACCTGAAAATGCTAATTTTTACCACTGAAAGTGCTCAATTTATATCTAGGAAACATTTTATGCAGTGAGATGCTTTAATGTAAGATTCTCTCTCTGTGTCTGTCTCTCTCATATCTGTCTACTGACATGTCTTTCCATCTATCTATCTGTCATTTGTCTGTCTATCTGTCCATCTGTCTTTCTGTCTGTCTGCCTGTCACTTAACCTATTTAGGTACAGCCCAGATAGAGAATTGCAAAAACATGTTTTCTTGATACACACCGGTGGTCTCTTTGCAGCTAACAGCTTACTTAAAACTTTGCTTTCTCATATGAGTTTCCAGAATTAATTAGGAGAATGTAATGGCATTAACTGTGCAATTCATACTTGAATAGCAACTTAGATTACATAGTATGAGTTGTAGAGTATGTTATGTCAAAAAGACATCAGGTATATTGTCTTCGTGTTACAATGGAACTGGGTTCCGTTTATATCATTTTGTTATGTCAGACAGCACTGACTAGTGCAGATATATTAATAGATGCCCCAACTGTCACCTTCCTCTTCTGAATATCATCATTGGTAGAAGTACAAATGTTAGTAAAGGCACAAAGCAAATTTCTGATTGAAGGGGAGAAAATGACCTTGAATGAGTTGACACAGTTAAAAAAAAATGAATGATTCTGATTCAGTACATTTGAAGAATTAAGCCCTAGACTTTAAGCTGGGACATTAGAATGAAGGACCATATCATTTGTTATATAAATATCAGGAACTGAATGCTTGTTTGTTGTTTGCTGTTTGTTTGCTTGGTTTTCTGGCTGTAAAGAGAACATTGTGCTCATCCTAATTGATTAAATACCTTGTTTCCCCATATTCTTTAATTTTGGATTCAAGGCTTGTATGTAATCCATTTGATGGTTTTATTTGCTTTTTTCTGTAATGCAGCTTTGCTGACTAGGAATTAGTTTACTCTTTCATGTCTGAGGCTCTGATAAATGGAGGAGCTTAGGCAGACAGCTCTTTTATCCAAGAGCCCTTACCAGGCTGGTGATATTGCTGAAACCTGCCTAGACTCAAAAAAAGGCTCAGGGACGGATAAGAGTCTTGCAGGGAAGTAGAAACAAGGGAACACTTTTTTGCAATGACCTCAAGGAAAAAAAAAAAAGAAGAATTTACTCATATAGAAGTCTGTGCCAAAATAAGAGGATGAGAGTAGGCTGGTTCTGCTTTGGCTGATGAAAGGATGGTGAATTGAAAAAATCATCAAAAGTGACATTGTGGGCCAACTAAGAAATATTACAGGAGACTGTACGGCCGATCAGTTACAGAGTTCACTGTCCACTGGGGAGCGGCTCCACTAATGTTTGGGGAGTGATTTTATGTAAACTGTAGTAGGTGGCGTGGCGATGCAGCCGTGCACTCGCTGGGTGCATCTCGCCCTTGCTGTTCTCCTTGACTTTGCCCTTGACATTGGTCTCCTCCTTTTTTCATGGATGGACCCATGTCAAGCACATTCTGGGGGATACAAAGATGCAGGAGACACAACTTCTGCCTTCAAGGGAGTCTCAGCCTGATGGAAGACACAAAAGTAAAACTGGAAATGTTCTTCTGTATTTTTCATTGTGCTTGGAAGCAGATTCTGAGAAAATCACAGGACATCGGTGGGGAAGGGAGGCCTTGTTATTATGTTAATAAATGCGCTGTGACTTTTATTATTGTCCAAAGATATCTGTTCTATCTGATTTCTTCTATTTTTAGAGTACCAATTAATTCAGAGCTTTAGAAATACAATTCCAAATGGCTGGTATCTTTCCCTTTCTGAGAAATTCATTTTGCACCCTGTCTTTTACCTGTCTTAGTCACACATATCAACTTAAGGCTTTGACTTAAAAATCTGACATGAATATGGCAACACACACAGTCTGTTCTTTGGGATGGATCTGTAATATTTTTAAGATGCGCATCAGTTGAATGATCTGAGCTTGTGAAAAGACTGTATCGTCAGCTTTCTGGATGAACACAAGAGTACCTGGGGAGTTCATTGTGTTCTTGGATGAAAGAGAAGGGGCTTGTTGAGGGGTGAAAGCAAAGGAAGTCTCCATTGTGAGCTGACGTCTTGGTGGGTTTCTCTCCTGACTGCTTTGAGCAGTGTATCATTGGAGGGTTCTGCCAGTGCTCTTGGCCTTTCATGTGTCATGACACATCACCCAGTGGAGGAATACAATGTTAATGACCAGTGCTAATGTTGATGTTGACTTCTGATAGTTTTGGGGTTCTGGTGCTGGCAGCCTGCCTGCACATTGATGAATAGTGGCCCCAGTGCCCTGTCCCTTTGCTTGGAAAGCTCTTCCCAACATTTTCCACATGAATAAATCATTCTGGCCTCACGGACATCTGCTGATTTTGCCTGCCTGGAATCCATTCCCCATTCTTTCTGTACCATCTTCATTTTGCTTAGGAGAGTCACTTTTCCCTCTGTGTGTATCTGGGAGTGGGAAACAGTGTCATATAGCGTTGAGCTGGGATGATGTCTAGAGGCAGACTTCTAGGGTTTGAATTCTAGTTCTGTCAGCTCTGCTCCCGTAGCATCCTGTACATGTGCCCATCATGTGTAGTGACCACACTCATTTGTTCTCATTGATCTTCCAGTGTCTGCTTCCAATTTACTGAGCCCCTTGGGAACTCCAGATGAGTTACCATTTTTCATGTGGGTGACCTCAGCTGCTAGTCCAGAGCCTGGAGCCTGGAGCCTGGAACAGGATGGAAGCTGGCAGGATGAAACAAAAGGCTCCCTGTCCCATAGCATCACACAGATTGCTGCAGAATAGGTGTTGGTCATGCTCCATCTGTACTCTTCAAATTTGAATCAAAAAATATTTTGATAGTTTGATGTTTGGAGAACTATGTCTTCTTCCACCTAAAAAAAAAAAAAATTCCTATCATTTCTCTAGCTGCTTTTTCCTTGTAATTTTCCCCCCAGATGTGCTGTAACTTGGCATTCAGATCATTGAATGAATGGTGAAGGTTTAAGTCCTTTGGGAATTGTTCACAGATTTGAAGCTGTGGTGATATTACCTTATTAGTCGTAATTTAATGTTTTTGTTCAGCATAGATAAGGTCTTTTCGACAAGTTGAAAACTCGTGAACTCACACTCTTCATGTTTTTGGCACAGACATTTGTGATGGGGGCTTCTTGAAGGTATTAGTGGAACGTGTATCATGACTTCTCTATTGTAAGTAAGAATATCTTAAAGAAGAATTTTTCCCTCCCCAATTAAGTACTAATGTCACAGAGGAAGGAGGATGGAACAATTGGTATATGAATTTTTCCAGTAGCAGAAAAGTTAAAATATAGTTCATCGAAAGCTCTCCTGGTCAAATGAATGAAGATTGACTTTAGGGAAAAAGAAAAGTGAAGGTGAAAGGAATTTAGAAAAATTACAGTCCATCCCTTTACTGTGATGGGTGCATAAACTTGCCACACACTTCTTTTTGGCCTTGGTCTGCTGGTGTCTTACATCACAGACATTAGATCACACCACTGCGTTTTTAAGTGCTTGCGTGCAGAGTTGTCCAGGTAGCAGAGGGAAGGTGCCACCTCGTACGGTCTGAACCTTGATTTCAGGATGACAGTTTTCTTCTCACTGTTACTTACGTTTTGCATGAATTGACAGATGCTCCTAATAATTCTTCTCTGACTTGAGTCCGTTAATTTTTTTCCTGGATCTGGTTCTGCTAAATGTCCAAGTGTTAAGACTGGAAGGATTCCAGTTGAAAACAATACTAGTCCTGTTATTTCAGAGTTTATTAGCAGCATGCGTTAATAAGTAGTTAAAAAATCGACAACTCAGTGGTTCGATGCTTGGGTCTCATCTTAGTTTGTTTAGAGAAGAAAATGTGTTTTGAGCCCTTTCATCTTGTGTCTTGCTACAACTGTGCTGGAACAAAGCAATTTTAGTAGCAAAAATGGATTTGGAGCACAGTTTCTTGTTGAGTATTGTAGAATTTGTTCGAGAAAAAAAAAAATTGCCTGGCTGGAAATATCTTTGCTTCTCTGCTTACATGTTCTCATCTCAGTTCTGATGTTATTTGAGCTATGGTCGACATGCCTCTTTACTTTCCAGTAGTTAGGAGTAAAAATGTTCATTCTCGATTTTCGTTTTGTTCTTGTGCCTTTAAAGCTTGATTAAAAGTCGGCAGGTTGCTCAGAGTTCTCAGTGAATAGACAGTGTCGTTAGCTCTTTGATAATGTTCTCTGTGTTCTGTAAACCAAGTAATCAGGTTTAACGTGTACTTGTTGTGTCAAAGTTCCCAGAGGGTTTACTAATGAAAAACAAAAAGGCAATATATGTTGTTGTAATGAATATGCATTTCGCTTAAAATAATTTGAAAATGAACATTTTAGCCCCATGTGCCTCTGACCTTAGAATCCCTGGGTTTCCTCTCTGTCATCATTTCAGCCGTGACATGTCAGGGCGAATTAACCAAGGCCATGTCTCTGTCAACATTTTAATTACCTGGCTTTGTTGATGACTTGCTGAAATTGCTTTCATCTGGCAGGTTGAAACACAGCGAATTTATAGTAGCACTCAAAGACTTCTTGATGTCTGTTCCTTGTCATAGGAAGATTTTTTTTTCAACATTTAGAAAAATACATTATATTTTATGATTAAAAAAACACTGTGCTGTACACCAGAATCAGACACACTGTAACTGACTATCTGACTATACTTCGATTGAAACAAAACAAAACAAAATAACACACTGGCCCAGGAGAAGGAGTTTTTATTGTTTGGAAGCTCCAGTGGTTTCAGGCATCATAACGTATTCACTAAATCAGGGTCCCTCAATTTAGGCACAGCCTCAGTTGTGGGAGGCTGTTCTGTGCATTGCAGGGTTTTTAGCAGCATCTCTGGTCTTTAATTACTAGATGCCAGTAGCATGCGCTTTCCCTACCCCACCCCAGTCATGACAATCGAAATGTCTCCGAATATTGCCAGATGTGCCCTGGGGAGGTAGGGGAGAATCACCCTGGGTTGAGAACCACAGCTCGAATTCATAATCTTATCTAGATTTTATTTTATGATTTCATTTCATTTTTGTTACCCTTTGGTGTGTTGCTGTGACATAGATTGTCATGTTTCATACAGTTTTCCCCTAAGAAGTTTCTTTCTCTTGGGTGTAAAAATAAGTTTTCATCTCTACTGATAGTTTGCCTAATAGCTTAGCTTCCCGCCTTTATTTAAGCCGGTTTGATGACGAGTTGAATATGCTGATTCAACTTTTAGGTCAGAATGAGCTATTAAGAGCGAAACAAGGCATTGTTTTGGGAAGGATTCCTGGTGTTCCCCTTATTTGCTGCAAGTAAGAATAAATCCTTCCTTCTGCTCTAAGGAAGAAAGAACGAAACAGTAAGTTCTTTCTATATGAATGCTGAAAATGTTTTTGTAGCACATTTAGTAATATTTGAGCTGGGACCCAGAATGAAGGTGCTCTGGTGAAGATCTTCCCATATTGACATCCCCTAATTACTTCCTAATATGAATATCATGTGTCTCAAAATGTCATGATTTTCAATATAGCAGTAAGATTAATTATTATAATGATGGCTGATATTCACCACGCACTGATCATGCCAGGCAATGCAGCAAAGCTTCACTTGTCTTCAGTCACTTAATACTTGTAAGTACCCTGAGGCAGGTATTATCATTGTCACTCTTCTATTTAGAGAGAATAAAGAGGCTTCAGAAAAGTTGAGTCACTTACCCAGAGTCGACTGTTGTTCACAGAAGATGCTAGGAGTTGCACCAAGGGCTTCTAACTCTGAAAGATTCTGCTGTCAATTTCTGTTCTGTTCCGCCTGTCACTTGTTCTTCCCCTCATTCTTGTACATTCTAGACCACCTTTAACTGACAGCATGCACAACTCTGCCAGAGGGTTTCCCCCACCTCTTCTGAGACAGCCCTACTGTGCACGTTCAAGGCAAGCAAGTTTCAGAGAATTCACACCCACTGCTCCTTCAGCAACTCTAAACTAATGACTGAAGGGAGTGGTTGTATGCATACCCTCGGTCCCTCAATTGTAAGGCAAGAGAGCTCTGAGGCTGCTACACTGAATCCCAGAGTTTCCCGGGATCCTTAAACCCGTGATGGTAGTGTGTTTGCTTAATAAAGTGTCCTTTATTAGGCGCCTTCCCTTTCCTCTTTCACCGCCCTTCTCCCACCAGCATTTCACTTCCCAAGTAAACTACTTGCACTGGAAACTTTATCACAGGGTCACCTTCTGGGAGAATCCAACTCTGCTGGTTATCTTGCCCAAAATTTACTTTGATGGAGAAGATGACATATGGTTGATTTTGAACCTATGAGAGTTCTACATTAATGGAATAAAAATTTTAACTTTTACATTTCTATGGAGTGGTAAACACGAGTTGAGATATTTTCAGCAAATGTATCACAATGTGTTTCTTATGTCGTGTGTATTTATCTATTACACTAACATATAATCTACCAAAGTGTAGAGTCACAGGACTAACCTAAATAAAGTGCCATGCGGCAACTCAGTCCTGTTAACAGTCAGCTTGTCGATTTCCAGAAGGTCTTTGGTGACTTTGACATTTTTTAATGGAGCTTTATTTGTATACAATTTCAGTCTAAAGAACCTGGGTGGATGCTGTATTTTCTACTTCATTAAAGGGTTATGTTGAATGTTGTGGGCTCCTTATTCTTAAGAAGCTTGAAACCAATTACAGGAAACAAAATTTGTACTCTTTAAGCGAACTGAACAACACTATAAATAATAGTAGCATAATTTTTCAAAATTTTACAAATTACACAGCACGTTCACGTGGAGCATTAGAGAAGCTGGCTTTATAATGGAAAGATTCTTAGGCAGGAAGCCTGGTCTGTTGGTTTCCGAAGGCTGTCATCACAAAATATCACAAATTGGGTGGTTGAAGACAATGGAAGTTTATTGTCTCACAGTTCTGGAGGCTACAAGTCCAAAATCAAGGTGTCGGCAGAGCTGTGTTCCCTCTGAAGGCTCTAGGGGAGGAGCCTTACCTGGCTCTTTCTCCCACTGGTGGTTTGCCACTGATCTCTGGTGTTCCTTGGCTTGTAAATGCACCACTCCAATCTTCTGTCTTCACGTGGCATTCTCTTTGTGTCCCTGTCTTCACATGGCCCTCTTTTTTTTTTTTTTATTTAAAAATAAATTAATTTAAATTCTTAGTTGTGTCCACTAAGAGTAAACTTTTGACCCTTTTCCAAATCCCCCCACATAACAACAACAACAAAAACAGTCAAGGAAGGTTCTATGTTGGCACTGTTTGGTCTGGTCCCATTAGTACCCCCAAACCAGTAGAGTACTAAAACCACTTCCCTTTGTTATGCTTTCTTAATGCTGTTCCTTTTGTAGGTTGAGCTTATATCTAGCCATCTTGATGAGCTCATACTGATTCTGTATTTATCATTGATTTTTTTTTTTTGGAGTCCCTTTGTAGCAGTATCTGTCCAAAATAATTTTTCATTTTCCTTTCCAATCATTAAACTTTTATTTCTCTTATTCTTTCTTGGTTTCACTGGCTAGGATCTCCAGTAAAATGATAAATAATAGGAAGGATTCATACTGTACTTATCTTTAATATAGGTGTTTCTCAATTTGGGCCATTAAGGACACTGATACCCGCTGATATTTACTAAATAAATTTTATTCAGATTTTGAAAGTTTCCTCTCTGTATCACTTTTTTGGGAGGATATTTGTATGAATAGGTGTTGCATTTTATGCGTTTTATGCATTTTCTCCACCTATTGCAGCTTTTGCTGTGGGCCTCTGCTTATGTGGGTACTAGTCATGTTGATTAGGGACTCGTCCTACTCCTTAGACATGATCTTGACTACATCGGCAGCACTTTCCCCAAATAAGGTCACATGTTGAAGTACTGGGGTAGAGGACTTCAACCCCCTGTCTCTTCTTTTGGGGGGGACCCAATTCAACCCAGGTTGTAGCTCTTTGTCTGTTTTTAAGTGGGCACAGATTATGTTGGGCAGATGCATCAGCCTTTCTGGGCCTCAGTTTCCTCATCTATAAAAGACAAGGCATGATTAGACGTCCTATAGCTCTGAGATTTTTTTCTTACTTTACTTAATCCATCTTGAACTATAAGCAGAAGAAATTATTATTGTTGTTTTGCTGTCTTATACATTCAGATCCAATAAAGTCAAGGCCACACTATTTCTTGATAGCAAATAATAGATTAAAGCCCACCAGTACTCTTTCCCTATATAAGTAATTTCTCTACATGACAATCTCTTTTTAAGTGTAAATGATCCAAAAGGAACACCTCTCATTCCTTGAGCACCTAGTAGATCTAGGTCTATGAATCTCAGTTCTCAAGGTGTGTCTAAACCACCTGAGGACCTTAAAAAAATATAAACACCAGGCCCAGCCATTGGAGATTATGATTCATGTGGTTTGAGTTAGGGTTCATACATTGAAATGTTTGTTTTCTTTTTTTTAAGTTCTCCTGGAGACGCTCATGTGCAACCATGGGTGAGAACCACGAATCTGATAGTCATATTAAATGTAAGTTGTCTAAAAACTTCAAAGACAGAGACTAGTTTGGATTAAAACAATCCAAGAAAAGCACTTTAAACATAAAGACACGTAAGGACAATCCAAAAAAGAAAGGAAAAGATAAATTAGACTTTATCAGAGTTAGGAACTCTGCTCTTTGAAAGACACAGTTAAGAGAGTATAAAAATAAGCTGAGAGGGAGAAAATATTTGTAGATGATGTGTTGATAAAGGTCTTGTATCCAGAATACATAAAATTTTTTTAAATCTTAATAATATGAAAACAAAATTCTCATTTAAAAATGGGCAAAGAGATTTGAACAGACATTTCACCAAAAAACAGAGAAGGCAAATAAGGACTTAACAAGATTTTAATTTATTCATTAGAGAAACACAAATGAAGAGACAGTACTACACACCTGTCAGAGTGATTAAACTTTTAAAAAAGAATGACCATACCAGTCATTGACAAGGACATATGGGAACAGAACTCACAACAGAACTCTCAAACATTGTCTGTGAAAATGTAAAATGGTACAAACCTTGGAACACAGTTTGGCAGTTTTGAAAGAAGTTAAACATATATCTATTATATGACTCAGTCATTCAACGTTTCAAGTATTTACTCAAAGGGAATCAAAATACATGTTAATACAAAGAGTTGTATGCAAAGGTTTATGGCATCTTTATTTGTTATAGACAGAAGATTGAAAACAACCTAGATGCCCACCAGCAGGGGAATAGATAAAGTGTGGTATATCCATGCAATGGAATACTAATCAGCAATAAAGAGGATGAATTATTACATGGAAAAACATAGATGAATCTCAGGATAATTTTGCTGAGTGAAAGAGCCAGACCAAAAAATTGTATATTTTATGATTCCATTTATTTAAAAAAATCCAGAAAATGCAATCTATAGTGAATGAAGGCAACCTATTTGATTGCTAGGAAACAGAAGAGATGGTGGAGGCAGGAGAAGAAGCTTACAAAGGGACGTGGGATGACGGAGTGTGATGGATAGGCTCATAACGTTCATTGTGGTGACGGTCATGCATGTATGCCTGTGTCAAATGTGTCAAATTGCACTGTTTACATAGCTCTAGTTTGTCTTCTGTCAATTATACCTCAGTAAACCTGTTTTTAAAAGCACAATTTTGAAGCAATCTGTGTGCAGAAGCCTTCTAAATTTATGCAATCTTTTATCGTTGTCTTGTCTACATCTAATTCAAGAGTGCTGTTTTATAAACTCACCTTGATTGAGTCTTTATGAAATATTCAACACAGTTTTGGGGAAATCAACTCTTTTCACGCTCAAAATACATTGTTTCATGTCATGTTTAATTAAATTATCTAATTAAGACAGAAAGCAAAATTTGATATGCTAGCAAAATTGGTGTAATTTGTGTTGGAAACAAACACAATCCATGTCTGGGAAGCAGTCAAATTTTCTGATAGCAGAAGAAGCTATGGGTCAGTTAGAGCTATGTTCAGAGTGTCTGTGGACCAGCAACATTAGCATCCCTGGGAGCTTTTCAGAAGTGCAGCATCTCAGGCCCCACCCCAGACTGAATCAGATTCCTTGGGTGATTCCAATGCACATGAAAGTTTGGGACGTGTTGCATTTGAGAGTAACCTATTAACTTTGAGAATTCAACGTATTATGTCCATCTGGCAATACATTTTTTTTTTCTTATGGAAGTGGAGAGCTTTAATTCTAAGTATCAGTTAAACAGAAAGGGAGTCACTCATTTTTCTACTGGTAAAATTTTTATTTTTTTCAGATCAGGCTTTATTGAGGTATAATTTACATTGATTAATAGTCACCAATTTTATGTGAACAAGCTAATGAGTTTTGAAATACATCTATAGTCCTGTAACGCCATTCCAAGATCAGGATATAGAATATTTCCATCACCTCATAATGTCCCCTCATGCCTCTTTGAAATCAGTCCTTTCCCTGTATTCTTTAGCCTTTGATCTGCTTCCTACCACTACAATTTTGCTTTTTCTAGAATTTTCTATAAATGGAATTACCTCATATAGTGTTTCAAAGTTTTTCACTTAGCATGTGCTTTTGAGATTCATTCATGGATAAGTAATTTGTGCCTTTTAGTGTCGAGTGGTATTCCATTGAATGGATGCACCTTAGAATTGGTGGTGGGAGGCAGGCCTGAGCCTAGTGTCCAGGGAACCCTGCTATAACCATGTAGCTAAAGAGGCTGCCATGATTGTGACCTTAAAAATGGGGCTCAAAATTAGAAACGTGGACTCTATTGGTGGGTATACATATAAGCCCCCACTCCCAAAATCCAGATGCTAGTCACACCTTACAGCAGGGAGCTGACCAGCTCATCTTTTCATCCTAGGGCTAAGAATCCAGAAGGTTCCCTGAAACTTTCACAATCCCCATGGCCCTGGCCACTGTGAGATCACTAGGGGTGCAGCCCCTCCCGCCATACCTGTAGTGCCCTTTGGAGAGGACTGAGGCTGGGCAAACGGAGCAATTTAGCTGTTATGCTGAATATTTACTTAAAGGTCTTTACATATTACTGTGTAGGGCAAGGCTAGCGGCTTTCCTTCTCCCCAGCATCCTATGTGAGGAAGATCACGCCAGTCAGTAGGAAAACCAAGATGTGACATTTTCTAAGGGACCCTGTCACACAATGTCAATTTTGGACCAATTTGCTTCTAGTAGGATTGATTTTGGAAGGTTATCCGAAAAATCCAAATGGTTATTTCCTGCTTTTAACCGACAATCCTGACATTTAAACTTTTTTAACCTGCTAATACCTTTCATCCTTTTAGAAAGGTTACATCTTGGTTTCATCAAGATTTTTAGTTGAGACACTGAGTCATACCTCAGTTGAAGCTCAACTACAGTCTTAATTATAGTTACATTCCCTAAACCCTCTCTTGTAGTGATTATAATTGGCCCCTGGACAACCATATCAGAACTAGGAGCTCAGGACCAAAATGAGAAAGATGCAAGTAATCGGAGGATTTGCAAACATTAATTAAGATACTGAATTTCAGGTGTGTCTTTGAAAGAATTCATTCCCTTTTTGCAAGCCATTGAAATCTCACTTCGCTGGATGCCTTGCAAAGTATTCTTGATGAAATGCATGCTTTATGGGAACCATTCTTCTCCCTGTGTTTGGGTGTACTTACGCAGAGGCTCTCAAGAGATTCACTTAAGATTTTCAAGTTTTCTGCATTAGGTATTTCTAAAGAGTAAAATCAAATCCAGGGAATATATCTTTTTTGAAGTAGAAAGTCTGAAACAAAAACAACTTGATGACTGTCACAGACAAAGCAACTAGAGCCCTGAAGTATAATTCAAGGTTTTTATGAACTCCAAGTTGGAGCTTACTCTTTGGCAAAGAAAAAAAAATGAGTCCTGAGTCTAGAAGTGGTTTCATGCGAAAACTTAAGGAAAAGAGCAGAGAACCTGAAGGTGGACAATGACTAATATATGTATACATTTTTCAGTTCTATACATTTTTCAGTATGCACATGCAAATACGAATAGATAGATGATAGACAAGACAGACAGACAGACAGTTCATCATTATCTAACAAATATTTATCAATTGCCTGGTCCTTGCCCTTATTCAACTTACAGTGTAGCAGGAAAGACTTAAAATAAACAAGTAATTAAAACAGCTTTGATAAGTCTTATGATGGGGTTGGTGCCTGCAGGTACAGGAATATATATTAGGAGGAAATAGTTTAGTTTATGGGAAGGCCTTGCTAAATAAATGATGTTTAAATATATTATTTCTGCATAATATCTTCATCTTATTTAACTTCCAGCCTTTTGGGAGGCAACAGAGAAGGTGTTCGGGGCACCATTTCCTGTTCCTATGGGGTCTGCAGGTCATGTGGAAGTCACAAGCCCCCTCTCTTTGTCAGGGTCTTTCTGCCTTACTTTAAATTCCATGGGAAAGAGATCTGAGAACCAAAAGATTTTACCTGCAGATGGGGGGGGTCTCTTAAGTTCCCTGATGGAATCCATCATTTCCTCTTCTCTCCTGAATGTCTCCACTTTATTGTTTTTCCACTAACATGAGAGTCACTTCCAGGCTCCCACAGATTCCACGAGTCCTTCTGTGGCACCCCCTCATCCCCACCCCAGCTTTATGTTAAATAGTCAGGTAACCAGAAACAATAATTAATAACAATGGCTCACATATGGAGCATCTGCTTCATACTGGCCACCATGCTGTGTGCTTTACAGAAGAGCACCACACTATTCCCGTTTAACTGTATGTACTTGCTGCTCTCTGCCACCCCCTCTCAAGGTAAGGAGACAGAAATAAAAATGTGAGCCACGTGGGTGATGCTGCTAGTAATTCCGCTCAGAGAGCTGGAGCCTCAGACAGGTCTTAGGAGACCTGACACATTTCCCACGGCACTTGGATAGTTTGAGCATCTTGCTGAGAAGAACCATGTGTGGTTTCTAGGGTGCAGATGGTATTCTGAGCCTATGCAATTGCCACTTTATTAGCTAACTTTTGAACGCAGCCTTGGATATTCACACCCCACATACTTGCCTTATTTCAGTCAATTGTTGACACAAATAATCAATAAACAATCAATAATAAGAATAAGAATGAATTTTATTTGAGTCAAACTGAGGACTGGTCTGGAAGCCCACTTCCCAGATTACTCTGAGGCCCTGCTCCAGAGAAGCATGGCTTCCAGCAGTTTTATTTTATTTACTTAATTTATATATATATATATATATATATATACACACACATACATATATAATTGAAATATAGTCAGTTTACAATGTGTCAATTTCTGGTGCACAGCACAATGCTTCAGTCATACATGAATATACATATATTCATTTTCATATTCTTTTTTTACCATAAGTTACTTCTAGATACTGAATATAGTTCCCTGTGCCATACAGTATGAATTTCATATATAGTAGTTAGTATCTGCAAATCTCGAACTCCCAATTTATCCGTTCTCACCTCCTTCTCCCCCTGGTAACCGTAAGTTTGTTTTCTGTGTCTGTGAGTCTGTTTCTGTTTTGTAAATAAGTTTGTCCTTTTTCCAGCACAGTTTTATAACTTGCCAGAACAAAGAAACATTAACAAGTCAGGGATACATTGCTTCAAGGTCTCAAAAATAAATAAGTAAAAGAGCAGACCAGCACGTAAACAGAGAGTCAACGTGGCCTCAACATCTGGGAAGGGAGTCTTACCATCAAGGGAGTACTGGCATTGGCATCCCAGGAAGAGAGACGTTTAATCTTTGTTTTTAACATGCACATTCTTTACTTCTGGTCAGTATGCCATTTTCCTGAATAATTAAAGCAGATTTACAATGTAAGTTTGATAGGCCACAAACAGGCTATTTTAGTTAGCATTAAATTCCAGTTAATTCATGTATGAGCCAGAATGACTTCCCTATATCTCAGTATGTGAACATTTCTTTTATCACAATCCTTTCAGAATTTCCCTAAGATGGAGACATGTATCTGTCTTTTAAGGGGCACTGGAAATATGGCAGAGAGGCCAAGGAACCTGTCCACATGTATAGTAAGTGGCAGAGAGAAGCTGTATGCCCCACTGATGCCCGGGGTGTGCTCCACGTGTTACTACCTTCTTGCTGTCAGCACTTTGTTAAGAAGCCTGCAGATTTTTGGTTGGATCCCTAGCAAATACTGCTTTTCAGTTAGTGGAAACAGAGTCCAGAGGGGATGTGCCCTTTGGTACCATTTTAGGAAATGTTCTCAGGGAAGCAGTGAGCTCCATCTTTGTTGTAGAGAAGCTTTGAAAGAACCTTGCAGAGACCTGGATGTATCTTGGAGCTGACTCTTGGGATTCTCTGGCTTGACTGAAGGCAGGCCTTGCCAGCTGAAGCCAGAAGCCAGGTAAAATGTAACCATAGTGAGCCAGTGTCATTCCCCCAGGACCTGGAGGCTCCATCCGGATGCAGAGCTGTTGACATGGCCGCTCTGTGCCGCCTGGCTTCCCACCTGGCTGCAGTTTGAGACAGCGGGTTCTCATTATGCTTTACTGTCTCTCTCTCTTTTTTAACGTCTTCTTGAAATTGAATTAAATTTGCTTCCTTTGTGGTGTGTGTTGATTTTTAAATGACTTCCTGGTGGGTTTTCTCCAAGTTCTTCAGCCTCAATGCAGAGGTTCTCAGGGTAAAATGAGGGATCCAGCCTGATGAGAAAACAATGTATTATTTTCTTACCTTCAAGTTTAACTCAAAGATGCTGCGCTTTGACCGATCATGGTCTTTATTTCCCCAAGTGATTTTGCTTTTCCCACTGGGATGGCTTAAGTTGATTACCCTCCTCTAGCTCAGGCATTGGTAGTCTTCATTCTCGGGACAAAAAAAAATGTGTACTCTCCTCCAACAAAATTGCCAGTTTATTGAATCATTTGTGTTTTCCATGGATACTGAGATACCCTCTCAATGGGAGAGTTGGAGATGAGGGTCAAGCTCTCCTGTAAGTGTATCACAGGGATCAGCTCAGAATAATACCTTCTTCCCTGAAGTTCTTGAGAAGGGATCAGAATCAGTAAGGTCTTAATAGCTGTTTATTTGTTTATTCCTTCATTTATCCATTCAACAAAGGTCAGGCACATAGGAAAGATAGATAAAAATCCTGTTCTCATTGAAATTGCATGTCAGTGGGGGAGACAGACAACAAACAAGCAATGAAACAGTAAGTCTGTCAGTGGTCACTGCTAAAGAGAATACGCCCAGTGGGGATAGGGCGTGGGGGGTACTCAGGTGGCATCTGGGTGTGCGGAAGTGTGGACGGCTGGCTACTAGAAATTTTAAATTGGTCACCAGGGAAAGTTGCCCTCTTAATATCCAGAGCAACATTTTCCAGAGATGAAAATAATAAGTGCAAAAAGTCTAGTGTGTCAGAGAAAAGCACAGAGACCAGGATGACTGGAGCAGAGTGGCCTGATTGGAAGGGAGAGCAGTGGGAGCAGAGTCCAGGGGGTGATGGGAGCAGGATGTGGTGGTCACAGCATGGACACCGGCTCTGCTCGGAGCTAGGGACAAAGCCATGGGAAAGTTCTGAGCAGGTACAGACATGATCGCCATTATGTTTTAACCCAGTGGCTCTGGCTGCTGTGTTGAGAATGCTGAAGGCTGACAAGAATGGTGTCAGGGGGTTTGTTTAGGAGATGGTTGAAATAATCCAGGCAAAAGATGGTGTTGGTTTGGGTTAATAAAATGAAAAAGTAGCTTCCTGAGCTGGATTGTTGGTGTGATTTAAGTATTATCTTTTTTTAATTGAAGTATAGTCAGTTACAATGTGTCAGTCTCTGGTGTGCAGCACAGTGTCCCAGTCATACATATACATACATATATTTGTTTTCATATTCTTTTTCATTAAAGGTTATTATAAGATATTGAATATAATTCCCTGTGCTATATAGAAGAAATTTGTTTTTTATCTATTTTCAAATATAGTAGTTAACCTTTGCAAATTTCAGACTCCCAAATTTTCCCTTCCCACCCCCTTGCCCCCTGTAACCATAAGATTATTTACTATGTATTGCAGGTCTATTTCTATTTTGTAGATAAGTTCATTAATGTCTTCTTTTTTCTTTTTTTAGATGCCACATACGAGTGGTATCATATGGTATTTTTCTTTCTCTTCCTGGCTTACTTCACTTAAAATGATGATCTCTAGGTCCATCCGTGTTGTGGCAAATAGCATTATTTTATTCTTTTTTATGGCTGAGTAGTATTCCATTGTATAAATATACCACAACTTCTTTATCCAGTCATCTGTTGATGGACATTTATATTGTTTCTGTGTCTTGGTTGTTGTAAATAGTGCTGCTGTGAACATTGAGGTGCATGTATATTTTTTAATTGATTTAAGTATTATCTTTAAGGTTAAATGAAAACATCTCTGTATTTGAAATTAACTGTTGCATCTTGACAACTGGAGCTTTTGAAAATGGAATCTGTATATAGATTTAACTGTATAAATCATTGATTAAGCACTTATTAAATACCCAGCGAAATGATAAGATGCTAGAAAATCTTCTCATGAACAAATTATCTTAATCTCACTAGACAAGCTACAAAAACACGTGAACATAACATTCTGGAGAATATGCTGATGGTTATGGTGAACCAGTGGTGATGTCATTGTAGCCCACTGAAATGTTCTGAAACAGTTCACGTGTGGCATTGGGTTAAGGTTGTAGCAGATGTGAAGATCAACTCCCTGGGAGTGAGTGGCTGAGGGCTTATCATGGAGGATGCTTACTACTAGGACAGAATGAAGAAGGAGATCCAGTTTTGGAGGAAGAGAGTGACTTAGGAGGTCAGTGCGTGTTGGTAGAGGGTCAGCAGCAGTAGCTGTAACTGTAGTCATCACGATAGCAGCAGTAATAGTAACAGTGATAATGGCTGACATTTACTGAGGTCTTATTATGTGCCAGGCTTGACATGCAGTGGTCATGGAATTCTCAGTTTGATGGATGACAACAGATTTTAGTTCCATTTTTTTGAGATGAAGAAAACATGGTTTAGAAACACACATTAACTCATCCAGGGCCGTACAGCTAGCAGGTTGGCTGAGCCAGTCCTACATCCCCAGTCTCTGTGACTCCAACCCCACTCCTCCATCTTAATGATGACACATCAAAAAGTGGAATGTGTTCAAAACGGGCTTTGTAAAATTCCTAAGTGAAGTTGAGGACTGTGAGAACTGAGGAAGACCCTCTTAACAGGGCATCATGTGAAGTGTCAGCAGCAAGACAATGTTGAGGCAGGAGCGCAAAAAGCGGTGCCTTGTGTCTAGGGAAATAAAGGAACTTAGCAAAACGGACTGCTTATGGGAGAGATTTGTGAATAAAAAGGCAAAAATCTAAAATAGCTTTAACATGGATTATTAACTGAAGTGGTTTAAAGTCTAGGTGAGAATAGGCTCAAGTTAGTTGGAAATAGATAGTAATTATGTGTCAGGTGACAGAAAGGACAGTGTTTACGTGTGGGTGTGATGGGTGATGGATATGTTGAAGGAGGTTAAGTGGAAATAGGAGTCAGAGTCTGGGTGGAGAAGCACCTTTGGCATAAAAGAGTTGCCTTTCTGAAATAGCAAGGAAAGTGAAGACTAATTATTATAGAGACTAGAATTTACTCTAGTGCTTGGAAAAGTGTCTGGTAATCCTGGGCTGGTGGTCTCAGGGAATGAATGAAAAATAGAGGCTGCCTCTTGTTATGAGGCTAAAAGCTATGTTGTCAGATCTCATGGTTGAAGGGGAGTTTGAATGTAAGCACTTAGATTATACCACTGTATTGTAATTAATTATTTCATCATACACTTTTAAATGATCTACTAGTTAATGAGCATGACCTCATGTCCCTTTCTTGTCTTTTCTTTGCTTCTTTGTCAGAAGGAGCCCTGCTTGAAGACAGGGACATTTCTAATTGTTTCTGAGCAATATTGGGTACCCAGTGTGTAGGCTGTTGTCTGGTATAAAACCAGGGCTCAAAAATAGTTGTTGCCTGAATGAACGGATTTAGTCATTAGCATCTATCTTAGTCCTTGGATGCTGACTTTCCCTTGGTTACTCCACTCTCTCCCTACATTTGTGTAAAGCTTTGCAATTTGTAAAGTAATTGAAAATTTTTTCAGCCATTATAATGATACTGTGATTTGGGAACTCTGTCATTAGACCCATTTATTAGATGTGGACACTGAGTCTCTTACCTAAGGTTCTAGCGCAGTGCAGTTGCTTAGAGCCTGAGCTTTGGAGTCAGAATCAATCTAAGCAGTAGCTCTGCCGTTTATAAACTTTGTCCCCTTGGCAAGTTTCTTTATGTCTGCTGGCCTTAATGTTCTCATCCATAACAAGGAGACATAAAACTACCTTTCACAGTGATTGAAAGGATTAAATATCATAATGGCTATAAACCGTGTAACACAAAACGGCACAACATAGGAACTTGGGGAGAGAGCATTTCAGGAGGACGTTTGCACATGTTAGCGCACATACTCTGCAACCAGACAGCCTGGGTTTGAACCTCAGCCCTTCTGCGTGCTGCTGTGAGGCCGTGGGCCACTACCTAACCTTTCTGTGCCTCCGTTTCCTCATCTGTAAAATGTGGGTAGTGATAACACCACCTAACTCACATGGTTGTTACGAAGATTAAATGACTTAATGTCTGCAAGTTACTTAGAGCAGTGCCTGGCATATGTAAGTGCTGTAAGTGTTAGTTAATAACGTGATATCTGTTACAGTTATGATGGTCACAGTATCAGTGAATGGTCCTCTGATTTCAACTGATGTATCACCAGTTAACTTCCAAATCTTATTTACATTATTAGCTTCTGCCTCATCTCTCACCAGATACTTTAAAGAGGTCTGTCAGTTAACAAACGTGACTTCCATGTCTTGTTCTTTCTTTGGTTTCCAGAAGAAGCCCCAGTGTCTAGTGATGGGCAGAAAAGGAGAAGCAGCAAGGGTGTTAGTAGTCTGAGGATTGTATCATCTTCCCCATCCTTGTAAAGGACACCTTAAAATGAAGATTTCCCCTAAACAGCACCTGCTCCAAATTCTTAACACCAAGAAATCTACTATAGAGGCATAGTGCTCCCACGTCAAAAACAAAAAACAAAAGTGGTTTCAGAGTAGACGTGTGAAAAATGCCCTCTTGAAATGCTCTCAGGATGATGTCTTTTTGCAGGTGACCCTTATTATACACCTGCTGGCTCGGCTCCAAGGTCACTGCCCTTGATGATTATTTCAGCTGATCACTATCAGCAGAATGAGTGGAGTCCATTTTCACAATTGTTGCTTTCAAAGCAAATTACTCGGGATGAAAAGCTTTGCCGGGTCAGAAAACAGATAAATATTCTCAGCAGGGATAAAGGTGGGGATGGAGCCTGTCGCATGGTTGGTTTAGCCCTGTAACTTCTGCGGAGAGACTTGGAAGGAAATGGTTTGGAGGCAGAGAGAGGACTCAGCAGAGGTGTTTGCTGTAAACTCCCACTCAGTGATGTGAGGGGCAGTTCGTGCTAATCAGGCTGACATCAGGACATCCCCCTTGATATTTAAAGGCCCTAGTTTACAGAATTATAACATTTTGGAGCAAAATTTTAAAATTTTTAATGTAATGGTCCCGCTCTGTATTGATGAGATGTCCATTGTTAAAGACCATGGTGGAAATTGCAGGGTTCTGCACGTACGTCTAGAATGTGGTCCAAGAAATCCTGTGATATGCTAGACCTTATGCCAGGCACTGAGATGATGAGAAATGCCTGGGTGGGGATCCCTGTCTGCCTGGAGAGCTGGATAAGTGTGAACAACCATGGTTAAAAGGAATGTAGGTGCCATAAAGAAAATCCTGTGGGACCACAAGCAAGGAAGGTAAAAAGAATTGTGATTTTTTTTGAGTATCTACTGTGGGCCAGGCCCTGTGCTGTGGAGTGAGGGACTGAGAGGAAAACAGGAGAGAGTTGAGACTCTGGTAGATGATGGGTTATGATGGAAATAATCACACCTGGAAGTGAACGTGTTTAAAGAATGGCTGATCAGGGCATGGATTGCCGAGGGAGGGACGGTAGCATAGGGTTAGAAAGGAAGCTGAAAAGAGTTCGGTCATGGGGGTGTCCATAAGTGGGAACCACCCAAGTCTCAGCCACAGAAGAGGTATATTATTAGATTTGCCATACTGAAACTCTGAGGGTAGCGAGGAGAAGTTGGAGAGGGAAAGCAGGAGGGTCAGAAAGTCTGGTTAGGAGAAAACAATAGTTGCCAAAGCAAGTGATAGTAAGAGCTGGGCAGTTATGTTAGAGGAGAGAGGAGATAAGTGGACACTTGATGGAAGCAGTGGAATGACAGCCCCTGAGGAAGGAGGAGGGCAGCGTGCCTTCTCTGGTACCTATAATTTTGTGCATTTGATGCTGCAGCTACTTAAGAAAGATGAGGCTGGGGAAGAAGGAGGGAAGTTAATGAGTTACTATTTCCTGAGGGAGGAGGTACCTGCAGCCTTAGTTTCCATCTGTCTAAGAAAAACGAGAACATCCACAGTCAGGGTGATTGTGAGGATTAAATGAGATCATTTATATGAAATCTCTAGCACGACGCCCAGGACATCACACACACACACACACACACACACACACACACACACACACCCCACAGAAAACTCCCTAGCCCTGCTGACATCTTTAAAACCCTGCCGACATCTTTAAAACCCTGCCCCACATTTAACCATATTTTTCATGCTAGGAACATAATTTTAGAAGTCCAATAATACTGCTGTTAAAATAGAGAGGCAGCCAACAGACAAATGACTTTGAATAGAATTCTTCCCAGAATTGTAGATGAAAGTTAAAAGATGTTATGCATTTGAAAGGAAATGATAATGTGCATCATGTACTTATCTTTTGCCAGCTACTGAGTAGTTTGGCCATCCTTCTGTTTGTCCTAAATTTTTTATTAAGTACTTCTCTGAGGAGCGTGTAATGCCAGATGCTATACTGAGAGAATTAACTGCCATAACTGTGAAATACTTTCCCTGGTGTGTTAGTGGACTGCCATCGATGTTGAAAACATGGCTGGCTTGGAAGGGGTAAGGTTTAGGTTTATAATATAGTCCAAGAAAATGTTGAGATCTTTGGTTTCAGCCATCCAAGGCTGAGTTCTCCCTCTCTAGGAGAATTCTAAGCCTCACTTGGTAGATGTCCAAGTCAGTTACTACCATCCCAGCATGTCTCAGTTAGCCAAAATTTCCATTAGCAACCTTGCTTCTGCACTCAGGAATGTTAATGCCAGCCTACCCACCCCCTCTTCCCTTGGGACTTCTCTCTCAGCACCCCATAGTGCCTGGGTATTCAGGATTTCATCAAAATGAAAATTAGAATGGGATAATGGTAAAAAATTCTTTAAGAGTCATAAAACCTGAATTTTAATGAGACTTCTTAGCTGTGTGACCTTGGCAAGGCAAACCCCTTTGAGTCTCAGTTTTATTGCCTCTACAATATGATTACTGATGCTACGTGCTCAAGGTTGTTGGGAAATTTAAATGAGATGACTGTATATAGGATCTCCTGAGACAAATCCTGAAACAGGTAGCTGGTCAACAAATGTTGATCCACAAAGAGTTTTTTTTAAAAAAAAAAAAACTATTTTCAAAGGATTTACATGTTAGAGAATCAAGGTGAAAATCCTTTCTGAGTCTTCTATGTTATGAATGTCAGATTTCTTTGGAAAGAAGCCTGAATTTAGAGTTAACAGATCATTTGAATTGGAGACCTCGCAGTGTTCATTCAGTTATCCTTTGGGCCTCAGGAAGTTTAGTTTTGCAAAATGCCAGGCTTAGGGAGGCAAAATGCCTTATTATGGCAGCAGATTCACTCGTGGAAATATCTTGCTTATTTCTGGCAGTTTATCCATCAGATGTTCTCTAAAATGACACACGCAAGAGTTATAGCAACTGCCATTTTTGAGAGCCTTTCCTGCTCCAGGCACCATGCAAAACTCTCTACATATGACTTGTCCCTTGTCCTCTCTGCAGCACTGTAAGATGGCTTTTCCTCTCCCAGCTTTGCAGATAAGGAAGCTGAGGCTTGGAGAGACTGAGTAAATTACTCAAAGTGATACAGGTAACAAAGAGTCAGACTTGAACATCAGCGTGTCTGATGCCTTTCTACCTGTTGAACCTCGGCCTTGTATCCAGAGCTGTAGAGAGAGGTATCCATAGGGTAGGGGTACTCAGCATGGGAGGTCAGCCTGTTAGGCTGGAGATGCTGCTGGATCTGGGTAGCAGCTGAGTGGAGCCAGATGCTTATAAAGGGGTTGTGAAGGATGGCTGAATGGATGGTTGAATGGGTACTTATCACTCCCAAGACCTCCAGGGAGGGTGTGCCTGTAGTCTGCCCAGGGGCACCTGGTGGAGGGGATGAGAGGTCATGAGTCCTGCTCTCACCCTGCTTGCTAGGCTGAGCACCTGCAGGGCCACATCTGCTGTCGCGGAAAGTGCTGTTTCTAATTTGCACAAAGGCACTTTATGGGCTGCCAGCAGCCCAGCCTTTCCTCATTGCGCAGCCACGCCCGCCAACACTCCATCAGCACAAGGAATCACTAGAGGTGGGAGGGAAGAATGTTAGAGAGGAAACCCAGACCCATTCCTTAGCAAGTGGCGTTCAAAGGCAGGTCACAACGAAACAAAATATTTAGGAAAGAAGAATCAAAGGCAATGAGGTGTCTTCAAGGGCTAAAAATCCACCAAGTGAATACTGATCCACTATTTGAAAGGCCCATGACAAAGCTAGGGAAAAACTGCCCCTTACAGTAGAAACATGCTTAGATACCCAGTAAGCAGCCACCAGTAGAAGAGAAACTGTAAATATTAATGATGTGACCGGGCTCGGCACTTTAAAAGGAGCTTTTATTTTTCTCTGAGTATCATTTGTAAAGAGGGAAAAAAAATCTTTAAACTTTAAAGGGATGTATTTTTTCTACAGGATAATGGAGTTTAATAAACCATTGCCTCTTGTCAGACTCTCTGCAATGGACTTTATATGCTTTTGGAGAGAAGCATTTGAGAATTTACAAAGGCAGGTCAGACCTAAGGTGTTAGAAATTTATAATAACAAAGGAAGGACAGAATGTAAGAGGCAAACTGAGACAATAGAAGATGAGTTAAGACTGCTTTATTTTGTGACATGATGAAATTATCAAGGAAGAAACGGAAGAGTAGGGAGCCAATGGAGCTGTGGTTTCGGGACTCTCTGATTGTAAAGTGTAGGCTTATAAATGAAGAGATGCTTAAAGGAAAATGTGGATTCATGTTTTGACTTCTAATGCTTGTTAAAAATAATATGCACACGAATGACTGTCAACTTTAAAATCAGTTCTTTGGAAAACATTCTAGATAGTCAGCTAAGTAAATCTTTATGTCTATTTATTTCTCTATATCTTTGAAAAATATTTATATATCTTGACCTTTGTTTTGGCTGCCACATGACATATTTTTAACCATAGGAGTGTCCAGAAGTCAGCTTGCCATATAAAAGCATGATTTCCTTGTGTTTATTGACTAAATATAACATCCAAGTTTTTGAGCTTCAGAAAAACCTTGTTCAAACAACCATGTTAAATGACAACAATTGTGTAATAATATAAGCCTGATTTCTCCTTGGAGTTGTTGTGAGATCAAATGGCATTATAAACTCATAATATTTTTAGAGGTGGAAGAGACCTTTTGGTTCTATCCTGTAAGTGTGATAGGAATGTGAGATACTCCTAATTCGTCACTACGTATGGCCATATTATTACATATCTGCAAATCAAAATAGTGAGTTGTGCATGGTTTTTAGCCAGGGCTCACTGAGCCATGCAGAAATCTACACTTGCTTCTGAGCTCTGTTCTTTGGGCATTTCCTGGTAGTGGTTCTTTTGCAGAACTTGTCACTGGGAGATGGTTGAAAACAGGCAAACCTAGCTAATAATGCAAGTTCCCTATGAGGGGAGTGAAAACCAAATATTTCCCGTTAAGAATGTTTAATTTTTTTTTTAAAGTGTAACAGATTAAGATATAATTTACTTATCTAATACAGTTCCCTTGTTTAAAATGCATACACTTCAGTGGTTTTTGTATATTCACTGTTGTGCAACCATTGCCACAATCAGTTTTAGAACATTTTCATGATCCCAAAAAAGAAACCCCAAATCCATTAGTAGTCACTCCCCATTACCCTCCTCCTCCCAGCCCCTGGCAATGACTGATCTACTTTATGTCTCTGTAGATTCGCCTGTTCTAGACATTTTGTATAAATGGAATCATACAACATGAGGTCTTTTGCAACTAGCTTCCTCCACTTAGCATGATTTTTCAAGGCTTATATATGTTTTAACAGATATCAGTACTTCATTCATTTTCATGGCTGAATAATATTCCATTATATGGATATACTGCTTTTTATTTATTCATGAGTTGATTGACATTGAGCTGTTTCTCTTTCTGTCTACAATGAATGATACTGTCATGAACGTTTGTATACAAGGTTTTCTGTGGACATATGTTCTCATTTCCTAGGAGATCAATTGCAGAGTCCTATGATAACCCTGTGTTCAGCTTTTAGAGGAACTGCCACACTTCCCCAAAGTGGCTGCACCTTTTATATTCTCACCTGCAGTATAGGGTCCTGTTCTCCATATCCTTGCCAACACTTTTTGACTGTCTTTTTGACTCTAGCTGAGGAGTGGGTGTGACATGGTGTCTCATCTTGGTTTTGTTTGCATTTGCCTTGTGGCTAATGTTGTTCAGCGTATTGTCTTGAGTGGATTGGCCATTGACAATTGTAAACCTTCAGAGCTTGATGAGGGACTACCAGAGGTTCTTGGGCATGCCTCAGTAGTTTGTTAAGACCTGCAGGAAAAAAAATGACAAGAAAGATTCAGGAAGAGAATCAGGGGAGTGAATTTCTGGTAGAGATGTAGAAGAGGGTTATTAATGCACTAATAAGTCAAGAAGGATGGGAAAAAGCTATCTTCTTCTCTATGAGAATATGGGAAGTGTACCTATAAGTACTTAACTGCATATAAAACCTGACACACAGTGAAATAAACATATGAGCTTTAGTTTTCTCATATTAGAGACATCATGTAGAAAGGTAGGTGGTGGCTGGCGTTGGTTTAGCTGCTTGTCAGAGTCACAAGGTGTCTGCTCCATGCCCAGACACCATGTGTAGTTTCAAAGTAAGTGAAGGGCTGTCCTTTTTGGATATAGTTCATCTAGGAAGGTAAATGCTTTTCCTGGAACCCTAGGTACTTCATTCATTAGTAGGACAATACTTCATTCATTTTTAAAACTTTATTGAGGCATATTTGATACAGCAAAATGCACGTATTTAAAGTGCATAACTTGATAAGTTCTGATATATATATCTAGACACACTCATGAAACCACCACAATCAAGATAATAAACATATCATCTCCCCAGATTTCCTCTCTCTGTGATTCTTTTTTGACTCTTCTTGCATGATCTCCAGACAAAAACTTTTCAATTCAATTTCTTGGTGCAGATTCTATGCGATTTTCTGTATAGGTGATTATGTCATCTGCACATAAAAATGGCATTATTTTTATTTCTTTCTAATGTACATGCTTTTAATTTATTTCTCATGCATTATTGGACTTGCTGGCATCTCTATAACACAAAGCTGATTAGAAGTGATAAGAGTGGACATGTTTGCCTTTTGTTCTTGATCTTGGAGAATGTTTTTCATCAAGAGGTACGATATTATCTGCTTTTTTTTTTTTTTTTTTTTTTGATAGATGCCCTTTATCATGTTGTATAAGTTCCCTTCTGTTTACAGTTTGTTGAGCATACTTCTAGGAATGAGTGCTGGAAATGTCAAATGCTTTCTCTGCGTCTGTGAACATAATCATACTGTTTGAAACATATCTCTTTATATGGTAAATTATGTTGATTGATTCTTAAATGTTAAACCAACCCTGTGTTTCCGGGATAAATCTCATTTGACATTGATATATTATCGTTTTTATATATAAAAAGGATTTTTTAGTTAGTTAGGAAGGTCTGTAGTTTTATTTTCATGTAGTATCTTTACCAGGTTCTGATAATAGAATACTTTTGGCTTCATATACAGATTTGGAAAATATTTCCTCTCTTTCAATCTTCTGGAAGCATTTATTAGAATTGCACTGTTTGTTCCTTACATGTTTGGTTAAGAATTCACCAGGGAAAACATCTGGGCCTGGAGTTTTCTTTGTAGGAAGATTTTTAACTACAAACTTAATTTATTTAATATTCAATTGGCCGTTTAGGTTATCTGTTTTTTCTTTAATGAACTTAAGCAATTTGCATCTTTTACAGAACTTTTCCATTTCTTCTGTGTTGTCAAATTTGTTGACATAAAATTGTTCATAATTTTACCTTGCTGTCATTTTAGCATTTGTAGAATCTGTTGTGATGTCACTTTTCTTATTCGTGGTATTGGCAGTCTTTGTCTTGATCAACCCAGCTAGGGATTTTTCAATTTTACTCATCTTCTTCACAACCCAGGTTTTGTTTTACTCTTTTTCTCTATGTTTTCTTTTTTCTGCTTTATTAATTTCTGCTCTTTTAAATTTTATTCTCTTACTGTTTCCTTTCCTCTGCTTACTTGTGATATTATTTGCTTTTATTTTTTCCAGCTTATTATGATGGAATCTGAGGTCATTGATTTAAGACCTTTCTTGTTTTTTAGTATCGGTGTTTAGTGTTACAGATTTTTCTCTCAGTATTACTTCAGATGCAGTCCACAAATTCTGACTAGTTAAAACTACTTTTTAAATTTCTTTTTAGATTGCTTTTTTAAACCAAAAGTTATTTGGAAATATACTATTTAGTTTCCAAATATTTGGGGGAATTTTCAGTTTTCTTTCTGTTATTGATTTATAATCAAATTCCATATTGGTCAGAAAATATACCTTGATTTGAATCCCTTTAAATCCATTCAAACTTTTTATGGCCCATATATAGTCTATCTTGGTACATATTTTGGATACAGTTGAGAAGACTGTTATTCTGATGATGTTGTGGGGAGCATCTATAAATTATCAGTTGGCTCAGGTTTGTTGGTAGTGATATTCATGTCTTCTGTATCATTACCAGTCTTTTGTCTGCCTGTTCTCCCAATTAATAAGAGGGGAGTGTTGACCTCTATGGCTACAATTGTGGATCAAGAACAGTAGTGATCTTAAGGTACAGATAATATTCATTTATTCATTACTTACAGTGCTAACTTCTGGGAATGTAAAGATGATAAGGAAAACATGGGTCCTGTAATCATGAAACATACAGTGAAGCAGAGAGGGCATCATTTTTTAAAATAGCTCTGATTCACCTTTTCATTTTCTTTTTAATTTCCACTGGCCCTTCCTCCCTGGTCACCTTCCATTTTCTTCCCAAGTCTCTGCAGTTGTATTTTTGCTTTATTCTTTCCTCTCTCTGAGCCGTTCTTCCTACTACTGTTATGCCAGTCTTCTAAGGACAATTTTTAATTGCATTCCTCCATCCTTGCTGATCCAGGCTGTGACACAGTGACTCATGGAGTTGCCATGTTTATTTGTCATTGACATTTTGCATCTGATAACAGAGCTCTTTCTTTTATCCCCTTGTCTCCTTATAGTGCTTCATGCTCAAGCTTTTCTTGGTTTCTTTTGAGATAATCCCTAAACTACTCATCCTCTATTTATCCTTATTGTCTACCACTTCTTGATGTAAATGATTTTTTCTGTTCCCTCTGTGTGCATCATCTCTCCGTTTCCTGACCTCTTCATCAGATGTGGGTTACATGAGGTTACACAGCTTTTCAACTAACAGGACACCTTTAAGGAGTTAATATTTTAAATAGCAGATTTTATTTATCATTCCACTTTGTGTCTCTTCATGGCCAGCGTCGGTGCCTTGCACTTCATTTGGTTATGCATATAGTAGAAAACCAACAGCATTTATGTTGAATTTCATTGAGATACTATTCTTTCCTGTTTTTAAAACATCTGCCACTATTTCACTTTGAAAAGTCATTACCAAAAAGAATAACCACGTAATATTTATATTTCAGTAAGATTATACCTCTTAAAAAGTTTAAAAAGCACATCACTTTGCAGTTATAATTTCATGACTCACCGGGGGAAAATACTTCTAAAAGGAAGGCAAGAAGCAACTTATCCAAAGTTTTAAATTATTTAGTCTTCAGTTTTAAATACCATCTCAGAAGATTTAACATGGTGTCTATTTTTAATCTTTAGGACCTTCCTTCTTTTCAGCCAAGATCAAGTTTTATATAGTCCCAACACTCTACAGGGAAACAGTTCACCATGCCCTAGACTTCTTTGAACGCTTACACCATTGCTCATATCAACAGGAGGCTTCTTGGAATTCTGCAGCAATTTTTATGACCATATATGTTTTATACAATGTTGCACTTTTTTTTTTTGTCTTATTCTGAATTAGTTTTTCGGAAGGAGATAAGCACACTCCTCATCTTATAAAAAATGAACACCTTCTGGTCTTACTTGTTGTAGGGAAAGAATTTTCATGAGGATATGGAAGAACAGAAAGGGCACTTTTTACAATTTACCGCAGTGTGAGTACAGATATATATTAAATATAACAGCAGCAGCAACAAAAGCTATTGGATTTCTAGAAACGTCTTGAAGAATAGGAGAAAAAGCTTAGTGACTTCAGATTTGTAAAAGATTTTTCACATGACACAAGAAGCAAAAAACTATAAAAGAGAGAAATTGTTTTTGCTCTCCTACAAGCACAGTTTAAAAAAAAAAGATGAAAAGGCAGAGTGCAGTCTAGGATAAAATACTTGCAAAACAGTTACCAAACAAAGCACTTGTATCTAGACTATATAAAGAACTTACGTAACTCATTAATAAGAAAAGCAACCCATTGAAAATGGGGCAAAGATTTAAACAGATGTTCTGCCAAAGAACAGACACAAATGGAAAGTGAGCACATGAAAAAAATGCTCAGCATCATTAGTCATTGGGGAAATGCACAGTTAAACCACAAGGAGATACCACAGTGCACCGCTAGGACATCTAAGTTAAACTGAAAAATCCTGAAAGTACCAAATTTTTTTGAGTTTGTGGGACAACTGAAAGTCTCATGGATAATTGTGGGAATGCAAAATGGTACTGTTGCTTTGGACAGTTTGTTTCCTAAGAAGTTTAAATATACATTTCTTAACTTACAACCTAGCCATTGTATTCCTAGGTATTTACTCAAGAATAAAGAAAGCAGACATCAACACAAATGGGTGTTCACTGGGGCTTTGTTTGTAGTAAGTAGCCCCAAACTGGAAACAACAAAAACGTCTAGTAACAGATGAATGGATAAACAAATTGTGATGTATCCATACAATGGGAGACTGCTTGATAATAAAATAGTTGATGCATGCAACGCTGTGGATGAGCCTAAAAATGATCATACTGCGCAGAGGAAGCCAGACAGAAAAATGAGTATGGTGCAGTATGATTTCATTTATATAAAATCCCAGAAAATACAAGGTAACTTATAACAGCATATAATTCATGTCAGTGGTTGCATGGGTTGGAAGATGGTGATTGGAGAGGCATAGGAGAAACAGATTACAGAGTGATACAAGGAAACTGTTGGGTCTCTGGGAGATGTTTTTCATTCTCATTGTGAAAATAGTTCCATAGGTGTGAACATATGTCAGAAATTATCAGACCCCATACCCTTGAACTCTATGTAGTTTAATATATGTCAGTGGTAACTCAACAGATCTTTAAAAAAACTAAGTAATATAACTAAAGATAATAGAAATGAGCACTTTGCAGGGCATTCTACTTGGGAAACTTATCTCAGACTTAAGCTGGTACAATTACACTTAAGGAGTCTTGGAAAACTTGTTACATTTCTCTAGGTCTCCATCTGCCTTCCACCAAGCTGCAGCCATTTAAAGGTATTTCTATATTCTCAGAAACCAATGTTTTATTTTTAACCAGAAATTAGATTTTCAAGATGGCTCAACTTTTTTTATTTTTAACTTGCCCTTCAGAGATATCATAGGTGCCTGGTGGTCCTGTGACAGTCCTATCATAGCCTTCTGAGGAGTGTGCAAGGTCTCCTAACACCCGCTTCTGTGGGCAACACTTCTGTTAACAAATCGATGATATTTCACAGGACCTGCTAGGATTGTAGAGATGCAGCTATGCATCTCTATGTGCAGGAATGCACACCGTTTTAATGTTTGGAGGACTGACAAGCAAATAAAAATTGAAGACATATCAAACATTATCTGCAAATTGGGTCTAGTAATCTCTACTCCTTCCCCAGCCTCCAGCTTAATTTTCAAAGATGTTTTGAGGCTTTCCAAACATCTCCCTCTATATTTAGAATGACATCAGTACAAGAACATCTGTATATTGTCCCATTTTAGGAACAGCATCACACATTTTAAAAAAAAAGTTGCAAAACACAGTGAAAAGGAAAAGACATAAATGAAGGTAATTCTGTTATATTTACACACAAGTTACCTTCCTTCTAAAGTACCTTAATACAATACTTTGTGTGAAGGAGAACCTTGGAATTTAATTTGACACGTAATACACTTTTTAAGTCAAACCTTTTGACCTTAGAAGCAAATTTATGTATTTGTTTTTAAGAGTTGCAATGATAGTTTCTTCATCTAAAACTTAGCTGTGTTTCTTCCTTATCATCCTCTGTTGGTGTTAATATAAGTACACAGGCAAATGTACTTTTACCTCCATCACACTTCATCATGGTGCTTGGAGGTGTAGGTTTACTTAGGATATTAAAAACATTTCATCCTTTGATTGGCAGCCAAATGACAAGAAGCTGTTAGAATATTTCCAGGCATTACATGGACATAGATATTCTACCTTTATTTGATGATCTTCACTGTACTTAACTAAGATGAATTCCTTAGGTAAAGAATACACCGGTTAGAAAGGCTAATGAAAAACATGGAGCAGTTGGAATGAACTGACAGATGTATTTTTATGCCCACTGTATACTCAGCACTGTGGATTGCTTTCCCAATCTTCAAGGAACTTAGTGTGCTGAGATGCTCGGAAACCTTTTAAACTCAACTGTCTTTTCTTTTTATTTATGAAAGATGTGCCAAGGTCTTATGGGCTTTAAAAAAAAATTAAAGCCTGAACAATTTCAAAGGATTTCTACAAATGCAAATGCTGTTAAGAGGAAGGCTGTAGCTGTTTGTGTCAAGATTAAATTAAATCCAACTGTGTCTTTAATTAGAAGTGTCTTCAGATCATATCAACACTGCCATATCCAGAAGCCATCAGCGCGGGTTTTCAGATGCTAGGTGACACTGAATTCCCACATAGCGTCCTAGAGGGTTTGGCAAGTTACTCATAGCCAGTTTCAGTCAGTGCAAGAACACCTTTCTAGCAGTAGGATTTTGCTGTTAGTTTTCAGTGTAAGATAAAGTTCTTCCTTTTCAGGAACTGTGAAGAGTGTGAGTGATGTAAATCAGAGCATAATAAGATCTGTTGTCTTTCTGTGCCTCTTTTTCCTCATTGGTTAATGAGATTCTGCAAATGAGTATCTGCAATTCATGAGTTAGAGTGGCTCTGACGGTGCCCAGTCCAGAATAAGCATTCAATAATTATTACTTATTCTCATTTAAAACCAGTTTACTACAACTAGAGAAGCTTAAATGGTGAAGTTTTTCAATATATTTTGTTCCATTGTATTTAAGTAAAAATTCTTAGTGTAAATTAATGCGTCTCAGGTTGTTCTGTGGATCATTCATTCTGCTGCATCAATTAATATGTTTAATGTGAAGAGAAAAGGATTCTGTGATTAAATAAGGTTGGGAAACAAACCTCTGATTAAGTACAATAAAGTTAATCAGGTTTTATTGCTGCAAGCCTTCTCAGAGCCTTGAATATAACATGCATTATGACTGTCCAAAAGGGTTATTATGTAGAACTTATGTGTTAGATCGCACTCCTTCTGATACCATTTGTCTTCCCTGGTATCTCAAAGTAAACATCACCTTCTGTTTAGCAGAGAAGGTAAAATTGCAAAAACACTGTTATCTCTTACGATACAGTACCCTCTCCAACCATGTAACATAGAGGAAGCCATTAATGTGGGTGACTGCATTATTTTAAGACAGTATATGTTCATCAGTGAGTTTATGTCAGAACTGAAATTTTTAGCGTAGGGGTTGGAAGTTTGTAGTAGTTATGGTACTTTGGGTTGCAAGTAACAGAAAAAACTAAAAAACAAAAAAAGTCCAACTACAAGAATATTTATTATTTCATCCTATAAGAAGTCTAGAGATAGATTCCACGGTTGGTTGTTTCAACAGTTAAGTGACTTGTCATGGACCTGGTTTCTTTCTGTTTTCCTGTCTACCATCCTTAGCATGCTGGCTTGTCTTGTATGGGCTGCCAAGTTCAAAGCAATTAAAAGCATCACAACCAGAAAACAGTGACCAGTTAGAAAATTGGAGCATCCAACATTTTCCTTTATTCAGAATGGGAAGATATTTCTAGAAGTCCCCAAATAGATGTTGCATTATATTTTACCGGTCAAAATTGGATCACAAGTCCATGCCTAAAGCAATTACTCTGCAAGGAAAAGGAAACCACCCTGACTGGCTTAGGATAATCAAGATTTCCCCCTGCAGTGAGGACTAATTCAGCATCCGTGAAGGGTGTCTCCATCTAAAGGAGGGTGAACAAATTGGGATTCTCTTAGCAAGAAAGAAAGGGAGAAATGACTGAAATTTGCCAGCCAGTGGTGTCTGTCAGTGTTACATGGGGCTCAGATTCTTGTTAACCTATGTAAATTGTGGGTGCTATTTTCAGGTCAGAAAGATTTAAAATAGTCACATGAATACGTATATAAAACTGGACTCTTGTTACTTTTGAGGACGCAAGAGGCAGGTTCAAAACTGAGTCTTGTTTTATGTTTTAAGCTGAAGAACATGTTACTTTTTGTTTCTTCTAGCAAGTTTGACTTGGTTTTGGTTTATTTGTGCCCACTAACAAATAAAATGAGGTTGCAGTTTTATAATCAAGTTTAAGATTGATAAATTTTGTATGTCACACAGCAGAGTGAAAATACTGTCAGTACTCAAAAGGAAATAGCTATTTTCAGGTACCACAGATGCAAAACTTAGTATTTGGGACTGGAGACTAAACAGACTGAATTGACCAGTATTTCTGATACAGGAAAAAAAATGGAGGGGGCATGCTGTGAGAGGATGGCCGTGTCCCAAGTCTTGGTTGAGTCCCTGGGGACCCCCCACCCCAAGTAAGTGTTCCTGGCTTCGCACAGGAAAGAATTCAGGAGTGAGCCATAGTTAAGCAAAGGTAGGTTTATTTAGAGTAGTCTCAGAAGGCAAAAGAAAGGCCAAGAGATGCGGGGTTGGGTGCTTAGTATAAAGTGAAATTAGTTACACACTCCATAGACAGAGTGTGGGCTATCTCCAAAGGTGAGGCAGCGAGAGGCCTCAAGGCATGAGGTGCAGTGTTGCTAGTTTTTATACGTTAACAGGTGGGAGGGTTATTCCAACTGCTTTGGGGAAGGGGCGGGGATTCCTAGTAATAGGGCCACAGTCCTCTCTTTGACCTTTCATGGTTAGCCTAGAAACTGTCATGGCGCCTGTGGGTGTGTCATTCGCCATGCTAATATATTACAGCGTATATAGTGAAGCTCAAGGGCCATTGTAAGTCAAATCTGCCATCTTCGGCCTCCACGTCTGTTGGCAGTTGACTTTTCGCTATCTTGGTGCTAACTGCTGTGTCATTCCTTTAATGGCTGTGCCCTGCCCCCTTCCTTGCTGTCTCATTTTTTCCCTCGCTGCTGTAGAAATTACCTGGTTTTTAGACAAAAATCTATACTTTTTTTTTTTTCATTCTAAAGACCAACTGTCTTATTATGTATAAACTTCAAAGTTAAAAGCATGGCCAAGGCATGTCTTTAATTAATGATATCAGACAGCAAACTGTGTTTCTAGACTGTCAGCTGCTCATTTTGTGTGATTCTTCATGCCTCCCTTCTGGGAGGCAGGTGCTAATGGGTGCTCATGCTTACTGCTTTGTGAACTAGGCATTGCTGGTTGTACCACTGGCAGGGTCAAAACGATGCTGATTGAGAACATTCTTGTGACAGCCTTTGCTGATGTTCTTGTCTTCTCCAGATTTACCCCACAAAGATGGGTGATTGGAACAACTGAGTAATCATAGAATTTCCTTTGGATACAAATGTTTATCCCTGCAACATAATCTTTCAGGCTTCTAACGTCTCTTATCATATGAGTTACAGTTTTAAAGGAAGATATTGATAAAATAAAATACAGGGAATAAGGGAAGTTTTATTTTTCTTTTCCAACCAGTACATTTTACCTTATTATGTTCAAATGATGATGAAAATAGTGAAAACAAATTGCATATAGCTTTTAAATTTTCCAGAGAATTTTTGCATTAAAAAAAATGTCATCCTCACCACAATTCTGTAAAATAAGGCAGTTGTTTTAACAAATTGATGGATTGGAAGAGTCAGGTATGAACATGGAAACTAGCTTCCCTCTACTCTCATAGGCATTCCATTGTTTGGTTTCATTTAAATTTTTGTATTTTATGTTGTCCGTTATAGTAGGAAACACAGAGAGGTTTTATTGTTGTATTTGTTGCCATTTTCTAGCTGGAAAAGCTGAATTGGGGAGTTTTGCATAAGACATCCATGTTTGTCTAGAAAGTAAACAGCAGAACTATAGGCATTCCAGAAGAACAGCAGCTATGCAGGGTTTAAGAGCTCTGAAGTTAACCGCACCTCAGTTCAGGTGCCAGCCCTGCTGCTGAATGTATGTGTGACCTGGGGCAAAGAACTTAACCTTTGGGTTTCCATTTTCTTACCTTTAGAATGGGAATAAGTTCATATCTACCCTGTAGATGGTTGTGAGGATGTAATGTGAACATGCCTAGAAAGTGCTTAGCGCCCTGCATGGCCCAGAGAAATCTCCATAAATGCTATGCCTCTAAAGTTTCTGTTCCTAGGGAACAGGTTCTTGTCTCATGCAGGAACAATTCAAGCGTGAGGTATAGTAAAGTGAAGTCAAGTTTATTTAGAGAGGTACACACTCCATGGACAGAGTGCGGTCCATCTCACTCAGAAGGCAGAGCAGCATAGGAGACACACATTCCATGGGCAGAATGTGGGCCATCTCGAAAGGCAGGAGAGAGAGTGACCACGAGGTGTGGGGGTTGTTCATTTCTATGGGCTAGTTAATGTATATGCTGATGAGTAGGAGGATTACTCTAACTATTTTGGGAAAGGGGCTGGCATTTCCAGGAATTGGGCCCCTCACCCTTTTGACCTTCTGTGATCAGCCTAGGAACTGTCATGGCGTCTGTGGATGTGCCATGAGGATCAAGGTCTACTGCAAGTTGAATCTTCTGCCATCTTGGTTCTAACCAATTTGTCCTGTCCTCAACTGCTGCATCATTCTTTCAGTGGTTCTGCCCTTCCCCCTTCCTCCTCTCTCATTTCCAGTGATACCATGCTTTAAAAATGCTTAGAAAGGTTATTTTTGAAATTAAAACTGTCTTAGTAGCTGTTGCTCTGACTTAACTATCAGGTGGTTGGAGTTTCCCACAGGCATGGAGATGGTGGTATGTGCAGAAGTCTTGAATTTTGCTACCTAATAGGCTGTTTGAAAATTCGCTTTGATACTTTAACACATATCTCCCTTGGTGTGTGTCACAGAGCACTGCCAAAACCTGTCAGTCAGAGATATCACACACACACAATTTCAAGGCACCATGTTATGGGAGAGGAGGTGGTGGGATAAAGAAGTGTTATGATTTACATTGTCCTTATGCCTGAGTTTGCCCCTACACAGTTTTACCAGCAGTTCTGACCTTGTGACTCGATGTAGCTGAACTCCAGACAGCAAATCTGCATTTGCATTTGTATTCTCACCAGGGAAGTTTTGGAAATGTTCTCTCTGTTTCTGCCTGTATGAATCTGGCCCATACATTTCCCCTGCGGATAAGGACATGATCTGTTAGTATTATCGGAACCAGATCTATCCTTCTACTGTTCTTATTTCAGAATTTTCGTTGTATTTGACTCCTGGGTGAACAGACGTGATTCCTGGCAAAGATCACCTTTGTTACTGCCCTAAGTTAGTCATGTGGGATTAAGAAAATACGGATTCAAAGACCTCTGAACCTGAAGGAGGTTTTGGAGACCATTTAATCAAATGTCTTTATTTTAGCGATGCGGAAACTGAGGCTCAGATTGGGGAAGGGACTTTCTCAACTGGACAGTCAGACTAAAATCCAAGTGTCTTGACTTCCAATCTAAAGAATTTCCATAAATGTTTCCACCTGTAATCAATACCCATTAAAAAAATTGAGAACTAAAGGATTCATCACCCCCCCACACACACACACACAGACTTATTTGATAAATGGGGAAATTCAGCAAACTCCTACAGGATAATTAATGGCAGAACTGGGACTGGAATTAGGATTTCTTGACTCTCAGTTCAGTGCTCTCCCCAATTACATCGTGTACATAAATGTGCCCGTAAAGGGAATTCACTCTCACTAATCGTGTTTGGATGTTGTGCTTGCCCTATTCTTCTTGGCTTCTTCCTTTTGTATCTCTGATATAAGGTATCTTGCACACAACTTAACACCTCTGTTATGACCCAGGTGACAAATAAGATGATGAATCCTCTCCTGAGGTGAGTCATAGCTCTCCCGTGTGAGATGAGGAAGCTTGAGAGACACTGCTTTCATTTACTTTCAGGCCACTTGTTTGTCTTTCTGTGTGTCTAAAAGAGTCAACAGTAATCACTCTGCTGATGTATGATCTGATTAGTGGTGCCGGGGCTGCTGCTGTCCTCAGGAACCATAAATCCCGCACAAGGCCTGCCCCGTTCTCTGCCACGATGCCTGGGAGCCTTCCAATTTAACCTTCGGCCGTAAATTTGGCTCACCGTCAAGTTTTAACTTCTATAAAAACTGTTCTGTACTGTTACTTAAGGGCTTTTCTTAAGAAAGATTTCTTAGAAGTTCTGCAGTTTTACAGCATACGCCTGTGTGCAAGTAAGGATGCTCAGGTTGGAATATTCTGAGATTTATCAAAAGTTTTTTATTTTTATTTATTTATTTTTTAATCCTGCCTCATCCCTGTCTCCCTTCCCTGTAGTCTGTACCCTTACAGTTGGTAGAGTTCTTTCTGGCATCTAGTTAGGTATTAACTCTAGAGATAGGCTGACTTGAGTTCAGAATTCTGTTCTGCCACTTCTTAGCTGTGATCTTGAGCCAGTGAGCCTCTCTTTCTTAATCTGTAAAATGGGACTAGGAATAGCCCTTCCCTCCAAAGGGCTTGTGATTATTAAATGAAATAATGTGTATAAAGAACATAACAGAAGGCCAGATGTATAATAAATGATCTGTAAATAGGTTAGTGATGATGATGGTGACAGTAGTCATGACCTGTGTCGAAGGGTCCAGGCTTCCAGTTATAAGCTGAGTAAGTTCTGAAGGTGTAATGTGCAGCCTGGTGACTGTTGTGAATGATAATGGTCGTTTGAAATTTGCTGAGATACTGTATCCCATACACCCACACAAAAGGGGTATTGTGTGAAGTGATGCACACGTTGATTAGCTTGATTGTGGTGATCATTGCTCAGTATATGTATTTATCAAAACATCATGGTGTACACCTTAAATATGTACGATTTTTATTTGTCAAGCATAGCTCAGTAAAGCTGGAAAAGTAGTCCTGATGTGTTTTGTATAAGGACTTTCAGTGTAACTTTCGTCAGAGTAATAATGATGTCTTATGCTTTTTGCCAACTTTCTCCTCCCCGTAGCTTTGAGCATAAATGCATGTCATGGGTGGAAGGGCAAGTAATTAGTTAATAAACACAAATCAACACCCACAAAGTCTAAAGTGACATGCTCTTTATACCTGAGATACATGCTCACTTTTCCCCATCCAGCAAATAGTTAATAATTGCTTATGTGCTAGACATTGTACTCAGTGCTGAGAATGTAAAGACAAAGGATAAATTTCCTGCCCTCAGCAACCTAAGTATTATTATAGCCTAGTATAGCCAATTAGATGTTAAGATAATATGATGTTTGTTGAGATATGAGGAAGCATAAAAAAATCAGGTGTCACGAAAGCCCAGAGAAGTGGGTGGGCTGGAGTGGAGAAGGGCAATGAGTGAGTGGAGAGAACCTACTTGAAAACATAACGAATTACTGAGTTCAGAGGTACGGCACTGTGTCTAGAGGTGAAAAGTACTAGGGATCGTAGGTGCATACATTCCTGTGCTCTTGCAGGTATGTTATGAACAGAATGCTTATTTTCCATACTTTGAACTCTGTACAGCCAGTAATCTTGCATATTAAATGCCAGCTCTGGTGTTTGACAATATGAACAAGCACTCTCCAAAAGGAAGAGTTGAATATGTTATTTTCATTGTAAGCAGGTTCAGAGGAGTTTAGCTGTGTGACTTAAAAAAAAAAATCAAGTGATGATTAGCCTTTCATAATCAATGATCCATCCATCTCAGATAACACTATAAAATTTCACACCAATTATCCGAAACATGACTCTGTGGAAGATCCAGGAAAGCAGAAGAAATAGGATGAATGAGGGTATTTTTCTGTGCTTCAATTTTACCATCTATGAGAAGGGTCTGAAATGCTGTAACAATATTCCTGATTAAAAAACAGAAACTAGTATGCACACTTGGAAAAGTTAAAAGTATAAGCAACTCTGTTTATCATCGTCATTGTTATTTTTGCCAGAAAATTTATTACAGAGAGAAAGGGCTCACTTCTGCCTTATCTTGGGCTTCTGGAGAGTGAAATTTCCAGCAGTATTTGCATTTATATAAATTCATTTATTGCATGTTTTTGTGGAGACTGTTTAGGTTACACGTAACAGATACTGATTCTGACTAGTTTAATCCAAAAACAGGTAATTTATTGGAAAAAAATACAGAATTAGTTCATAGAATTTTGAAGCTGGAAGTCCAGCTAGGTCTTAGAAGGGGCGAGAAGGAGGATCTGGAGTTCCCTATGGCTGCTTTCTGTATCACTCTTTCTACAGCAAAGAGATTCCCCAAAATGTGTTTTAGCTCCCAGATGATATCAGCTGAGACCATCCAGAAATTCTAAATTCCCCGATGAGAGAATGTGATTGGTGGAATTTGGGTCACATGTCTAGCCCTTGTCCAATGATTATGAGAATTGGGTTCATTTGGCACAAACTTGACTACAGAGGAAGGAGTGTGTGTGTGTGTGTTGGTGGGCAGTGGGGGGTGTTGTGTGTGCATATGTGCAGCCTTAGAAAGGGTCAGACAGGTTACCCCAATGTTCTCTGCTCTGTACCCAGATACCCAGGGTAGTTACAAAAGGATGCTCTTACGCTGAAGATGGGTAGAAAATGCTTCGGCATTAAAGAATAGTAACAAGTTGAATATGGGGAGGGCTTCATCAGACAAGCTTTCTAGACCAGCCGCTGAGACTCCACCTTCCCTGCCGGCTTCTGTGAATGCGCTGTCAGGGAGCACTCAATAGGAGGGCTCATTGATTCGAGATGTTCCCCTTAGAAGTGGCTGCCAAGTGAGCTCTGTCATTTAGAACTAGACAGAGCATGCTGGCTGCAGGTTTCCCAGAAGGCCTGGTGAAGCCCTTGGCAAGGAAGCCACATTCCTCCTTTCTCTGCCATCTGAAATCTCCTGATGGGAAGTCCCAACAGGAAATGTCCTGGTTTCCTTTTTGTTTCATTGAGACAGTGCTGCTCAAGGAACTACACTACAGCTTCAACTGTGAATCTCATGGGGACACAGGGGATGTGAGTGTTGGGAGAATGGAGGTTACAGGTGCCTCTCTCCTTCACACGTGGATCGCTTCCTGCTTCCTGAGAAGTTTGCAGGGAAATAAAACTTGTATTATTCCAGTCGTATTTTCTCTCTGCCTTGCAAAGTAATTTCCAAAACACTCTGCCTTTCTGATTAATCTTCTGCTACCAATAGCTCTTCATGCTTTGCTGTCCCAGGTTCCCTGTTCCTTGGTCTTTCTTTTGAGTAGAAAAATGACTTATGAACATAGCTGCATTTCCAACTTTACTACCACATTACTCCATTTCAGGTTCTCTGAGCATGTTAAACTCCGACTGGCGAATGATGCCTGTCTCCCCACACCAAGGTCCCTTCACCCCATCCCAGAACTTCCCTTGCCTTCTCTGTGCAGATGCAGGCTCTTGAATCAAAATGTCTGTGTTCCTTTACTTACTAGCTTTGTGATTCAAGCTATTCACCTTCACTGTGCTTCAGTTTTTGCCTCTGTAAATGGTGGAAAATAATACCTGGAATTCTTCTAAGGATGAAAGGAGACTGCATATGTGAAACTCTTAGAAGACTGCCTGGCATGTGTTAAACTCTGAGTAAATGCTAGATGTTACCGTTACTGCCCATCTGCATTAATGGTGTTATGATTTATTAGACTTCCAGGTTAGCTAGTTATTTCTGGTGCCCTTCTCTGCCATCTCTCTCCATCCATTATTCATTATAATATTTGTAATAATAATGATAGTAAAAATGCCTGCATTTGTTGAATGCTAAGCATTTATTGTATGTTAGGCATTAATTTATACTAAGTGCTTTCCTCCATTAGCTTATTTAATCCTTTCAATAACACGATTTTCATTTCAAAGATGAAAGTGAAGCTCAGAGTGATGAGATAACTTGTGTAACATCATACAGTTGGTGGCAGGGCCGCAGTTTATGTTCAGGGGCATCTGACCCCAAAGCTCATGTTATTAACAACTATGAGACTCAGTAGGAAAATTCAGTCCATTTTGTCTCTGGAATAGTTCCTGCCTCTCTGTCTCAATTTCTGCAGATCTCTCTTGTGATCCTAAGGCACATCCTATCTGGTCTCCCTGTCCCCAGCTTCTCCTACTCAACGCATCCTCTAGCCTCCTCTTGACGTTGTTGTTCTAAAATGCTCCAAAGATCACAAGCTTTGAATGGTTCCCCATCTGTGAAACAGATGGGTCCTTCACAACAATCTTCCCAACTCCACCCTTATTATCCAGTCTTACCATTGATTCTCCCCTTCATTTCTACACCTTCGCAGACTGTGGAGTCTGTCTTCATAGACCTTCACCCTCCTCATCTGGTTACCTTGCTGGTCCTCTCAGACCCCGTTCAGACTCCTATCTTTTCTCTTTCCCAACTCCTCTAATCGCAGAATGACTGGCTTCTTTAGTCTTGTAACACTGCATTCATGCATTTGTACATTAATTCCCATTGTGTATATTTACCCTTTTTTCATATCTGTCTCCAGCACTAAGCTGTGAGTTCTTAGAAGGCAAAGAACTTCTCTTAGGCATCTTGTGTTCCTAGCTGAGTACCTGGCCCATATTAGACCACCATAAACACTGAATGCAGAAAGAAACTAGTAAATGAAGTCACCTACAGAGAGACTATTAAACTCTTAAGGTAGATCTTTTGAGTCTTAATTTTTAAAAGTAAGAATGATTCCCTTCTCGTTTGTAAATTTTGGAAGTTTGGGCTTTTTTGGTTCTTCCCTAAAAATGAGACCTACTCTAGTACATTAAGACTCAATGTTTCTATAAAGAAGTTCGGGGCCCCACATACAATTGTTACTATCCTCTGGAGAGGTCGAATCCTTTGAGTTTTTGCTGCATAGAAAATTCAGAAGGTGGTAATTGAAGTGATTAACAAGAGAATATGGGTATTTAAGTAATCAGCCTTCCAATTACTCATTAGATGTCTGTATCTCCTAGATAGGAGAACTGTTAATTTAAACACATTCATTAAATCTTGGATCTTATTTTCACAAGATGAATCAAGTCAGAAAGACCTTCTGAATGGTGGGTGGTTAGAGGAAGGAATACTGGAAGGGTAGCCAGGAACCTGCTTTCTTACTCGGGGATCTTGCAGCATCAAATACATTGCCTGTCACTCATAGCCTGTTGTGAGTAAAACCATACCACTGACCCTACTTCAGGGACATCTCAGTGTGGACTGAGAGACTCTGTTCCTCACTTTGCCCAAACATCTCAGGGCCGGTGCACAGAGAGTCGTCACCTGAACCATTCTACAGACTGGATGGACCTGGCTTGCGAAGCAGACTGGGGCCAAACAGACTTTCTCTCTCAGAAACATGAGCTAAGAAATATTGATAGAAGAAGGTAATCAGCCAAGTGGGACCAAATGTTGAGAGTTCTTGATACAGAGCAGCATATTTTAGGGACAGTCTGTAGCAGGATCAACTGGAATTTCTATTACAATGCAGATTCTCAGTCCACACCTCCTGATTTTAGAGTCAAGGGTGACACAGATGGAAAGGCATGTTTAGGAAACTCTCCCTCTTATTTGCATTACAGTTTCCTAATCGTGGTTATATGGCAGGCTAGGAAAACCATGATGGGCCATGGGCAAGCTAAAGCTACTGGCGAGCAAGCACAGTTTAGAAGTAGAAGCTCTGTGGAGACAGACAAATAGCCAACGTGATTTACTGGTGCAGGTTCTTTGGATCCAGGAAACCTGGCATGTCCAAGCTTAAAGAGACAAGTGATTTATTGGAAGGATGTGAAAGTTCACAAAATAGAAGGATGGAGAACCAGGCTCAGAAGAGGAAGGGACACGGGGAAGCTGTGGAGTAGCTGTGGGATGGGAGGAGCTAGTGGTCTTACCAGGGCTGTCCTCCGTGTTCATAGGGATGAGCCCCAACCCGTGCTTTCCCATCTTTGCATCACTCAGCTCGGTTGCCTTGTCAACAGGGGTGGTGCTGAAGTAGAGAAAGAGTCCAGTTGGCCTAGCTTAGGTCATACACCCATCCCACTAGCTGAACAACCTGCTTGCCAGCCTCACTATGTCTGCGCACCATGCAGGAGGGGAATTCCCGAAAGAAGATTGGGGTGTTCCAAAAGTGTGAGGAAAAAAGTTGCTAGATATCCCCCTCATACAGCAAATATCCTGCAGAGGATTAAGACTCATGTTGGAAGAGAAAAGAGAAATGTCAGTACGTGGAGAATAGTGTTAATAAGCAAAGTTCTTTAAACCCTTACTGCTCATGTCCCAAGATAGACTTTAGACATAGAACCAGGTCCTGGAGCCCTTGGATCTGGAAGCCTAGTTGCTGAGTTTTTCTTTATTTCTCGTATGTGCATCTCATTCAGGTCACCACTCACTCAGCCCAAATCTGTCCTTTCTGTTCCCTGCGGCTAAAAGTGAAATAGAACTTTTGAGCTCTCTCTTAGGAGCTGAGTGATCTTGGGCAGTAAGTGTCTGTCTTCTTGGTTCCTTTTGTTTGTAAAATGAGGAGGTGGGCTTATTCAACTCCCTATTTCCAATTTCTGCAAAAATGGTACTCATGTCCCCCTTTTTTTTATCTTGCTATTGATGATGACTATAAATGCAGTAAACAGGTAGCCAAATTCCAGAGGAAAATAATTTTAAGAGTATTTTTTTCCAATATGTGTTTCTAAAGCTATTACCTGGTGACTCTCTCAATTCATCCTACAAAATAGAAGTGAAAACATTATGACAGTGCTCCCAGCTAACCTTGGGTTCTTTAGTCTCCATGCTTCATGTCTGGCAGATAAATGGCATGCAGGTTGGATGCAGATGCCCACAGGATTCCAGTATTGGAGAAATGCTGGGACCTGTAATCCCTGTTAGTTCACCCGCGGTGGTAAGGCACGATCCACTTTAGGCACGGTCTCCCTGTATTTTTCTAGTTAACAAGAGAGAAATCCTTCAGCATGTTTTCCCCTGCTGTTAGTAACTGTGAAAATGTGGAAACAGAATTGGAACCTAAGTCGTCTTCTTGCATTTCTCTTGGGAATTACAGAAATAGTCTACAAAAAGAGATAATACTCTCGTGTGTAATTCCCCAGCAGAAGATACATTTACTTAAGGGACTCTAAGATTAGTCAGCTCACTTATGTGTTTCGCCATGGGTCATTGCTTATTTTGAATTGTATTTTGAGTTCTTTGGAAGAATGAGGTAGACATGGAATCTGTCTCATATCTAGGCAGGAATTGTAAACTTGGATGCTTAGAGGGGCCAGGCAGGACATGGAAGAGTGAAGTAGTTGGTGTTACAGGGAGAACACATGCCCCACACATGTGAAGGCTAGATCATCCCAAGGCAATTGTTTGCCCTTTGAAAATACAGGTTTTTGTACTGTCCCACCTTTTCATTTTTCAAGATGACCTAGAATTTGGGATCTTTGTGTAAGTTCTTTTAATTCTTAGCAGCTAGTTTATTTAAAAAAGGAAAATATTTAAGTCAAGTAATACACATCTCTAGTCTGGATGTCACCAACTGTAAACTCTATTCTAAAAGATCCCTAACCCATGGAATAAAAGAATGAAAAGGAATTTAGTCTTTCAGGTGTTGAGATACATGATGCTAAAACCTGAACTCTTTATGATTATCTGGCTACTCAACATGATGCGGTTGAATTATAAGAATAGTTGACTAAATTTTTTTCGCATTTGATTACTGAGATCATTTATCAGAGAGAGAGAAACAGTAAAAGAGACATAAATTGGCCTTTATGGTCCTGAAGGCCTGGATTTGAGTCCTAGCCGACCGTAAATTCACCTGATGAACAGGGTAACTTATGTGACTTCGTTCATTTTTTTCTTTGTCTGTAAAATGGGCCAGGAGTACAAACATCATAGACATAGGTGAGTATTAAATGAGATACTCTCTGTGGAACTTGTGTACCACGTGAGCCTCCTGGCCCTTAGCCTGACTCCATTTCCAAAGACTGGGTCAGCTCAAAGCCTACTGTCCGCTCAAGTCCACCGAGGATTCTTTTAGTCCAATTGACCTGCGTCCCCATGGCCCTCTCCCTCTTAGACTTACGTTATGCACAGACACAGACTCTGATACTTGTACACTTTCCATTATGTAATGGAAACATTCTGTGGACTGGTAAGCCTGATACAGATTCCTAGGGGTTCCAGCCCAGGGATCACAAATATTTCCCTATTCCTCTGCCTCTCTCTTACTCTCCATCTCATCCACCTCCCTCAGTCCTTTCTCCTGACGCTTGACTCACACCACCGTGGGCAGATCCTGGGTAGTATAATCCCCTCTTCCCTTCTGTTTCTTTCACAGGTGGGGCCTCACTTGGCTTGTCTGCCTTACCCAGCCCCTGTGGGTCTCTGGTGATTAATATGTTCCTCCACCTGACCCTTGATTGTCTTCCCAAAACTCTCACTATTCATACAAGGCTCTGCGTGGCTCTTTCCCCGTTATCTCCACATGTCTTTGAGCTGCCGACTATGGGACTGTCTGACTAGTCCCTTTTTTCCTGAGCCATGCTTGGATTTTTGCTCACTACCTTGGTGAGCTCATCAGTTTCATGGCTTTTATCATAGGTCTCCATGCTGATGACACCCTTGTTTTGATCTCCGGCCTGACCCATCTGCTGAACTCCAGACTGCTTACCTAACACCTCCCCTTAGATATCTAACAATACACATCTGAAATGTTAACCTGTCCAAAACTGAACTAAACTTCTGATCTTTCACACAAAACCCTTCCAGTAAGATAGGATGTCAGTTAGTGTCAGATGTCGCTAAGAGGTCAGGTTTTATGATGACTGAGAATTGACTTTTGGACTTACTAATGTGGGAGGCAGTAACCAACAGAGAAAGATTGAAAGCTTGATGGGATTTAAGAGAAAATGGGAGGGGAAGAATTGGAGACAACAGTAGAGGTAACTTTTAAGTTTTGTAGTAAAGGGAAATAATAGCTGGACAGGGAAGTGGGCTCAGGCAATTAAGAAAAAATGATGACTAATATACAGCATATTTATATGCTAATGGAATTGATCCAGTAGAGAGGAGGAAACTGGAGTGAAAAGGAAGAATTGCTGGAGTTATATCCTTGAGTAGGTGGGAGGAGATTGGATCTAGTACACAAGAGGGATGCATGAGCTTAGAAATACAAGCAATTTTCTGTTGCAGCAGGAGAGGTGGTAAAGGATATGATTAGGTCCTTGTGGTGTGAGGGGAAGGTGAGGTGGCCCTTCCCTCATGGAAGAAAGGGAAATTCTCTTCCAATTGTTTCAGGTTTTTTGGTGTTTTTTTTTTTACTTTTCAGAGAAATAGGAGGCAAAATCTATCAGCTAAGAGTGAGAATGGAAGACTTGCTGAAGGTTTGAAGAGAGAGAAATTTGGGGAAATAATTAAATAGTTGTCTAGGAGGATTAGAGGGTGATCATGTAGGGAATTACAGAATGTTTGCTCTGCTGGGTTCAGGGCCGTTGAGATTTCTATGCAAGAACTTAGTGAGACCACGGTTGTGTGCTTTTTTCCACCCATGACAACCTGGGACATTGGCCACCTACCTTTGAGGATTACAATGCAGGGGGTGATGAAGGACCTGAGAATATGGGGCTACTTTTGATGACAGGTGTAAACAGGGGTAAGACATCATGATATTCCTGCTGCTGGACTTGGGTCAGATGGAGATAGGTGAAACTGGGTAGTAGGAATTCGAGGATCAGGTTTCCCTTTCGAGCCCTAAAGATGGAGGCATGGAAGCTTGGGGCAGGGCCCTTTGAGAATAAGGGGTTGGTGTCATGGAACTGATGAGGTAAGGTCTCAGGGGCTGAGGTCACCAGGTGGAGACAAGAGTCAGAGAAAGTTGAGCTTTATCCAAGCTGATGGATTCCCTCCTGCCCATCGCAGGTATTTAATGCTTTACAGAAAATTAGTCTTCCTAGAACCCCTACAAAATAAGGTGCAAGAGCGATGTCCACATGAGTGGCCACTCTTCACATCTGGGATTGACACTTTGTGTTCAGTTCTCAGGTAGCAATGCTCTGAGGGAAGTTTTCAGATCTGATTAATTAAGCGCTTCCTGGTTGGGTCTTTTGTCTTCAAATACATTTCAAAACCCATTCTTAGCAAAAGTTTCTCTTTCATTCTGAAATGTGATTGCTAAGTGAATTAAATGGAGTTCTTTGAATAACTGGAGGGAGAGATAGTAGTTGAAAGTTCTCTTTAACGGGGCTTATTGTTTGAATTTAAAATATTTGAGCTTGGCAATCCCCAGTTGGGGGTTCATGAAATAACAGTAGTGCAGACATCACAGTCTGCTGTCATCTTTCAGTCTTCACAAATGTCCTGGTGGTAAGTGAAACCTTGCATTTAAATAAATACATTTGGACCTAATTTCTGCCTTTCATGCTGTGAAAGAACTGTCAAATTTGAAGTGTAATGACTGTATGATTTCTTGTAATGGCACCAAAAAACCCTGAAAAACAGATTTGAATGTCATCTAAGTGAATGCTCTGTGGGATGCAGACCCATTAGAGAGTACTTTCCCTTTTGGCTTTTATACAGCAAAGCAGGAGCACATTGCAAGGAAGCAAGTGTAAAGTGGTGTCTCCGGAAATAATAGGCAGAGTGAAGCCTCACAGAGCCCAGAAAGGGAAAAAACATGGGCATTGTTTTAACCTTCTCCATTTCCAGGAGAGAACTGACCACATCTGTCTGACCTTTGACCTAAAACCATTCTGCCTCTTACGCTTTGACTTGTCTGGTAAGACGATCAGAAATCCTCGATTTTCCCAAGCTGGTTGGTTTTCCTCTTTCCCACTCCATTTTCCCCCGTGATGTATTAATATGTTCCAGAAATTCTGACGTTCTGTTACCTATACCAGATCCTCAGTCCTTTACCAGATCTCTCTAGGCTTTCATTTGGGGTGGGTCACGTGATCCTGGATTAGAAGAGAACGTGCTGGAGTGGAGAGGCATCTGGGTTCTGTTCCGGCTCTGTCGCCAGTTGTGGGTGTTAAGCTGAACACCCTAGGTTTTGGGACTCTACTGTCCTCCCTTTTAAAATGAAGGAACTGGTATAAATTTGTCATTTTCAGCCTATGTTTCCTTGAGTCCCAGGATTTTTCAGAGATGTCTCAAGGGTCACTGTGGGGTTTGCCAACCAAGAAGGTGGGGTCTTTCCCCTCACCCATCATGTAAATTTGTGTTTGAGAAAAGAATAACCCCCAAGCCTGAGGTTTGAAAATCGGTATCTTTGATAATCTAGGATTTCTTCTGGGTTCCATATCAAATTATATGTGTGACTCTTTGTTTCTTCTTAGAAGCAGTTTTCAGCAAAACCACACACTGTTATTCAAGTATGTATTTGAGCAAAATGCTGATAATGATGTATGTGCATTTCCTGATTGTGTGAGGGCAAGGATCATGTCTGTCTGAATAATGCTGAGTCACTAGCATCCAGTCTGTAATATAATACATAGCAGATGCTCATTAAATCTGGATGGACGATTGGGTAGGCAGATACAAGAACACAAATCTCATCCCGATACTTTTGGTTTGGATTCTTTTTTTTTTTTTTTAAGTGAAGTGTAGTTACTTAACAATGTTGTGTCAATTTCTGGTGTACAGCATAATAGTTCAGTCATACATGTACATACTTATATTTGTTTTCATATTCTTTTTCATTATAGGTTACTATAAGTTCCCTGTGCTGTACAGTATAAACTTGTTGTTTATCTATTTTATATATAGTAGTTAGTATCTGCAAATCTTGAACTTCCAATTTATCCCATCCCACCCCTTTCCCCTGCTGATAACCATGTTTGTTTTCTATGTTTGTGAGTCAGTTTCTGTTTTGTAAATATGTTCATTTGTGACTTTTTTTTTTTTTTTAGATTCCACATGTAAATGATATGGTATTTTTCTCTCTCTGTCTGGCTTACTTCACTTAAATTCAACTCCAAAGCCTCTTCCATTGACCCTTTATATCAGCCCCTTTTCCTTCTGTTCTCCTCTTAGTTGGTAACTTCTAAGCAATTTGTGCCAGGGTTACTTTTGAGCAATTACTTTGTGGGTGAATTGTCCCTGATGCCCCGGGTGAATATTAGAAGACACTGTAGGATATAACTTGGAGAACATTTTTCTTTAATAGCAAATGTGAAAAAAATGAATGGAGTAGTAAAAGTGATATGAACAACACCCGGTACTTTTCTTACACATCTGTATTTGCTTATTGATTCATCTATTTGTTTATTGATTCAGCAGACTTTTATTTTTTACTCTGTGCTTAATCCCACGTTAGGGGATGGGGAGTTTACAGTCTTTATTTTTTAATTTATTTTTACTGAGATGTAATTGGCATATAACATTGTTTAAGTTTAAGGTGTAGAGCGTGTTGATTCGATCCATATATTGCAATATGATTATCCCTGTAGTGTAGCTAACACCTCTATCACATCACATAATTGTCATTTCTTGTTCGTGGTGTGAACAATTAAGATCTAGTCTCCTAGCAACTTTGAAATTTATAATACAAATATAATACAGTATTGTCTGTAATCACTGTGCTGTACGTTATATTTCCAGAACTTATTTATCTATTAGTTGCAAGTTTGTACCCTTGAACCTGACTCCCCAGTTCCCCTAACACCATCCCCATGCCCCTAGTCTCTGGCAAACATCATTCTAGCCTCTGTTTTTATGAGCTCAGCTTTTTAAGATTCCATGTGTAAGTGATATTGTACAATATTTGTCTTTCTCTCTCTGACTTAGTTTGCTTAGCATAATGCCCTCAGAGTCCATTCATGTTGTCACAAATGGCAGGATTTCCTTCCTTCTTGTGGCTGAATAATATGCCATTGTGCACATATATATATACGCACACACACACACACTACAGTGTCTTTGTCCATTTATCCATTGATGGACACTAGGTCGTTTCCATTCGTTGGCTATTGTGAATAATGTTACAGTGAACACAGGAGTGCAGATATCTCGTCAATATTCTGTTTCCATTTTCTTTGCATATATATCCAACAGGGAAATTGCTGAATCATATGGTAGTCCTATTTTTAACTTTTTGAGCACTCTTCATACTGCTTTCCAGAGTGAATGAGCCAACTTACATTCCCAAAAACAGTGCACAGTTTCCCTTATCTCCACATCCTCACCAAGTGCTTACCATCTCTTCATGGTCTTTTAGACGAGGCACACGTTTGAAAAGATATTATTACAACACAATATGAATAGATGCCATGAGCAAGAGATCATAACAGTGCTTTGTGAGCTACATCAGTGAGTATTTCCCCCAGCTAGGAATATCCATTAGAGTCTCTCCAGAGCTATTAACCAATAACACTTAAACAATTCAGAGCTTTTTGGTAGATGCTCCCAGGGTTGGTACTGCATTCAGTGCGTTGTCCTTTCTGCCACCCTTACCATTTCAGCACTCCCTTCTCAGAGTTGCAGAGTCTCTCCTGGGGCTCAGGAATCACAAGCTCATAAGGCTGCTTTCAAAGGAGACAAGCCGCCAGGGTGGTGAGAGAAGGAAGTTCTCTTAACACACTTCTTAGGATGGAAAATCACTCCTAGATGCCTCTAAGCAGATACCGCTCATGTCTCATTGGCTAGAACTGGGTCACATGACTACCTCAGAGCTGCAGAGGGAACTGGGAAAATCAGCATCTAATTTTTAGCTTCTTAAATGGGAGGCTGGCAGGGAAGAGAGAGATTGGAAATGGCTATTGAGGAGACAACTGCTAGGATCCAACAAATTAGGAGAGTCAGGAAAGATATTACCAGAAAAGGTGATATTGCATCTATGTTTTGAAGGAGTTGCTGGAGCTCGCCTGGAGGAGAATAGGGGGATATTCTAGGTAGAGAAACACGGATAGACATGCAAGGGCATGGGGTTATGGAAAAGCTCCATGTGTTGGAGGACCAGAAGAAAGCTTAGTGTGCTTGTGAGACACGTTGTCATGGGAACATGGCATTAAACAACACTGGAAAAAATGACATAGGTAGATTTGCATGCTATGCTAATGATTCTATAGGCCATTTTGATTATAACTTCAGAGTGAAATCTGTTCCTGTTGATAACCCTAGAAAAACATTGGGGGAAATTATGCAAAGGAGAAAACCTGTCACAGCTTGCTTACTAAGCAGTCAATTTTGATGTAAAATAAATGATTGAACTTGTTGTTACGAAAATACATGTAAGTAATATCTGTGTAACAGGTGATTTTGTTTTAACCAATCGATGTGTCTTGGCACTAATCCTATGGCTTTAAGAAAGTTAACTAACATGAAAGAGCATTGTTTCAAAATCCTCTATTTTTAGAAACGCTATTAGCGGAAGCATCAGTTCTAACCTTTTTCTTGTTCTCTCTCTCTGTCATGCACATTAATTAACACTTCCACCCGAAAAGAATGTGTTTCTTCCCATGCCCTGGGAATGATATTTTAGAAGCATGCTTTAGATTAGACTCCTTGAGAAAAATAAATAGGGGAGATTTAAAACTCCTCTTTGCTGCATGTAATTTCCTGTTTAGATTTTCTTCTTCAGAACACAATTAGCTAGAATTTATGATATGCTTGATGAAGGGCGATGAGGTTGAAACTTACCTTTGCAGGGTCTTTGAAAAATAATTTGATGACCAGTTAAATGGCACATGAAGATTGTGGGAGAACTATGATAAATACTAAGGACAATAATGTTTAAACACTTTGGAAATTCCCTTTTGCAGGCAGTTTACGTGGAACTTAGAAAGAATTCTTAACTATTCATTAAATCAGGATTATCCCCCCCGCCCAAAAAAAATACCCAACAAGAGAAAACATAGCATGGTAAAACTGCTACTCATACTTGAATTGATGAAATTATGCCTCTTTATAAACTTGATGATTTAGCTTTTACTAATTTAGATTGGTTTACCCTAACTCATCAGAAACTATATTTCTTTGGTTACTCACACATAATCTACTAAAATTGAATTTGCATTGTTCATTTGGGTCTTCCATGATATTAGAGATTTTCATTTGATATTCATATTCCAAAATAATCTAACTTCCCCAGTTTTTGAAAGCTAGTAATTAAATTTTTCTACAAGATTCTTGCAGTTGGGTCCTCTTTTCATATCAATTTATGAAAGCATCATATAATAGAGCACAGAGAATACTGATTAAAAACAACAGCAGCAAGGAAATAACCATTTCTTCCCAACCGTATAATGCAGTTGTTATCTTTTTGCAAGTTGTCTTTTAATAAGTGTTAGAACCTATCCTAGTAAGAATATCAGTTCAAAATGTAGAAATAAGATTTCTGATAGAATATTTTACCAAGAGTATGTGAAACCCTTTGAAAATACGAATAGTAAGTAAACTATGTTTTCACTCTTCAATAAAGCAGCTAAGAAAGTATTTAAAACTGTACTTTATCACCAAATGCTGGAGTTTGGGGATATAGCCCTTGTCCCAAAAGTTGGTATAAAAAACGAAGGAAACACACATATTGAGTTAGTTTTATATGGCTGGCTGGACGTGCCTGTCAGAACGTGGCAATGTGAATTAAAACACTGGGCTTTCTGTGGTCCCTGAAATTGAGATTGAGAAGTTGAATCAGAAACCGCATGACCTGGGAGAGCTCAGCTCCGACCTGGGAAAGTGGTGCCTGGAGAGGCTCAGTGATTTGCCGGAGTTCCTCGAATAGTCACTGCTGCCCTGGATCAAGGACCAGGCGCATCTGAACTTCTTGAGAACGTTAACTAAGTCCTCTGCTCATTTTATGAAACCACTTGGTAAGGAAATACATTCCCATTTTCTTTTGAAACACACCTGACCTCACAAGTCTGGAAGCTTCAGGAGTCTCTTGTTTGGCATCTGTCCAGGAAGAGGAACCTCTTAAGCTCTTCAAAAGGAAACCTTTGCATCTGCATTGCACTGTGGCTCTCGGAGAGCTTCCATCTCTGCTTTAACATTTAACCTTCCTCCTTAGGAACGTTTTTACCTCCCTGCACACTGAGAATCTGCCCCCACTTTATGGGATCAGAAACGAGACAGTAAAGACTTAATGGAATTTTACCTGGAATAACAGATTTCTTATTCATAGCTGTTTGTAGATTTCCCAAAATTTATGCTGCCTCTCTGTTTGTTCATGGGTTGCTATTAAAAAAAAAAAAATTAAACAGTCCTATGCTAAAGATTTGACCAACTTGAAACTATAGACTTCTGCAATTTTTTATCTCTCTTAGTCAAGTTCCAGCGTTTTGATTTGAGATTTCTAGTGTTGAAGTATTTCCATCACTGACTGTGTGCCTTCTATGGCACTTTTTCCTCTCTAAGGCTCAATTCCTGCTTTTGTAAAAAGGGATTAGTAGTGATAACTCAGCCTTAGAGATGTGAGGATTAACTAACGTGTTTAATAAGGCTAGTACATTTTTTTATCCCTTCAACTAATCTTTATTTAGGCACCTACTGTGTGACAGACTTCACTCATATTGAGGCCTCATATAAATGTTAGTTGGTGTTGGTAATAATGTTTCCTCTTTAAAATCAAAAGTTATTTATCCATACTTTGAACAGCATTATTTTCAAGCCAAAAGTAATTATGATCATTATCTATGCCAGTATTCTTATTTTACAGTTGGGGAAGCACAGGGTAGTTAATTGGTTTCTCAGGGTCATGCATAAATTATTGGCAGATGAATGTAACCATTAAAGTACAGTTCTTACAGACATATAAGCCAAGTCAAGAGCCCCACCTTGGCTCCTTAGTTTTTCTGTGATCTGGGCTGCTGACTTCACGTTTTGACCCTCAGTACCCTCATCTGCAATTTAGCGATGATAATGGTACCCAGCGGGATTATTTTCAAGGTTAAATTTGGTAATTTAGCATAGTTCTTGGTATATAGTAAGTGCTCAGTAAGCATTAACAGTTATTCTGCTATACCTTGTTTTCTCAGAATTAAGCATATTACAGTTGTTCATCATAAGCAGTCGCAGCAGTAGCACTTTCCAGGTAGGTGCCCAGGGTTGTTTTGTCCTCTACAGCTAATACAGAAGAAAGCTCCGCTTAAATGTTGGGCTGTTTGGTAGCATTTTGTAGAAAGGTGTTACGTACAAGTAATCTCACCAGCCCTGTGAGATTTCACAATTTCACCCCAGCCCTGTGTCTGCACTTCAGATATTTTCAACCAAGTCTTTGGACTATGATTATGTTTGCAGTAGAACTAGCTAAGCATTACTGGAACCTGAGAAATGAGGATTGGAAATTTTTTTTTTTTGTATCTGATTTTGTTTATTGTGTGATTTCATGTGTTCTGTGTTGCAAGAAACAGAAAAAAAGGTTTCTAAGAGGATGTCATGCTTACTCTTCCAAAGCAAGCTGCAGGCTTTTCCTAAACATTGCTGGGTTCTCAGCCTACCTCTGTCTCTCTTTCTCCTTTAATTTCTTCAGTTTCTCCTTTCTTCTTTTATTGACCACTGGCTAGTTCCTTCCATATATTTTTTATGTAAACTCCAAAGGAGAAAATCTTTTTGGACTAGCCAATTACCACTGTTTTCATGGGATGGAATTTTTGTTGTTGCCTGTTTTGTTTTATTTTGTTTTCAACAAGTTTTCCTCATAGGTTTCTAAACTACCTATTTGCTGATTGACCTTGTGTGGGTGAGTTAAACTGCACTGGTTCGACCACAGTCCACCCATTGTTCAAGAAGACACTTGAGCGCTTCATTATTTAGGCAGGAGCCTCTGGCAGCATCCCACCCCAGGGATGGTGAGTGATGAAGGGCCTCTGGTGGGCATGGATTACATACTCACAAGTTAAAAACAAAACTCTTTTGGACTAGCCAGTGGATTCAAACTCGCTTCTAATGATTGATAACAGTAGAATAAAATTAAATGTAATGAGTAGTTTGTAAAACATCTACTAGGTATGAGATTCAGGGCTACAGAGAAGTTGCAGAGAAATATGATTTCTGGGAACAATGTGTTTGTCTTTGTCACTTCATTCAGTTTTGGTTAAATACGCGTTTCTCCCTGGCTTGAATAGAAAACAACTTTCAACTCACTGTGGATGTTCTCTTAGAATCAAGGGTGTTTGGGAGCACAAAGACCTCAGCAGAGCTTTGGAGCTACAGCTTTGTGTCCACAGGTCTTTTTCAGTTGACTTCATGCCAGCCTTGACTCATGAGCTGTCAGATAGGAGATGCATTGAGTTTTCTCAGGGACTTCTCGCTCTGCTGCGTGGGCGGGCTAAGTGCGTGAACGGTGCACATGGGTGAGGAAGTGTGAAGATGTGTTTATGTGTGTGCCTTTGGAAAGAATGTCTTTCTTCATCTCCCATGACTTGGCTTAAATCAGAAGAAGAAAGGATTTGGGGGAAACATGCATGGAGTATTTCTATGGCTGTTGGGTGCCTTCTTCAAGTAGGAGTCTGTCTCTCTGGCAGCCATGCTGTAAGTCACTTCCTCACGGCCTTGTCCACTCTTGATACAGTAGAACTCACCACTAAGATGTGTAATCGGCTTCTTTGTAGAATTTCAACCTCCTTTTACTGTGGTAAGATTCATATAACATAAAAATAGCCATTTTAAACATTTAAAAGTGGACAGTTTGGTAACATGGAGTACATCCATGATGTTGTGCAACCATCAGTGGTTAAAGTAACCATACTTTATTATCCTATCATATTTTATTTGTTTATTCATATGTTGTCTTATATGTTTAATAGAATTTTTGAAAATAGAGTATTACCTCTTAAATGCTTATCTAGAATACAGATGAAGGAATTTTCTAGACAGTGTTTTAATGTAAAAGGTTGTACTATGGTCATCTAAGCCAAGAGAGCATAGAGGGGAGAGAGAGAAAGCTATTGATTACAGCGTCACTTTTTGATTTGTGATTATTTTGTATAGTTTTTAAATAAAGCTATACGCTCAAAGAAATAGTGTAAATTAGCATGTTATCTTTCAATCTAATGTGCACCACTTATGTGTTGAACATCATTCTTCATTCTAATTAGTTGTTATGTTTAATCTTGTGCAAAGATCACAGACTCACAAGTTAGGAGACTGTCACTTACTAGTTGGCCAGTCTTGAACATAACAATTTCCTTGTCTGAGCCTCAGTTTCCTCATCTATAATGTGAGTGGGATTTAGCTGGTCAACAGGAATCCTACTGTGTTTATGTGCCTGGCGTTGTCAGATACTGGAGACACTGTGAAAAATAACAGCATCTTTGCTGTCTTTCTTGAAGGATCGTGGAGAGAATTGTGTATTATCATGAAAGAATTTCTTCATAATATAGCATCATGCCAGAACAAAGTATACAGATCATCATTGTTACGTTGTAAGTAAGTTTCAAGGTCAAACAAACAAACAAAAAACAACAAACTTTGCCCTAAGACAATAGGGATGGCACTCTTTATTCTGGCCACCTAGAATCATCTTTAAAGAGAGGCTAGACATAATCACATGACTGTCACACCCAGTTGGGTGACTATAATCAAAAAAGACAGATAATTGCAAGTGTTGACGAAGGTGTGGGGACACTGGAACTCAGAGGCACTGCTGGTGAGAATGTAAAATGGCACAGCCACTTTGTAAAGCATTTTGGTAACTCCTCAACGTGTTGAGCATTACCATAAAACCCAGCAGTTCCACCCCTGAGTAGCTGTACTCGAGAGAACTGAAAACATACGTTCACACAAAAACTTGTATATGAATGTTCACAGCAGCATTATTCATAATAGCCACAAATTAGAAATGGTCCAGATGTCCTGTCTGTTGCTGAATGGTTAAATAAAATGTAGTCTATCTATACAATGGGATGTATGTACTGATGTATGCTACAACATGGGAGAACTTCGAAAACATTTTGCTGAATGAAAGAAGCCAGACACACACAAAAAAACCGTATACTATATTATTTCATGCACATAAAATACCCAGAATAGGCAAATGTATAGAGCCAGAAAGCAGATTGGTGGTAGCCATAGGCTGAGGGGAGTGAGAAATGGTGGTGCTGCTAATGCGTATGGGGCTTCTCGAGGGTGATGAAAATATTCCAGAGTTAGGTAGTAGTGATCATTGTATAACTTTGTGAATATGCTAAATACCACCAAGTTAGTTGTATCCTTTAAAGGAAATTGTAAGGTGTGTGATTTATATCTCAATAAAATATTTTTTCAAAAAATTAAAGGCTAGCCATGCACCACAGTGGCTCTATCCTTCCGCCATCTCTCCAGGAACATTGAAAGGAGGGCAGCTGCCCTTAGACAAATAAGGCTTGAAATGAACACTGTATCAATCAGAGAAGCAGAAGCCCTAGATGACATGTGTAGGATTTACACAAAGATTCAACTTTCACAGTTGCCAGGGCTGGTTACATAGATGGAAGCCTGTTGCTCTGGTGCCTTGTGCTGGAGTCTGGAGTCAACCAAGCAGGCAGTAGGGGAAGAAAAATGTATGTGAGGTAGAGGAAGCAAGGACAAACTGGAACTGCAAGAGGACAGGTCTCTCACTGCTTTCACACTTCCAACGTCAGTGTTAGCGGTAACCTGCAGGAGAAGCTGGTGACCTTCATCCGGCAGCTAAACACACAAGAGCTGCAACTCTGCCTTGTGTCCTGCACCTACCTTCCATGCTTAAAAAGGTGGCAACTGTTTCACTTTAGGCTTCCAGCTCTCAGACTAGGTGTCTCCTGTAGCCAGTGCTGCAGGGATGGGAATTCTGGGAAGCAGAGCTCCCGTTTAGCTAACTTGGCCCATTGACAAATATATACAAATACTAACTGGATTAAAACAAAGCAGATAAAATAAAATCATTTTAGGGAGAGGACCAGATTCTAGCTGGAGCAAACATTTATTTTTCAAGCACATGGTTAATGCTCAGTTATTATTAGTTACTATTAGCTTTCCGGAGATGTATGTTGAGTGCAGCTGTCAATCATAAGGGACTTTGGACAACTAAGGAAGCCTAGGAGAAGAATCATAGAGGGAACCTTGGCAGGACCCAGCCTGCTCACCTGACAGGTAATGCCCGCTCTGACTGGTAGTAAAGCATGTGGCTAACTCTCCCTGTACCAGTGGGCTTCAACCCTCTCTTTGTTTCATTCCTTTTGCCTCCATAAAGCCCATGGAGCCATTGTTTGATTCATTCAGTGCTATGTCCCCAGTGTTCACTATGATGTCTGGTACAGAGTGGGTGCTCAGAAAATATTTTTTTGAATTCAGGTGTGATAAGTACTATATAAAGGTTATTCACTTAGTAGCAAGAATTTTGTGGAGTATGGTTTGATTGCTAGTTCATAGATGGGGATATTGAGGGTCTAAAGAGTTTGCTAGACTTGCACAAAGTCAGAGAGCAAGTAACAGATTTTGAACCTGTTTCTCCATAATTCTAAAGAATGCATTGGTTGGGATACACTTTGCAGATCCCTGGTCCGCACTGCAGCTCTTTTCTTCTCCCTGGCTTATACATCAGTCTCTTGTGAGCTTTGTTTTTGTGACTCAACTTGGACAAGTGCAGATAAGCCTAGGAATTAGGCAACAACATTTCTGAACTCCTTTGGGCTTTGAGAGCCACAAATCCTATACGATGACAAATTCACCAAATTGATCATCTTGTGGGTGTCCACCTACACTGTCGGATTTCAGCTCTCTGTCTACAAACTTCAGAAGATGCAATCTGTCTTACACTCTAGTAAGTGCTCAGTAAATACTTGTGAAATGAAGGAAGGAAAGGCTAGTTAACTGACTTTCCACATGTATTAGAACACATGCCATACTGGTAATAAATCATTAGTAGCTTCTTCATTCATGAAGGACACACACAGGAAGCATGATTTCATTTTTAAATCATTGATTAGCTTTAGGCTAATCATCTGGTGACTGTTAGGTTCTGAGAAGGTGGAAGATAATCTGTCTGCAATTGTCTGCAATTCTCCTCCAGATGCTTCAGACAGGTCCTCTGCTGAACTCTGTAAAGGAAAAAAGTGTATTTTCCACTCTTCTTTGTAGAAGGTAGTCTCGTTTCAACCTGTGAATCAAGTGCCTGTAATACCCATAGCTACTTTATTCCATTAAACCTTAAAAAATAGTTGGTTTGCTAGGCAAACATTCAGAAGATAGAAAGTATGCATTTTCCAAAGGGATCTTCTTTAATACTTGGTGGTAAGTGGGGTCCTGATGGAACAGTGCTGTAAATATCTCTATAAATAACCATCATTTTCTCCTTTATTCACCCTCTCTTCCGCAGTGAGAGCATTCTCATGCAGTTGTGGGGGAGAGCTTTATCTGGTGGTTAAAAATCTGTCTGCATATCACCAGAATGCCACTTTGAGGATGGCATACATTTGAAAAATAAGATTATAAGAGCCAAAGTGGAGACTAGAGAGTCTTCTAGGCTGGGATGAAAAAATAATAGCAGTTGCTTCCAAGGGCACAAAAAGAGTGTCTCTTTTTAGAGAGATCACCTATGCTTCAGCTTCTGAGAATCGCTGCGCAGTTCTTCCAGGTTTCTTCAGGTCCTCAACAAAGTGAGTGGCACTTGAACTTTGCCTTGAATCTTTCCTGGTAGACATTAGGGGAAAATATTAACATTCTTACCAGTATTAGGCACAAAAAAATCCCTAAACAGCTTAATAAATGAAGGCAAAAATTTTTTCCCAATGTTTTGGATTCTTTTTCAGGGAAATCAAGATGAAGTCTTACAATTTACAAATTATTACTAGAGGATGAATGTGTTGGGGTTAAATCACAGTATAATGTGTTAATAGTCTGGGGGCCAGTGGCAAGTGATGGCCATTTTTGGAGTAGGTTGATGGTGTCATGTATGCTCATTTTTGTTTTCAGATGGAAATTATTTAACCACTCTTTAAAACAAAATGTTGCATAACATTATTAATTAGTGGTTTCCAAATTTTGTTCTCTAGAAAATGCAGAGGGAATACCTGTGGATGGTGGTCTAGATTCATCGTCTTTACCTGCCCAGCCCTGCCCTCCAGTATCCTCAGCTAACATAATGTCCCTTTTTAGTATTTTATAGGTTGCGGTTCTGCCTAATGTGTCATTTTCTAAAAAGGCTCCTCTCCTCAATAAGAAACTTTAAGAATCAGTGATTGAGAGAAAAATGCAAAAACCTTAAGTCTTCTTTCTTTTTTCTCTTTTAAATAATAGGATTGCCGAGTTCTGGTGACAGATGGTAGTAAAAGAGGCAGTGTTAGAAATCCAGCAGAGACAAGTTAGATGACAGATAAGTGGAATTAGAGAAGAAAGCCAGCCTTGGGCTGTGGTCCCAAGATGGTCATTAGACCCCCCAGCTCAGGGACTTTTAGCCAAGACAGTAGCTTTGTGGTTGCATATCATGTCAAGTCTGATAGTAAAAAATGTCCACAAAGGGCCATGAAGAAGCCCAACACCAGATGACAAATTTGAATGAGTCAGTGCAAAAGAGCTGACTAAAAGATGGACTATACTTTTGCCTACTGATAAAATAATTTTTCCTCCTAGAGGAAGAAAGGAATAAGTGGTAACTAATTCATCACTTTGTAGGAAAAGAGAAAATGAGCCATGTGCACAAAAAAATCCCCAATTTTAGGGGAGTGTGCTCTCAGAATGGAAGATAACCCCTCAATCCAGTGATTCATTTCCATTCTGTTTCTTCAATTGCTTTATAACCTGCTGTATAAATATTTGGTCTTTGTTACTTGGAAAGGGGCGCTGTACATCTTTTGCATGAAAATTGTGAGAGGATGATTTCAGTGTTTAGCTGTTTGTTCCATCACTGAGCTGACTTCAGTGGCTCTCATTTCAAAGATGAGCAGGATGAAGGTCAGCTGAATAGTGATGAATTATATGTAATTACCTGTATGATCACAAACGTGATGTTGTGGTGTTTAGAAGGGCCATGGTCCACATCAGTCTATAAAATCTGGGATTCCTAGGGTCTCTGAATGTCCAGATTCTTGAATTTTGACCACTGTTTTCAAATATTTCTTATTGCGTTTTAAATTTAAAAATCTTTTCCACCAACTTTATTTCTGTATTTTCTTTTTTAAATTTATAGAAGGTAATCTTTCAGGAGGAAACCAAATATATACCTCCAGAAGAATCCTTTACCAGGGCCTGCCTAAGATTACCAAATCGTAAACAAAGATAAATGGAATGAAATCTAAACATTCTCTTGACGACAGTAACCTCTAGGTACGAATAAGGTCACTGTGCTATTTCTGTTTCATATGCTCTGATTCTTGCTCATACCTGCTAGTGTCCAGCATCCCACCCACTGGAAAGTCTTCCGGAGAAGACAGAAAGCATTTAAGTGGTTTATCTGTCAGCCACATTCATGATGTAGTAACCAGCATGTCTTTCTTCTCTTGCTCCTGCTCCAGGGTTGACGTCCTCTGCTTATGAATTCATTTGTTAGTGCCTCCGTCCTCCACCATGCCAGCACCACCATGAGAACACTAAATGTTCAAAAGCAGTGTGTCCCGAAACTCTGAAAGTTTTCTTGTCCAGGGATTAGACCAGAGCTGTGTGGCATGTAAAAATAGAAAGGGTAGCCCTGTCCTCCAGTCGGTGTCACTTTTGTCACCTGGGCTACACCTGCTCTGTTAGGCTCTGCATCTCATAGGGTCTCACATGAGAGCACCCTCTTCTGCTACTGCCTGTAGCCTTCTCTCGAAAGCAGTGGCCTCAGTCTGGGGAGCTGGATAGTCTTCAGCACACTGCACACTCGATCTCTGGCCCAAGGATTTTGTGCATAAACTTTTCTCTTTCCAATTGCCTATCCTCTTCATAATTAGACTAATCATGGTCAGTGACTTCACTCATTCTCATCTTTGATGGAGCTGAAAGCTCCCTTGTTTCCAGAATTTCACAGTTCATATGTGATTTGAGATTTTTTTTTTGATATTGTCATTGATAATTTTTATTCTTCAATACATCTTTTTACTTAGACTGAAATAAAAAGAATTTGGATCTCTGCAGTTTCACAGGAAAAAGTTCACAAGATAGAAAAGAAACATAAATTCAGGTAAGAATAATTACAAAATAATCACACCTATTTTAGTCACATAATAAAGACAGCCAAGAACATTTTCTATATGATAAACATGTATTTTTTCTTAAATCTCACAATGTGCTGTGCCATGAATGAAAGAATATCAAGATGAAAATAAACTTTGATAATTCATATTCCATTGTTTGAAGGAAGATCATGCTTAAATCAGACTGGTAATATGATACCTGATGTTTTAAATATAATACTAATTATGTGTAGTTTATTATCTCTTTTTTTGAACATTTTTTATTGATTTATAATCATTTTACAATGTTGTGTCAAATTCCAGTGTTCAGCACAATTTTTCAGTCATTCATGGACATATACACACTCATTGTCACATTTTTTTCTCTGTGAGTTATCATAACATTTTGTGATTTGAGATATTTTTGAGCTCACCACGTTAGAGAGATGAAAAGACACCAGATCTGCATGAAACCTCCCAGGTGTGTTCAAGCATGTCATCTCTACAGAGGGAGTTGTAGAGGAATTAGTAGAGACTTGGGAAACTTAAGGAAGGGTGGATGCAGTTATGAGTACCACTAGTGTTTATTGCAGTGCTTCTGTTAGCTTTTGTTCACCTTCAAAGCATTTCTCCATGCTGGCAATAACATTGAGAAATTACACCCCAATGTGGAAACTGTTTTCCACATTTTTCTTTTAACGGTTTGTGCTTCTCATTGGGGCATGAACACCTTGGGTTCTGTCCAAATGGTGTTCAGGACAAGTTTCTTCCAACGGTGCCAGGATGAAGCGGTACAGCCTGCTCTGTGCACAGTAACCACACAGTAAGTCATTTTGTTCCAACTCACATGGTGTTTGTGGCTGTATTTTAAGCACAACTTGGAGGCCAGATTGTTGTGTTGAATATATTTCCCCCTCATTACATGGTCATTTGTTCATGCTTAATTTCCTTTGGAAGGGAGCATGATAGCCAGTTCATCTGAGTCTTGACTGGCCTGCTTGGAACAGGAACACAGGTGGTGAGGAGAGACGGGATGGGTGCAAACCAGACCAATTCGTGAAAGAGAATGGTAGGAGGAACTGGGAATGGTCACCTAGGTGAAGGGACAAGTTGGACGTGAGTCTGGTAAATAGCCGGAGGGATTTCACTTGGAAGAGGGATTCCACGTGATCTGTGGGACTCCAGAGAGCAGAATGTGGCACAGGAGATCAGAAGAAAATGTGGAAAAGTCAACTTGAGGTCAACATAAGGGAAACTTTGTATATTAATTGTTGATTGAAAAATAAACGGACTGTTTAATGAAGGGTTGGCTGCTCTGTCAGTTGGAGCATCTGTCTAGCAGCTGGATGGTGAAGGGAGATGACTTACTCTAGGGAGAATGGTTGAAGTTACCTCCAAGGCCCCCTCTACTCCAGGATGCTGTCATCCCAAACTTCCTTCAGTGAATCTCTCAGGTATTCTGTTAACATTGACCTCTTCCCAGCCTGACTATTCTTAGAACTTATCATCTGTGTCTTCTACCTCTTGTCACTGAGCACATTCAATTCAAAATTTTAATACGTATTATACCTTCTTGTTATTTAATTGTTTTACATGCCTGTTTTTTTTTTTTTCCTTCAACAATTATAAGCACCTTGAAAGTCAGGAAATTGTCAATCATTTTTTTTAGACAGGACTTGTACTTGTTACACTGAATTACCTTTGAAGTAGGATTCTTTTTTTTTTTTTTTTTTTTTAATATCTGAGGCCATAGTATTGTAGAAATGTGGTTGAATTAGCAGACATGCCATGAGTGGACGATTCCTGCATAGTCTGTGCTCACCATGCAATATTCATGAGCAGAGATACAAAGACCATTAAAACTGCTTTCTTGGTGCTGCAGGTCATTACTGGGCTCAGGAATATAGGCTGGAAATGCAAACCCCAGGACAGACCGTGAGAAATCACTACTGAGCTTTTATGGACCATAAAACTCATAAAATCTCACCATTAAAACATTGGTCCTTTGGGATCACTTATCCAATGTCATCATGTTATTAGTGAGGAAATCAAAGTCCAGAGACATAAACAACTTGCCCCAAATCTCAGTGATAGACTGGCCAGAAACCCTGAACTTGGGTCTTCTCATTCCTTTCCCAGTGTTGTGCCTTGTATTACCTGTGTTACCCTTGTGGTTCTCACGGTGTGCTGGGAACCCTTTCACAGGTTTGCCATCGTGTTTTAAATCTATGTCTGTAATAAATGGGGATATATTACTGTCACTACAATGGGTATTCAGTTGCCTTTCAGCATCCAGGATAACGGTACTGGTCTGACCAAGATCTTACATCCGTGTAACAAGTAATCCATTTTCTCCTAGGCCAGATGCTGAGAGCCCAGTGTTGCAGATGACATTAAGCTGTTCTTCTTGGCTCTTCTGCCTCCTGTTCCCAGTGCTAGATGTATCATAAAGTCTAGTCAGATTGGTATTCCACATGAGAGCCCTGCCCCAGTGAGTGCTGGATCCTTGATCACAGGCAGTAAAGAAAAATGAATGATATTTTAATGACCAAACATTCTCTGCTCTATAACTTTATATATAATAGTTAAGCAGATTTTTTCTCAAACATCTCCAAACTTAGTTTTTAGAGATTATATGTATAACTTTATACTTATATATTATATTTCATTATATATACATATATAATTACAATCACTATATATTAAGTTCCTGCAAATATTCTTCACCAGACTCTGATATGACAATTCACTTTTTAGGAGAGAAGCATTCCTCTCCTTCAGGTAATTTGATCCCTACAAGAGATGGAAGGAATTTCAATGCCTACAATGCTACCACCTGGCAGTAAACTTGATTAACAATTCACTTGGCTTACCAGCTTTGAAACCAGGCAAGTCTTGGCAAGGTTTTAGTTTGAAGGAATCTGCATTATTTCACATTTTGAACCCAGGGTATTTATTATGACATTCTTTCAAGTTTGCATAATTCAAAGTTGCATAAAATTAGACTACAGTGTTTTCTCAGGAGGGTGGGAAATTAAAAAAAAAAGTTGGCACCTTTGAGCAGGTGGTATAAATATGCAGGAAAAGTGGAAGATTTAATCCTTGTTCTTAAATGGCTTCAATTCTATTAGGAAAATGAAACAGGTGCATATAAAACATATGAATACAGTCCAAAGCAGTGTTTCTCATCCTTTTTGCCATTATCACTTCCCCAAAGAACCTTTTCAGACATTTTTTTGCTAATTAACCCCCCACCCCACTCCAGAGACATTTTATACCACAGATCTGCTGTAGGTCTGTTTATGTACTCTGTATGTGTCTGTGCTTCACGCACAACTACAGTAAGATTTTTCATTCCTCAAGAACCAGTTTTCATCCCCTTAGGGGCATGATTTCCCCCATTAAGAATGTATGATTTAATATAATACATGCCTAAATATATGATAATAAAATAAAACGCAGATTAACTACATTTAAGACCCTGAAAGATCAGAGTAGTACATGGGGCCTGGAAGAAAATACATAAATCAGTGGCTACAGAATGTAAGATCAAATCAGCAAAACCACAATTAATCTGTATTTAATTAAATGTCTATAAAATATATTATTGTACAAATTCCAGGTGCTGTTCCATGTTCAGCTCTTAAAAATTGGATTACATTTGAAAACCATTTGTAAGTAAGATTTTCTCACTCACCTCTTAATAATCCCAGAGCCTGAATCAGATTCTTAAGCAATCGTAGTCAATCGTATAGCAAATGAGTTACTCCTAACCAAGGAAGTTCAAAAGCTGAATAATTTAAGGCATTTCAAAAACTTTATAGCAAAAATACATGTATTTAAAGTGGGGCATGGGTACATCTAATACGTGTGACGTAATGTCAGGTGGCACTTCCAAAAATAGGCTTGGGAAGGCTTCCTGATGGGAGTGAAAGCTGAGTCACATCTTGACGATGCTGTGGGTACCACATGCCAGAACTGATACATGGAAGAGAGAGAAAGGCAGGAGAAAAAGCAGAAAGGAGGCAGCTCCCCTTTGGGCTTAAGTGGTTGGTATCTTTATACAAATGTAAAAGAAAAACACTTGACAGAATTAATTATCTTGAGTTAAGCAGCCCTTTTTACAAGCCCCCCAAAAGCCATATGTTTGTTGTACAAACTGAGTTCTTAGCAAATGTGAAACATACAAAGATGCACACACAGACCCACCCTGGAAGCAAAGAAAATAAGTACCATCTTTTGCTGTTTCCCAACAGAATCCTGTTAACTTCCCATGAGCTCTGTTTAAGGATGTTTTTAGTTAGGGGTGTTTTGGGGAGAAGTGAAAAACCTTATGAGCTACAACAAAAGATGCAGCAGAAGTTGGATGTAATATAATTGCTTCCAGAAATAAGTCTTGGATTTATTCTGCTTTTATTTTAGTAGATCAGTTTAGTGTTTGTTTTAAAGTTCCTAACAATCTCAAGTTACGATTTTTAGTACAGTTTGACATGATATCTCTGATCTTGAGTTTTCACAATAGGTTGCCCCAGTTCCCTGGTCATCATGGCAAGTGATAATCTTTTTCACAGACAGAGGGATGGGAGGTAACCCAAACTGAACTTGATTTTATTTTGATCTTCAAACTCAAAGAACTGTATTGATCTTCACTTTCCCAATCTCATTTCTTGTTTCTTTCAACATGCTTCTGGGAAGTCTGTAATATTAGGGCTAAGGGACAAAGGATGCATTGTTTTTGAGGAAGGTCTGTAAAGTTTGCTGTGGTTACTTTCAAGTTTACATTCACAGAATTTCAGGGAAATGAAATTGAACTGAATTAGGATGTTGGTAACCATAACAGCTTGCAGTTATGGGACATTAGACTGTTTTAAATTTCAGAGTTGTCACCTTATATAGTCTTACAAATGCACACAGAGTGGGAAGGGTCAGGAGTCACATGTGCATTCTAGACCCAGAGAAAGGCAAGCACGAAGTGAAATGACTTGCCCAACATTACATGGCTGGCCTTTCTCTTGACTGCCTTCCTTCTGTTTGCTTTTGCTTAACCTGCGACCTTCTTGCTCTTCTATAATTTCTCCTTGTCCTGCTAAAAATTACACACGTATTGAGCAGTTCCAAGTCTGATATAGTGAAAGTAAAATCAGTCATTGTACATAAAAGGCTGCTGGCATTTGAATGTGACATTTTGTCAGTAACTTTCTTGTCTACCCCCTAGACATGCACCACTCTTGTCTGCAGTGATCTTTGATTGCACATCTCACCTCTAACTCCATTTGATCATGGCCCAATGGAGAGCTTGTTACCCACTACTGCTTGAGAGGGATTAGCTTGACTCCCTCTGGGTGAATAGTGTAACGTATATGAAAGGCTACCTCGGTTGCTCCCTGGTGTTAAATGGGGTTAATGTGGTACAGACCTACCTCGCAGGACCATTGTGTGGAGTGAATGAAAGTTGGTTGCATGTGAGACATCTAACATGGGGTCTTGCCCACCGTAAGTAACAACTGAATACTAGATAGTCTCATTGTTATGATTAGTACTTAGAATAATGTTATTGAGCAAAGTTGAGAATTCAGAATTGAGAATCCCAGAATACATTTTCAGTGGAAACATCACCTGAAGCCTAGCCAACTGGAAAGTAAACTTTTCTAGATAGCAAACAAAATGTCCCTGAGAACTTTGCTCGTAGAAATACTGAGATACCAGGCCAGAGACAGCTCACTAGCAGAGGACTCAGCCTTCTCTCACAGCAGAGAGCCTACTTGTGGAAAGATGGCCAAGAATGTGCACCTCTACGAAGGTCGGCTGTGAGATGCATCTGTCTATTCCCAGAGGAGGCTTTATCTTTTTGTAGAGGGTCAGAGCTGTTCTAACATGACCAGTGGTAAGACTTTGTCAAAGAGCTGTTGGGCTTCTTTCAGTGTATCTGGTTACAGAGGAGAATTCCCTTAAAGTAAGAATTGACGTGGATAAAGTTATATGATATAACTTACCTTGGAAATCATGGGTCCACATACTTCTTGAAAACCAAAGTTTCCTTTTCTACCTCATCCCTACCTGATTGGAGCAAGGTGGTAGAAGACAGAGACTAATGAATCCTCAGATAGATCCAGTTGGTGCCAGCCAAGGGCTATTAGATTCCTATTTCTGGCCCAGTTTCTCTCTCAGGCTTCCCTTCTGTGCCATCCCTAGCAGTCAACAGTGGTCTGAATGTCCATGCTTTGTTTTGTCCCTCCTCTTCCATAGATCAGCTTGGTAAATAAGTCTGTACGTTCTCTCCTTATCCTGTTTGAAGCACATGCTTTAGGAGACGAAGGAGAATAAGGCTGAAATCGGTTCCTGTAAAAAACTTGCTGACATGCATTGTTTTCACAGTTTCCTGGTCCCTGTTTAGAAGTTTATTTTTAGATAACACTAATAAAACCCTCGCCAGTTTGAATTCATGTTCCAGTTCATAAAAAACACTGGATTGACAGACACTGAGAGAGCTGAAAATAACATAGGAGAGATCAGAATAGAATTTTGGAGCTAGAAGTAGACATGAACATCATTTAACTCCATCCTTTCTTACTACAGGCAAAGACATGCAAGTTCAGAGAAGTTAAGTGCCCCCCCTAAGGTCACATCACTAGTACGTGGTTGAGCTGGGACGTGAACACCTAGTTTTCCTCTTGCTGACCAGTGTTTTTCCACCATCGAAAAGAATTCTAATACAACAAGCAGGACCAGTGGTATAAAACTTCTAGAGAGGGATTTACCTCAGATGAAGTTTACTTAGCCATTCTGGTTCCGTCCTCCACTTACTTATTCCTTCTTAATTATTATCATTAATTTGTATTTATGGATTGCTCTCTGTTGGGTCACTACTTCACTAAACAAGACAGTATTATAAGCCCTCTTGGAGATTATACACTAAAAGCTCTGAAATGACAAAATGTGGCTGTAATTTAAAACCTGGTTCTCCAGAACTTTACCAACAGTCCTCTTCTAAACTAGATCGTTAATTGTGACAATCAGTTCAACACCAGGCACAAGGCCCTTGGAAGGATGAGAAACTGGTGTCTTTTCCTTTTTCTTTCTTTTTTGCATTATTGCCTCCTTTGCTTTATTACTTCTTTTGAAGGCTGGGCTGAGTCGTTTATTGATTTCTTCCACAAATATTTGGTGAATGATGACTATATGCCAGTATTAGGCTGAACTCTGGGAAACAGAAAGAGGAAATACTGACTCCCTGTCTTTAAGGGGCTTACCATCTAGCATAGGGGAGGGGAGACCCCTGGTAGGCAGAGTGCCAGTCGTGGCAATAGCAGTTTCCTGGCTTTCTCATGGCATGACATAGACAGAAAATGATATTATAATGGCAAAGGCAAAGGGCAGGACCCTGGTGGTAATGTGGAAGCCTGGAGGAGGTTATGCTTGGAGCGATGCAAATGACTGTTACGTCCTGGGTACCTCAGGCCCATGCAGCCAGCCTGGGGATGAGATGATCAGCTTCCAGGCTCTGACGTGCTGGTTCGGATGCACTGCAGTCATCTGGGGACAGGAGGTGTTTTCCTGAACTGAGGAAGGTATAGCAAAAATGGAGGAGAGAAGATTAACCTGAAAGACATTTGGGAAGTAGAACTGGCATGACTCGGGGAAGAAGTCAGGGATGAGTCCTGAGTATCTGACCTGGCCAGCTGGTTGTACGATGGTGCCCTTATACTGAGATGGTGCAAATTCAGGAGTGGAAAAGGAGGAGGAGGAAGCCATAAATACCCTTGAATTAGGCTCTTGGATGAAGTGCAGCCAGTTTCCAACCAACATGACTGGGACCAGAATGCAGAATGGGAGGCTGTAGCCAGAGCTGGGATGGGTCTGGCCTGCTTTCAAGTCTGCTCAAGTTTGACAAGTTAAGGGAAAAACAGCTATTTTGGGGTCTCTGCCTTTGCCTCTGATTCCTGATATGACTATTACTTATATGGTTCCTAATTAAAGAGTAAAGTTTTAAATAAGAAAAAAAGTAGTTTTTATAAGTTTATAGGTGAGCATGATGAGTTTTCATTGGATGTTTTGTTGACTTGATTGCTTGTAGCCATGTATTGTCTCCAATTCTCATTACACAAGTTGATGCTATTAGGTGAGGTCAAGTGACCTGCCAAAGTCCACCAGTGGACCTTGAGCAACGTGGTGGGAGCTTGGCTGAATCCCCATCTCCCATTTGAGTCTTCATCCCTTACTTCTCAAGTCTCTATACCTGGGTGAGCAAAATCCTGGGTGTAATGAGGATACCGGCAGCAACAGGGCAACGTGGACTCTCTCCTGAAAGGCATTCATTTATGTGGTGTTTGTGATTTTAAAACATTATTTTTGTGTTAATATTTAACATGGCTTAATAAAGAACAGAATATAAAATTCAAGTGAAAATGAAATTTCAAAGGAGTTGTGCAGTTTGCAAAATTATGTTTGGCAAGTATTTTCTGATGTTTACATGCATGTGGGTATTTTTCAGCCCTGCCTCTCAGGTTATGATCCCAGACTCTGGGGGTTCTTATTTCCTCTCCCTGGCTAGTGAAAATATTTTGCTGCAAAAGCTTGCAAACCCTTTCAACCAAACTGCAGCATTTTCAGCCCCCAAAGAAAAGTAAGTTGTAGAGAAAGAGGGCATGTGAGGTTGACTGTGTCATCTGGAAAGACTGATACTTCACCGGAGGATCCAGCCCAGTCAATGCCCACTGAGAAATTTGGACATCAAACAACACCCCGGTGTTCAGTGGGTAATGAACAAATGCGTATAGTGGTGAAGAGATCGATTTCTTGATGGGTCCTATTAGCATAATCATACAGCATGAAGCATAGTTATTGTTTGGGTCAGGACAGGGCACAAGCAGGTGATTCTCACCGCTATTAACAGTGTATCTCCTCAATATGTTAGAAGATGGTCTATAATGTGGAATTCTCACACTGGAGAATTCAGGTCCTGGAGGAAAACAATCAAGATCTTTGTATTTATATATTTTTATTTAATCCTTTCAACTTCGTGTATGTTTTCTAAAGCACATAATATACAAATGTAATTGTACATGTGTAATTTATCACAAAGTACATATTTTAGGGGTATATACTCAGTTTTATTAATGGGGTGCATTATCTGAAAGGTTTAGAGACAGATCTCTGGAATAATTTTCTGTGCTTTGACAGTAAATCAGTGGTGTTCAATCTTTGGTCCATCACTTATTGTTAAGATTGAAAGTTGTTTGTCTTTGAACCACAAAAGCTGATTTCTTGCTTCAGCTAAGAGAGCTGAAAAATGGCAAAGATGGACATTCGTAATTATTTATTACACGTGCTTTACATAATAGGCTCCTTGTGAATGGACACTTCCACACAAGGCCCTTGGAAAAACCATCACCCGATCGATATATTAATGTGACAGGCCTTGCAAACGGAGGAATGTCATTGCTTTTTTTAATTAGAGTTCCAGAGAAGCAAAGATAAGGAATCAAGGAAATTGGACAAGCGGATTTGGCTAATACGAGCAGTATTTCTTTACTGGGAGCACTTAGTATTTGTTTAGTGCCTTTTATTTTAGCAGTGTGCTTCCCTCCACCCCCAGTCAGGAGTCATTTACCTGTTTTAACTAGTAACCGGATTATTATTTTCTTTATATAACACCTTATAGCTTATAGAACACTTTTATGATGTTTGATACTTGCAATCACCCTTTTAAGTAAATAGAATCAATTTAGAATCTGCACACTGTGGGCGTAGAAAGTGGGTCTTAGAGAAATTGAGGGTCTCATTTCAATTTGAGCTTAAGTCCTTAGAGCCCTCAACTGGGGTGTTTTCCAACCTATCACCCTATGGGGAAAGAGCAGTCCAGGTTAGATAATTAAGAAAGTGTTCTCTGGTGAGACAACAAAACAGTCCCTCAACTTTAATCCCATAGTCCATCCCATCTCTCTCCCCTGCTCTTCTTCTATATTGTCTTCCTTTGCGTATAGAAAGAACACATAGTTTAAAGAGACCCAGAACCACTTTACAGGTTTTATCCAACCCAAACAGATCGAGCCGAGCCACAGCAAACCCGGGAGGAAATACGAATCACTAATGCACAAAGGAAGATTTAAAAAAAAAAAAAAAAAAAAAAAGAAGGAGGCTACTGACAGAGGAGAGGAGCCTGGGGTGGGATGTAGCCCAAGAGTTTTGGGAAGATGAAGGATAGGACTTACTGCTTGTGGCAGGAGGACTTTGATCACAGCTGTTAAGCAGCCTCGTCATGCCTGTTTCTCCTCTTCTACGTCTTTTAAACAGATACGGAGTGCTCAGCCAGAAGGAAGTCCGTGGAAGGATACCCAGGAAGCGGTCTTGCGTGTTTGAGAGCTTAGCCTTGATCTGGGGAGATTGAACCTGAAAACGGGAAGCAGGCAGAAAACCAGCAAATGCAGAGCAGAGTAGCAGGGGAAAGAAGAGCAAGTATGGAGTTAAAATACATGGTTTCCAGCCATACTAGCTATGCTGTACCCTAGTTGAGCGGCTGGGCGTTAAGTCCTTCTGCGTATCTGAGTATCTCTTTAGGTTAAAGGAGCGAGTTGAATTGGGGTCTCTAGAATCTGTTTTAGTTCCAAATTTTCATGATTTATTCTTTAACCCGAAATCAATTATACATGCAAAAGATACTGAGAAAATGCAATTGACTTCTAGAAGGCTTGTAAAATGCTGGTGTGTTTCCTGGGTCCCTTCCTACGTACCTGGCAATGACTCTCTGTAAGGAAGGCTTTGAAGAGGATTAAACTTGTGAATAGGCCAGAAGGAGCAAGGACTTAATGAACCAGGAGTGGAATTGTGCTGATCCCTGACTAAAGTTTTGCCAGTTCTTAGCAAAATGAAGAAATGATAAAAGTTATACTATAATTTTGATCATAGTCTAAGTTTATTTCCAACCTACACTAGAGCTAGAATGTTCTTTCCTTTATAAAACAATGGTGACAATAATAAACACATACACATGTATTATTATTCTTTCCAAGAAAATACAAAAGAAACATCTCCCCCCCTCCCCCACCTTTCAGGTCATTGAGCTCCCTTTGTTCAGGCCACTGACAACTCCCTACTGAACTAGCTTCAGTGGATTTTAATTGACAGAGGAAAGGCCAAACCCTCATCCTGTGTATTAGCCTCCTCAGGCTGCTGTAACCAAGTACCACCAAGTAAAGTGGTAAAGTAACAGAAATGCATTACCTCCCCCTTCTGGAGGCTCACAGTCCGGAATCAAGGTGTCAGCAGGGCCAGGCTTTCTCCAAAGGCTCCTGGGGAGGCTCCTTCCTTCCGTCTTCCTACCCTTGGATGGATGCTGACAATCCCTGGTATGCTTTGGCTTGTGGAAGCATCACTCCGCTCTCTGCCTCCGTCTTCCCATGGCCCTCCCTGTGTGTGTCAGTGTCTTCTAGAGCATTTTCTCTTTGTGTCCACATTTCCCTCTTCTGAAAAGAACACCCATCATTGGAGTATACCCCCGACCCATCCAGTATGACCTTATCTGAACTAATGACATCTGCAGAGATCCTATTTCCAAATAATGTCTTCACATTCTGAAGTCCTGGGTAGATACGAATTTTGAGGGACTCTGTTCAACCCAGTGCATCTGCCATGAAAGGTTTTTCACAAGTGTGTTCTCACTCTCTTAGACCTCATCTTCCAGCCACTTCATCCTGTTCACCCTGCATTTGGCCACCCTACGTGGTTGCTTAAATATGGATGCTGGATTTCTGGTTGCAAATAATTTGCCCTCTGAATATAGCTAACACATATATTTCAGCAAAAGAACAGTAATGAAACAGGTTGTTCAGGGAGTTGGAAGGGAGACATATATCTTGTTTAATTATTTTAGAAGAACAAATTGGTGAATATTTTAGTATATTTAGTATATGCTGAAGTGAACACTAAATCAGTGAATAAAATGAAAGTAAAGGATATACCTATTTTTCCTGAAAAAAAAAAAAAAAAGAAAATAAAGATACCCTGAGGTCCAATAATTCCTTTTCCTAATAAATGAGTCTAAGGAGAAGAGTCAGAGAAATAGAAAAATCATTTGTGTGCAGAGTTGTTCTGTAGGGAATAATTTTCAATAACAAAAAATTGAAAACAAAGGAAATAGTCCATGGAAGGGAATGTTTAAATAGATGGGAATGTATACATTTCTGTTCCCATTAAAATTTATGCTTTCAATATTTTGTTTTTAAAAAATAAGTTAACTGTGGGAAATGCTTACTATAAAATTTCAAACAAAAAACCCTGGAAATGAAATTATATACGGTATGATCCTAATCATTTAAAACAAGGGTTTTCAACCAGGTGTGATATTTGTCTCCAGGGCACACCTGTGATTTCCGAAGACACTATTGGTTATAACAGCTGAGGGAGAGGAGGACCTGCTTCTGGCATCTTAGTGGACAGAGGTCAGGGATGCTGCTTAATACTCCGTGGTGCACACGACCACTCCCTACAACCAGAAATTATCCAGCCCCAAATGTCAGTATTGCCGTGATTGAAAAATCCTCAACTTAAAACACATTGCTTTGTCTTTGCATTTTTGTCTCTTATCTGTAAAACAGAAATAACAATATCTACTTCATAAGGTTATGATGAGAGGTAGGTTAGGTAAGTGAAGCACTTGGGACAGTGAGTGGAGCATGGTTCATCATTCAGGATTAGTTATTGTTAGCTATAATCCGCCACAGTGCAAAGAAGGAGAGGAAATACACCAGAATATTACGGTGATAACATGATAGGAACTGTCCATCAAAGGCCATTGGGAACATGTCTGTAGTTGAAGAAGTCACAGCTGGGGGTGGTAGCGGCAGACACCATGGAGCATCATGGGGTGTCTTAGCAAGAGAGTGTTAGAAAGGACTATTCTAAGGTTTGGACTGTGGTTGGGTGACTTGTGGGAGATTCTAAGGAAGCACCACTCTAAATTGGGTGCTGCCAGAAAGTGGGGGCAGCTCTGTAACTGGGCATCTTAGTAAATCTTATCTGTAGGGAGGGCAGATGAGAGTGAGGATAGAGATGTCGTTGGTAAAGGAGTATCAGGCATACATATTGGCTGAGAGAGGGAGGGTTTGGTATTTTATAGGAGGCACTGTTACCTTGTCGTCATCATCTAGGCTGAGACAGAACTGTGGAGTGGCCTTGCTTTGTCTCATGTCATCGTGGTCTCAGAGTGATCTTGTCTGAGGCTGGTGTTTTGTAAGATGGTTGACATCCAACAGGAGAGTAACACAGCCAGCTGTGAGTGGCAGGTCAGCCTCCAAGTGTCAGAGGGGCTGCCCTTCCTTCCTTCCTTCTTTTCCTTCCTTTCCTTCCTTCCTTCCTTTTTTTCTCTCTCTCGCTCCCCCTCCCTTCCCCACTTTAAAAATATTTTCTAACTTTTCTGCTTTGAACTTGCATTGCTTTTGTAATTAGAACAAATATATGTTAATTAAAAATAATAAAAAGCATGCTCATGGAAAAAAGGAGTCAGACCTGCAATATTCTAGAATAAAACTCATGTCTATAAAATAGGCATAAGGAGATAATTGTGAATAATTTGCACTCTCCCCAATAATATTTCATGACCCTTCCTTTCGAGGAGTTTGAGGGAAAAAAAGGAGGAATGTAGCCATTTTTTGATGCCCCAACTCCCCAGTGGCTCTCTTTAATATAGCAGTTGTAGGGAAAGGTCCTTTGTGGTAATGGCTTTTTAAGTGAATTACACATACAGAAATTGAGTTGCTTCTTCAAAGGAGGATATGAAGTTTAGACGGCATTACGTATCAATCAACTGGATCTTGATTTATAGAAAACAGAATGTAGTTTGTCTGTATTCTTTTAAAGGAAAGAAAAACAACATAACAGCACATGTGAAAGAAAATGTGAATGTCTTCAGGGTCTCATGTTCAATAACAAGCAAAAAAGAAAACAAAAAACTTGGAATTTTTCTCTTTTAAATCTACTAATGTTCAGGACAAATAAATGTATCTTACGCAACAACTGAAAGCAAGAATCTTCAAGGGCATCTTGAAAATATACATGAGTTCTCTTTATATTCTGAATCCTTTGGAGATTGAATTTGGGGGGATCTATTGAACTGTGAACAGATTTTTAGTTGTTTTTTAATCTTTATTCAATTTTTAAGTGTTAAAAATATCCCTTCATTATATTTTCAAACAATACAAAAGGGTATAGAATGAACCATAAAATCTTTTTTTCTTTTCTGATTCTATTTTTCTAAGAGCCTTCCAATTCTAATTTAATTCCACATTTGTTACAGATTTTACTGTCCCCCCCCCCCCCACCTTTTTTAATCGGTATGAATCCATTTACTTTCAATCTTGAAGTACTGATGCTCTGCTTGGCGTGATAAGACAGTGTGTGCCGTGAGGCTGGGACCACGCCTGGCTTTTCTCCCCGCTGCATCTTCTCCGGTGCCCAGTGCTGTGTGCACTTGCTTCAGTGGTCTGAATGGGAGGACACCTCCCACAGAGCTGCAGAAATCCCTTATCTCGGTGAACACTTTTGTAGAAGGCCCCATGACTCAGAAGAGAGAAATTTTGTTATTTTCCCTTTCTACATCTCTCATAGCCTTTCACAGAGTCTTTGCAATTTAAACTCATCATTCCCTGCCAAATTCCCCCGTCCTCATTTTTGCTACTGCCTTGACTCTATTTCATTTATTTATCCCATTTAGTCTTAACTCTTAAGGTAGCTGAGTTCTTGAAATCATCTCCCTTATTAATCTTTTCTCCCCCATCCATTTCCACATTTCCTCCCCCTAAGGTATCTTTCTAAAATATAGTCCTGGATCCTTTCCCTCTGCAAAACTTCTGATGACTCTTACTGCTTCCAAGATGTAGTTGTCACTTTGTAGCATAGACTTCAAGCTTTTCTCCATGTTCTCAGTCTCTTTTCAGATTTTAGTTACCCTCACTCACTGCTCCACAGCCTTTCCCCTAAGCATCATTCATTCATCCAGTCGTTTCTGTGTGCCTGCTATGCAGCCTGGTGATGTACCACTTCTCCTCCATTGCCCACTTTCACTGTGTGCTTTTATTCACTTATTTTATTCCCTCTTCAGAATATCCTTCTCTTCGTTTTCCATCAGGAAGAATTGTGTCCTTTAATACCCAAGGTCCCCGCTATGCAGAACTTCCAGGGTCCTCCAGATTGACCTCCTTGCTCTCTTCTGTGTGTGTTGATAGTGTTTTGCTCGCACCCCACAGCATGCAGGCTCCCTTTTTTTGATGACATGTGTCTTCCCTCTGCCCTTTTCATCAGCCACCCTCTCTTACTAAAGGAAACTCAAATGTTGGAGATTCTTCCATTCCTCCATTTTCCTTTGTTTTCCTCATGCCATGGAGCAAGTGCCTGCTACCCGGAAAGCCCTCTGGACGACTCGAGGCGTCTTGGGCACAAGACGTTGATGATGAGTGGCTCTTAGTCAGTGGGGTGTACTTAGAGAATGTGCAGGAGACCAGGAAGGTCTGTGATAAACGACTTGAACAACGTCAACAACGGAGGTGAAAGCAGTCTGCCTGGACTCTTAAGAATGCTGTTGAGCAAAGTTGATTTTCTGTGGCTGGAGGACAGAGAGAGAAGAAAACACATTAGGTAGCAAAGCACACGATAGCTCCTGCGATAACGCTGGGGTGTTTTGGTCAGTGTGAACGGTCTTTTGAATACTCCCTTCAATAGGCCGGTGAGTGTCATCCTTGAAGAGTGGGGTCGACCAGATGTTGAGGCATCTGTGGCGGCCAGGCTAGTGTGGTCTCACTTTACCTCACAGATTCTTTATAATGAAAAAGTTCTGTTGTACACTTATTATGATGGCCTGACACTAACATTCCTCCTCAATATCATTATCTAAGAAGCTGAAACAGAGCATCTGAAAAGTCCCTTCCAATTCACACATTTTGCAATTTGAGACCATTCACACATACAACTACTGAAAATTATTGAGAACTTTAGGGTTAAGATACTCTTGCCCTCATTCCTTGGAATGATTTTGAGGTAAAAGTTCACATTTAAATGAGAACCATTACAGTGATCATGACCCCTGACGTCTGTATCAGATTTCTTGGTAAGCCTTATATAATCTTGTTTTGCAGCTGTGAGTCTAAAGTTACTCGTTTTTACTTTTCTCCTTTCTTCTCATTTATTGTTGCCAAGGTATTCTCATTTTCCATGATGGTTAGAATAGCTTAACATTTGCAAATGGCTGCACGTGGGGTTTCTTTGTACATTGATGGAGTATGTTTCTAAACTGAATAATCATACGGTATTTGAAACAAGTCACATGAAAGGTGAAATTACTAGCCACCAAAGAAAAGCTCTTCTGATTCTTTTTAGCTTTCTTAAAGCTTTTTGAAAACCAAAGGCTTTTTTTTTTTTTTTTTGGTTATTTGCAGTGGTTAAAATTTATTCTGTGTCTCCATAGTCTTGAGTTCCTTGGGAAGCTATAAGAAAATAGAAAGAAGTAGAAAACATTCAAATAACTATTTTGTTCAAAATTGCTTCAACTCCTTAATGGATTTTTTTTCTACTTTTATTGAAACATCATAAACATTTGTCTACGAATATATTTCAATCTAAACAGACTCAGTTACACATGCACCAGAAATATTCCATATCCTTTGTCATTATCTTCACTTCGTGTCATTTATACATGTTTCTATGTGAGATGTAAACATTGTAGGGTTTTTGTTTTTTAACTGCTTAGGAGCTCTTGAAGAATTGAAGCAAGATGAGCCAGTCTTGTTGGATAGGTGTTTCTGGTATCCTGCTAAATAGTACATTCTCTTAATTAAACATCAGGAAGTATTGCTAGCTTTTCGGCACTGAATAAATTCCAGGTTCATATTAAGTCTGGAAATAGGTTCACTATTCTTAGCATTTCATTTGGCAAGGTGATGTCTAGCTTCAAAATCAGGAAACCGGGGTTCAGGTTTGCTTTCCACCACTTACTGTCTGTCTTTCTGCCATTCACTTCCTCTCCAGCTTGACAGCAGGGCAAGTTTTCTCAGCCTATGGTTCCATGACACTGGACTATTTTATTTTAGCACTTTTCACACTTTTGATTCATATACTTAATTATTTCCTGACTGTAGGTTTTCTCTAGAATGTAAGTGTCTTGAGAGAATGAACAGATTTTCACCAACTCGGACACCTTATGTCATGAGCCTGACTCTGGGCATTATCTGCCTCTACTGTCAGGTAGGCATCATCTGAAGTATTTCCCTAGGCAAATTTTATACCACTAGGCATAACCAGAAGCAGTATATTTAGGTTAGCTTTATATGCTGCAAGGGACAACATTACATGTATTATTTTGACTCATTTTAGTTCAAAGATGATTTGACTTACCCCCAAAATAGCCAATCCTAGGAGCCATGTTTCTGGGGAAATTCAGTTAAATAGAGGTCTCCAATAACTATCATACCTTGGACCATCCTGAGATCAAACTATTTCACCCGAGTGGCGAGGCATTTCACTGATTTTCAAACTGTTTTTAATTTCCTTCATTTAAATGTCAGGGGCATTTGGCTTATCTCCTTGTATTTAATGAATCATGAAACAAACATGGTTATCAGATGAACCTCCAATATTTGGAAAGAGTAGTTTTATTTATAAACCTTCGCATTGACTCATAGGCAGAAAGATGGAGGCGTTCAAGGTGACCACCCTGAGAGAATGGATTCATTATTCAGTTTCTACCTTTTCCCTGTCATCCATCATATTCTCTGTCTCACCACTGAATGTCAAGGATAAGAAGGGACCTTTCAGGTCCCCTGCGTCTACCTCTCCTGCATTCTCATTTTACCAATAAGGAAACAGCCCGGAGAGGGTTAGTGAGCTTCCTAAGGAGAGACCACTGACAGAGACAGGGATCCACCAGGAAGCCAGACTCCAGAATTCCTGTATCATCTGGCCTCTGCCCATCAGCCCGACTTCCCTTTCTCCTCCTTGTATCCTCTCTCACTTTCTTCCGGCCACACAGGTCTTGGTGTGGCCCCAAATCATCAGGCTCACCCCAGCCCCAGGGATGATGACATTTGACATTTATGTCTGTCTCAAAGTCTCTGTCCCACATGCTTACATGGCTTCTGACTGTTTTACCAAACGTTAGGGTCCCCCCTCTCCCTCTCTTACTTCCTCAGCCTTTTTCAGTTTGCTGCTTTGTACTTACTATCAGAAAGTGTAACGCTCCTTTATTTGTTGTCTACTTATTGCTGTTTATCTCTGCCCTTGGAATACAACTTCACAAGCCCAGAGCATCTTATCTTTCACCATCATTTCCAGAACAGAACCTAGTCAAATGGAAATGTCCAGTAAGTAATTACTAACTGAACGAGTAAGTTAATGAATGAATCCCATTCTGACAGTCTGGTGCTGCTCAGTGGTCAGGCGTATGGGCTTTGGCTTTAGGTGGGACTGACAGCTTTGCCACTTCTGTGAGTACACCCTCGGGTAGGCAGTTTACTGTTCTAAGCTGCAACTTTCTCAGCTGCAGAGTGGATTAAAAATGACAGAGAACTGTATTCAGTATCTTGTAGTAACTTATGGTGAAAAAGAACATGAAAATGAATATATGTATGTTCCTATATGACAAGCATTGTGCTGTACACCAGAAACTGACACAACATTGTAAACTGACTATGTACTTCAATTAAAAAATATATTAAAAATGAATACATATCTTGAAGGTTTGGGGAAGGTTAAAATGATATGAGGCCTATAAAGGATTTGCCCCAAAGCCTGTGTTTTGTATGTTTAATTAAAACTTCAGTCATTCATATTATTCTGTCAGTCGTCCCCAGATTAGTTCCAGGGTAGACTGTACCAGGTCATTTGGGGAGACACATTGGCAAAATGGTGGCGTTTTCTACCATTCTCTATCCCCCCCCCCAAAAAAAACCCCACCAATTTTGACAGTCACTCATGGGTGAGAATGACTTTGAGGAAGTCTGGGAGTCCAGTGGAGAAGTTCGAGCACAGTACTGGAGCTTAAAAAAAAAAATTCAAGATTGAACATATTGAAGAGGTCAGAAGAACAGTTTTACTTTACGGGTGTCACCCCCCTGTCAAGGAGGCAGAGCTCAGTGCCAAGAGAGACCTTCTTGGCCAGTGATTACTTTCGTGGGTTAAACTGAGAGCTTGTGAATGAGCTCCTGGCTTCCTAGCTGTGGGAGCTGCTGTCCGCGCTGCGCACTTTGTTCTTGCCCCATTCAGGATGCTGGGATGCGCCGCATGGCTGGGGCGGTGAGGGGCTCTCAGAGGGCATCAGAGGGGCGGGGATCCTACCAAGCATTTCACACATTCCATCAGGATGCCCACCCAGGAGCTGCTGGGGACACCTGGCCTGTGGATTCTCCCACCTGGCACATGATCACCCACTATGCTCCACATGCCTCCCCCACACAACACCCCACCCTGTGGCCAGCTTCCTGTGTGTGCCTCAGAGGCGGGCAAATGCACACTTTTGCACACAGCTAGCCAGCACTGGCAGAAAGCTGACCAGACTCTGTGGGACGAGGAGAAAGCATACCAGCCTGAACATTCAGCACCATCCTGGGGAAAGCAAACAGGAGGGAGATTGTCAGCACCCAGCCTGGCTTCGTAGGGTAGAGAGAAGGCAACTGATTTTAAGAATTCCCACCTATTGTATTTCATTAAAGGTTATCACACAATTTTGAATTTAGTTCCCTGTGCTATATAGAAGTAATTTTTAAATCTATTTTTGTATATGGTGGTTATCAGTTGCAAATCTCAAACTCCCAAACGAATGTATGTATGTCTGTATGCATGACTGGGACATCATGCTGTATGCCAGAAATTGACACATTATAACTGACTATACTTCAGTTAAAAAAAAAAAAAGAATTCCCACCTAAGCCCTCTTAGGGAACAGGAACTATGGAATAAGTGTATCCATAGAAGAGGTCTGAGAAATCTTCAGAATCCCTCGCAGGGCTGACAGAGATATCTCTATACTGAAGCCTGCATTATGAGAAGAAAGCTCTCAAATAAACTTAATTTTATATCTAAAGGAACTAGAAAAAGAACAAACTTGGCCCAAAGTTAGCAGAAGGAAGGAGATAACAATGATCAAAGCAGAAATAAATGAAATAGAGAATAGGAAAACGATAGAAAAGCTCAGTGAAACTGAGAATTGGTTCTTTGAAAAGATAAACAAAATTGACAAGCCTTTAGCTAGTCTTACCAGGAGGGGAAGAGCGAGGACTCAAATAAAATTGTAAATGAAAGAGTAGACATTATTACTGACACTACAGATATACAGAGGATCATAGGAGACCACTGTGAACAATTACGTGCCAACAAGTCGGCTAATGGAATGGGTAAATTTCTAGATTCATATAATCTACGAAGACTGAATCGTGAAGGAATAGAAAATATGAACAAACCAATAATGTATAAGGAGATTGAATCAGTAATAAAAAACCTCCCCCTCAAAAGCCCAGGACCAGATGTAAATTTCACTTTTTAAATTTAAATGGGGAGTATTTAAAGAATTAATGACACTCCGTGTCAAACTCTTCCAAAAATTGAAGTAGAGGCAACACTCCCTCACATTCATTTTATGAGGCTAGCATTACCTTAATACCAGATAAGGACACAAGAAAAAAAAAAATACAGGCTAATATCCCTGATGAATATAGATAAAACAATTCCCAACAAAATACTAGCAAACTGAATTCAACAGCACATTAAAAGGATCATACACCATGATCAAATGAAATTTATCACCAAGGATGGTAAGGATAGTCCACCATACACAACTCAGTAAATGTGACCTACGACATTAATAGAATAAAAGAAATATCATGTCATCACAGAGTAAGTATTTTTACAAAATCTACATTCCTTCATGATAAAAATACAACAGATTTTTAAAAAATATTTTTATTGAAGTATAGTCAGTTTACAGTGTTGTGTCAATTTCTGGTGTACAACACAATACATCAGTCATATAAGAACATACATATATTTGTGGTTTTTTAAATTTTTTATTGGTTTATAATCATTTTACAATGTTGTGTCAAATTCCAGTGTAGAGCACAATTTTTCAGTTATACATGAACATATATATATTCATTGTCACATTTTTTTCTCTGTGAGCTACCATAAGATCTTGTATATATTTGTATATATTTCCCTGTGCTATACAGTATAATCTTGTTTATCTATTCTACAATTTTGAAATCCCAGTCTACCTCTTCCCACCCCCCACCCCCTTGGCAACCACAAGTTTGTATTCTATGTCTATGAGTCTGTTTCTGTTTTGTATTTCTGTTTTGTTTGTTTTGTTTTTGTTTGTTTGTTTTTTAGATTCCACATATGAGCGATCTCATATGGTATTTTTCTTTCTCTTTCTGGCTTACTTCACTTAGAATGACATTCTCCAGGTCCATCCATGTTGCTGCAATTATTTTATTCTTTTTTATGGCTGAGTAGTATCCCGTTGTATAAATACATCACAACTACTTATTCCAGCCATTTGTCAGTGGAAATTTAGGTTGTTTCCATGTCTTGGCTATTGTAGATAGTGCTTCTATGAACATTGGGGTGCATGTATCTTTTTGAATTAAGGTTCCCTCTGGATATATGCCCAGGAGTGGGATTGCTGGATCATATGGTAAGTCTATTTTTGGTTTTTTGAGGAATCGCCATACTGTTTTCCATAGTGGCTCACAGATTGAATATAGAAGGAGCATACTTCCGTATAATAAAGGTCATATATGACAAGCCCAGAGCTAATATCATACTCAAATGTGAAAGGCTGAAAGGTTTTCCTCTGAAATCGGTAATGAGATGCCCATCCTTATTAGACATACTGCAAATCCTAGCCAGAGCAAGTAGGAAAGGAAAAGAAATAAAAGCCACCCAAATCAGTGGGGAAGAAGAAAAATTTTCTGTTTGTGGATGACATGATCTTATATATAGAAAACCCTAAAGACTCTACCAAAAAAACTGTTGTAACAAATAAAGGATTCAGTGAAGGTGCAGGATACAAGAACAACATAGAAAAATCAGCTGATTCTATACAGTAATAGTGAATTATTTGAAGAAGAAATAAAACAATTTTGTTTACAAAAGCATTAAAACAATAAAATACTTAGGGATATATTTAGCCAAAGAAGTGCATGATTTATACACTGAAAACTATAAGACATTATGAAAGAAATTGAAGAAGACAGAAATAAATGGAAAGATATCCTCTGTCAGGTATTGGGAGAATTAATATTGTTAAAACTTCCCAAAGCCATCTCTAGATTCAGTGCAATCCCTATCAAAATTCCAGTGGCATTTTTTCACAGAAAAAGAATAGTCCTAAAATTTATATGAAATTGCAAAATTGCCCCATTAGCTAAAGCAACCCTGAGACAGAATAATAGAGCTGGAGGTATCTCCTTTCCAATTTCAACCTATATTACAAGGCTGTAATAATCAAAACAGTATGGTACTGGTATAAAAACATATAGACGAGTGGAACAGAATTGAGAATCAGAAATACACTCATGCTTATATGATCAACTAATTTTGACAAGGGAGCCAAGGATACTCGAATAGAGAAAAGGCATTTTCTTTAATAAATGGTGTTGGGAATAATGGATAGTCTCATGCAGAAGAACAAAATTGGACCCCTCTCTTATACCACTCACAAAAGTTAACTAGAAATGTATTTAAAACTTGAAGATAAGACTTGGAACCATAAAATTCTTAGAAGAAACAGAAGGAAAAAGGTCCTCGACATTGGTATTGACAATGATAAATGATATCTTAGATATGATAGCAAAAGTACAAGCACAAAATGCAAAAATAAACAAATCGGACTACATCAAACTAGAACGCTTTTGCACAGCAGGAAAAAAAAAGATTAACAAAATGAAAAGACAGCCTACAGAACAGGAGAAAATATTTGCAAATCACAAAACTGATAAGGGGCTAATATCCAAAATATATAAAGGAAGTATATAACTCAATAGCAAAAATGCAAATAATCTGATTTAAAAATGAGCAAAGGACCTGGATAGACTTTTTTCCAAAGACATAGAAATGGTCAACAGGTACATGATATGGTACTCAACATCACTAATCATCAGGGAAATGTACATCAAAACCAAAATGATCCCTTAAAACACTGCAAGCAAAATACTACGAGTGCACCATTTTAATCTTTACTAGTTATTGTGAGATTGCTGTGTAAGTTAATCAGCACATTTGTAAATATTTTGTTTGCAGGAAGAAAGTTTCTGAGTTACAACTCAGGAAAAGCCTGCTGAATTTATGTTGTAAGCATTACTTTCCACAGTATAAAGATGAAAAGACAACAGAAATATCTTCATACTTCCTCATCCCCTCATTGCAACAAAACCCTTAACTGGGAGAATCTTACTCCCCTCTCTTTCCTCTTCCTCCTCCACTTCCCACTTATTGTCGCCTTGTATTATTCAGAGAGCATTTGGAGTATGGGTCTGAGTAGGGAAATGCTTTCAGATAATCATTAGCCCACATACCCCAGCAACATACTCAAAAGATGGAATGGAGTGTAAAGTGCTTTTATAATACAATGTTGTTTAAGGCAAGGGTTGACTCTTCTGTTCTGTTTTGACATGGCATGTCCTGAAATAAATATCAATTCAATATGAGGGAAAAAAACCAAAATGAGATCCTACATCACATCCATCAGAATGGGTATCTTCAAGAAGACAGGAGATAACAAGCACTGGTGAGGATGTAGAGAAAAATGAACCCTGGTGCACTGTTAGCGGGGATGTGAATTGGTACAGCCAACGTGGGAAACAGTATGGAGGATCCTCAAAAAATTAAAAATAGATAACACCAGATGGTTCACCAGTCCCACTTTGGGGTATACATTGCAAAATAAGTGAAATCACTCTATCAAAGAGATATCTGCACCCCCATGTTCATTTTAGCATTATTCACAATAGTCAAGACATGGCAATAACCTTGTGTCCATCAGAGATGCAAGGATAAAAATATAGCATACGTATGTAACGAAATATTTATCCATAAAAATAGTGTTGCATGGATGAAGCTTGAGGGCATTATGCTAAGTGAAATAAGTCAGACAGAGAAACAAATACTGTATGATCTCACTTACATGTGGAATGTAAGAAAGCCGAATTCATAGATGCAGAGAACAGATTGGTGGTTGCCTGGGACTTGGGGATGGGTGGGAGAGATGGGGAGATGTTGCCCAACGAGTACAAAGTTCCACTTACAAGAGGTATTGGGGTCCAATGTTCAGTGTGGTGACTGTCATGAAGTATGCTGTACTGTATACTTGAAAGTTGCTGAGAGAGTAGATCTTAAATGTGCTCACTGAATACACACAGACACACACACACACAAAAGATAAACTCATTGTTTGAAAGTAAAATAATGTGGTACTATCTATTTATTATTTCTTTATTTATTTTCTATTTGAAAAAGCTCACAAAATTAAGGAGATGCTAAGAACAAAGCTCAAAAAGGCTCAGAATTTAAATGAAACCATGATCGAGGCACCAGGAACTTTAGGATACTCTCCTTAGGATATCATCTTTCTTTCTCTCTCTTTTTTTTCTGTCCTCTCTGATACCTGTCAGGATTCAAATTTCACTGCATGTGTCTCTGATCAGTCAACTTTTGGTAGGAGTGGATGGCCATCTTGATTCTTAAGTCCTACCCCGTCTTCCTTCCTTGGGTGGGTCCAAACCAAATCACCAGCTCGTGTCAGACAGTGTTGCAGAGTGCAGGGACACATTAAGTCAGCAGCTGCCTTGGTAGAAAGTATCTGACAGTTGCAATTTTGGAAGGCAGTTTGAGGGTTTCTTTTCCTTGGTGAGCAGCAAGCCATGAAAATGGCCTGGATTATTTGGCAGCAAACCCACATCCCCAGAGCTGTATTGGTGAGAAACCTCTTTAATAATCCTTTCCTTTCCTGTCTTTTTTTTTTTTTTTCATAACACTGAACAATGCAGGACAAGAGTTCCCTCAAGTCAGCACTCCAGCACATTTAGTATCCAGCAAGTTGACAAACTGAATAACTCATGAAAGAGTTGTAAAATGTGGTACAGCTTTAAAGAAATAAGTAGTTATTTTTGTATGTGTCTTCCCTTTTCAAAAAATTGACTGTCAGTTGTTTTGTAAAAAAGAAGCTCTTGGTAATTGGATTGTTTTGTGGTTAAAATTTATTGAGCACTGCAATGGAAATTTCTCATTTTTTTTAACTGTTTAGCATCTGAACCTTATTCCCATGTTTGGAAAATTCCTTACTGTGTGATTCAAGGCAGGTGTCACATCCTTTCTCCCATTTATACAAGCTGGAAATGTTGGCTTCTTGCTTTCCCCACACTCTTACAATAAGGTGGGCATCTGGCTTACAGTCTGCCAGTTGATAGTTGCTTGTGTCTACCCTAGACTTGGACTTGGACTAATTACTCAGTGAAGCTGGGTGCCCAGAGAGATGTTGGACTGACAGGGTTTCTGTTGTATTGATAGGGGAGTTCCTGGGGCAGCACTGTCAGCACCCAGTGTTCACTGTTTCTGCTGTCCCTAAGCATTAGAAACATCCCCAGGTGCCATGTCTAATGCTCGGGAGCAGTAGTAGCAATGGTGCCCTCACATCATTCTGTGACTTGATTTGGGTAATATACTTGGTCCTAAGGCCCCTCGTAGGTTTTGAATTTTTCCAGTAATTCTTTGAGTTAACTAAAACCCTTTGGTCAAATTCTTTTTGCGCTCAAGTCAGCCAGAATTGGTTTCTGTTGCTTGCAACTAAGCTTTTTGGCTGACACAAGGCATTTTGTACATGTCCTTTGATACTTTGTCTTTTCCATACTCTAGTGACTTTTGTTTATTCATCCATTTACTCATGAATCAGTTGATTATTTAATGTATGTGTTCAAAATATATTTGTTGCCAGGCATAGTCCTCAGGACTGGGCTACTGTGTTTAACCAGATGGGCGAGGTTACTGTCCGCGGGGGACCTCACTGTTGTAGAAGACTGATGATAAACAAGTACACAAACTAGTTGACACCCGCTAGGGATGAGTGCTGTGGAAGAAACTTCAGAAAATGATGAGTTAGAGAGTGATGGGTGTGGGCTCAGGGAAAGCTGTCTTGAGAAGTTGTATTTGATTTGAGCCCTCAAAAGAAGGCAGCCAGAAAAGGAGCAGGTGAAGACCGTCCCAGCCAGGGAACTACAAGTACACACTAGCTTTGTACAAGGATGGAGAGAGGATCAGTAAGTCCAACACCTTGCCCGAAGCCAGCAAGTGCATAGCTCTCGCAAGTGCTGGAGCCAAGGTTTGCATCCAGATAATGTCTTACCAAGTCTGTTTTCTCAAGAGCTCTCAGGCATATCTTGTTTTAGTGTGCTGTGCTTTTTGCACTTTGCAGGCACTACATTTTTTACAAATGGAAAGTTTGTGGCAACACTGCGCCTAGCAAGTCTGTCAACACCATTTTTCCAACAGCATTTTCTCACTTAGTGTCTCTGTGTCATTACATTTTGGCAATTATCACAATATTTCAAGCTTTTTCATTATTATTATTACGTTTGTTACGGTGATCTGTGATTAGGGATCTTTGATGTCACTACTGTGCCTTGCTTAAGGCTCAGGTGATGGTTAGAATTTTTCAGCAATAAAGTATTTTTTTAATTATGGCAAGTACATTGCTTCTTTTAGACATAATTGCACCCTTAATAGACTACTGTATAGTATAAACATAATTTTTATTTGCACCAGGAAACCAAAAATATTGTGTGACTTTCTTTATTGCAGTGGTCTCTAACTGAACCCACAATATCTCTGGGGTATGGCTGTAATTTGGAAAACAAAGAAGCAGAACCAGGGAAGCCAAAAAGTTAAACTGATTTACACTAAAAGAGGCAGATGGATACTTGAAGGAGAGAAGCTTGGATCTCTAAAAGAAGAGGAGAAAAAAAGGAAAAGACCAGAAAGGGATGAGTTTGAGAGGAAGGACTCTGGGGAGTCTGGAGTGCTCGGAATGAGGTAACTGTTGTGGCTGCTGTGCTGGCGTGAGCAGACCTGGGGAAGATGGATGTGCAGGGCACTAGGGATCAGCTTTGATGACAGAGATGCAGTCTCTCCCTTCATGGAGCTTACAGTTTAGCGTTGATGATGGACATTAAGTCGATAAGCAATCAACACGTATCTAATTACAAATGTGATAGGAACACTGTGCAAGGTGGTGTTTGACTTGATTATAAGGGGAGTGAAATTTTTCTGGGAGTGGGGATGATCCAGGAAGGATTCCCTGAGGAAGTGGCTTTTAATTGCTGGGGATATAGTGAGGAGATGAGAAGGATGCTAGCTGAGATTCATAAGTTTATAACTCATCCTTGGTCCAGTACCATATTAGTAGCCAAGTCAGGATTTGAACCCAGCTTTCCTGTACTCAGGTCGTGTGCTCTTTCTTTGGACCACAGTGATAGGAACTGGCTTCTCTCATGCACAGATGCACACATCTCCATCTACAGACACTCAAGGGCTACGTTCTCGGTTGCCTTCTTGGCCTGTACGATGCTTTCTGCAGGGGAAGTGGTGATTGCTAATGACATTCTGGGTGCCTGCGATACTTAGATCACTTTATCAATCAAATGTGGCAGTTGGTGGCAGTCGCCACCACCTGTCTCTTTCTATCAGTGTCACAGAGGAGTTCACTGTGGGCCACAGGTGCCAGCTGTCAGCCTGAAATAAACTGGGATCTGCCCCAGGATAAGTGTGTTTAGGGAGTTGCGTCAGATGGAATTTCTCATCTGACAGCCCCTTCTGAGTTTGGGACTCAAAAAAGGGAAAATAAACAAATTACAGATGAGTAAACAAATGTGTGTCTGTTAAGAAGGCGTCAGGCTGGCTGTTCCTGCAGTTTCATTAATCATTTTGCCTTTTTCTTCTCCTCTTGGCCCTGGGTATCATGTATGGTCTGTTGAAATATACATGAACTGAATAGGCATCTACTTAATTGGGCCACTAAACAATGTGCTGAGACTGTGGCAGTTTTTCTCATAAGCCAGTAGCTGTTCCCCGCAGGGAAATGTTTTGACTGGAGCGTTTGAGAAAGAAGGGAATGGGAAAAGAAACTGAACTAACAGTTTTTGACACCCCCCACCCTGCTGCCCCACAGCGCCAGGCACTATGCCTGTCACTTTACACGTTCATGTACGATTTCATTTAGTGTTACTGATATGTGTATACATACGAAGCAAACATTATTATTCCCATTTCACAGATGAAGCAGTTGTCACACTGAGCGTTTAAATAGTTTTTCTAAGGACCCAGCTAGTAAGAGTCAAAGTTGGGATTTAAACATCAAATCCGATTGTTTTCTCCTCTTCATCACTAGACTTCATGACCCCCGTCATCCGTCTTACAGCCAGCATCACCGTTATCACTCAGCTGAAGCTGCACTGTTTGAGAACAAAATAATGTCAGTATGGTGTCACACTTAGCCAAGACAAAAATAATTCGTGTCCCCAAACCACAAAGAGTTTAAATGCAATTTACATCTTGATCTCAGGTCTTGAAAGTTGCCTGATGCCTCCTTAACAGACACATGTTTGTTTGCTCACCTGTAATTTATTTATTTTCCCTTTTTTGAGTCCCAAATATGAAGCATGCTGAGTAACAATTTCTCTATAAAGAGATACGTGTTTCTGTCCATCTTCCCCAAGTTTACTCATCCCCAAATGTTTCATCTGAAGTGCTCCATAGTCCCCCAAGGTCTTTCTCCAAAATTCATCCCTTTCTGGACCAGACTTTACATTCTCTCTCCTCTTCTTTCACAGATCCGTTTTTCTGTCCAAGTAGCCCCTGCCTTTTTTTGCTGTAAATCCATTTAACCTTTTTACTTCCCCAGTTCCAATTCTTTTTTTTAAAATATATTTTTATTGAAGTATAGTCCATTTACAACGTTGTGTCAATTTCTGGTGTACAGCACAATACTTCCCCTACCTAGTTCTGTTTCTTGACCTTACGAATTATAGTCATTGAGAAATCAGGCCTTGGTAACAGATTACCTGGACTCAGACCTTGGCTCCAGCCCTTCTTAGGTGTCTCATCTTGGGTAGGTGATTTTCCCAAGCTGAGTCTCAGTTGCTTTCTGATAAAGATACTAATATCTGCATTCTTGGATTGATGTGAAGATTAAATAAATTTATATGCACAAACTGCTTAGAACAGCACCTGATACAGCAAGCACTAAAAAATTAACTAGTATTACTTGAATTCTTATTGCTGCTGTCTTGATATGTTCATGAGGAGCCAAGTACAGGAACCCAGCATGCAAGCACATTTTCCTTACAAGGTAGAGGGAGGGAAAACTATGAATATGCCCATTTCGTTTGTTGGGGGGATATGTCTCACAGTTATATTACCATTAATAATCATTGATATTATTTAAGTCAGTAAAAATTATGGTTCTATTGGCCTTAATCATTGTTAATAATTTTTAGGTCAACAGTATTGGTATAATATTAAGGTTTTCCTGAACGCTTGTATGTTCAGTGTCTCACATATTACTTACCGTTAGCTATATTACCTTATTAATCCTTGCCGTAACTCTGAGACAGACATCATCATTAGCCCTTTTGACTGGTGGAAAAAGTCAGGCTCTAAGAGGTGAAGTAGCTTTGTTTAAGACAGTGCTTATCAATCTTTTTTGTGTTCCAGCACACTTAGAAAATAAAAATATTGTACACTGGAGTAAACTGTGGTGGAGGTAAAAGACCTAAGGGCTGAGACCTCACTTGTAACCCATTATTAGCACAATGGCTAGAATGGTGTGGTCTAAGGGAGAGTTGGGGCAGGGATTTAAGTCTGCCTGAATTCAAAGTTCATGCTGTTGGTGGAATAGCTCCCATTGGACCATTCTCCCACAGATCCTTATAAATTATGGATTTGTGTGTGTATATCTATATAGGTATAGATAGAGATATATAGTGAAAATAATGGAGGCTGACCTAAAGCAGACAGAAATTGGAGGGAAATTGATACCTGAAAGGAGAATGGCACTGGGTGAGTTTTCTGTTTACTTACGGCTTTTTCACTTCTGCATGAGCTAAAACCTGCCATCAAGCTGGCATGTAGAATTGAAAGAAAGAATTTGGGGCTACTCGAGAAGCCGAAAAGTGAAGGAGAACATTTTAGAAAGGAGAGCAGCAAAAAGCGGAGCCCCTAATTTTTCATATAAACTCTGCGTGAATCTCTAAATGACCTCTGAAGCTCTACACGTGTGAAAGCTCAAAGAATTAACTGAGATTTCAGCTGATGCCCACTGCAGTGGAGGCAGAATTTGGACTTTGAGTTAAGTCAGATTAAACGTCTGCTAAAATAAGCAAATGACAACAACAGTAAACACACCTATTCAGAGGAACATTACAGAACCCAGATGCAATCAATCATATAAAATATCCAGGATACTATCCAAAATTACTATTAGGTATAGACATATAAATAAATAAGAAAATGTGAGCATACTCAATGCAATAAATGGAGAGAACCCCAAGATGACTCAGATGTTAGAATTAGCAGACAGGGATTTTATTTTTTAATTTTTTTAATTTATTTTTTTCATTTTTTTTAAATTGAAGTCTAGTCAGTTTACAATGTTGTGTCAATTTCTGGGGTACAGCATAATGGTTCGTATATATATATATATACATACATACATACATATATCCCTTTTCATATTCTTTTTCATTAGAGGTACTATGAGATATTGAATTTAGTTCCCTGTGCCATACAGTAGAAACTTCTTGTTTACAGACAAGGATTTTAAACCAAGTATTATGATTATGTTCAAGAGTGTAGAGTAAAATTTGCTCACAATGCATAAGCAAATTCATTATGCTTATATTATCATGCTCTTTATCATCATGCTTTGTTTGGTACCTTCCAGATTTTTCTTAGTATACTGTTTCCCAAATAACAGATTTGAAAAATAAAGGACAGAGAAGCACCTTGCCTAAATTCTTCACACAGCTGTGACAGAGTTAAGATCACTCAGTAGAATTTTCTATAGAAGTTAAGAGCTCCCATGCTGTGGTTGACCTACCTTGATTTGAATCACTTATTAGCTAAGTTATTTAATTCATGTAAGCCTCATTTTCTTTAAATAGTTGCTGTAATACTGACTCATGCTATTACAAGTAAAATGCTTAACAAAGTGCTTGACACTCAGTAAGTGCTTAATAACATTTTAATTATCATCATCATCATTATTATTGTGCCACCACCAGTTCCTACACAGAACTCAGCTTAACTGATGTGATTACTGTATCAAGTGGTAAAAAGGGGAAAAAATCTACCATAGGAGAGTGCTCATATTTTGCTCCATATACATAGTGAACATTTTTTAAGCACCTACTTTGTATGAGAAGCTGTGCTTGGTAGAGAAGAAACATAGCTGTGTAAGACATAGTCTTTGCCCTCTATAAACTGTAATACCTACTTTTAAAAAGTAAGTAATTTGCATAGAGGGAAAACTGAAACCTCCAGGACTGCATTTTTTTTCCTAATTTTTTGGTATAAATGAGATTATTAAAATTTCAAGAGTGTATGAATCCCCTTGAAGTCAGTAATGAAAAGTAGTTATTCAGCCCCTACGGGTCCTCCCTTATTTGGGGGTCACTGAATCCTACAGGAAGTTGAAGCAAGTTTACCAACCACTTCTCTGAGAAATGTTCAAAGCATAATTTTGACCCTAATCTTAGGGAGCTGCCGACCTCTGAGATCTACTCACAGACTCTTTGTTGGCAGAAATCGCTTCCTCTAGGGGTGTAACACTAGCTACTTCAAAGCAGTGCGTTTTCCTGTTGAATAGGTCAGAGGGAAAGAACTTTTCCTCCCTTCACGCTGAAATTTACATCCTTGAGATTTCCACCCAAGCACTGGTCCTCATTCTGCACTGCAGGGGGCAACCTGCTCCCTTCCGTGTGACAACCGCCCTGTACTTGAAGATGGTTATTGTGTTCTGCCTTGGCATTCTGTCAGCTGAATGTCTCCATTTCTTTTGGTGGTTATTCTTTTCTCATGGAATCCAGACCCTTGATCAGCCTGTTCCTTTCCCCTAACTGTGTAATGGCTCTGTCAGTTGTATCCTTTAATCACAAAAGTAACATATACTTACTGTAAATTAAGGTAAAACCAAGTCAAAAGTTAGAGAAACCAAAAACTATACAATTCTGTGTGAAATAAAAAGTAAATGTGTCTATGTGCCCCACTTAGGCAAATTACATTCCTACAAACAACTGTTAAGAGTTTGTGGATGCCTTCAAATGTATCTAGGCATATGCATTGTGTTTATCTGTATACACATACGTGGTTTTTTTCTTACTCAGATAGAATCACACTATGTGTACTGTCTTACAACCATAAAAAACTTAATCTGTTAGAGACATTGTTCTATCTCAAGTTATCTCATCCTACCACATGGCATCAAAAGTTAGAGTCCAGAACAGAACGTGAAGTCTTTATTATTTAACTTAGAGTCAGGACTATTGTGGTGGTCATCATTGTTTTATTTGTTCAACCAATGTGTATTGAAGGTCTGCTGTGCTAAGTTCTGGGATAAAGACTGCTCTAGGAAGAAGTGAACTTACCCTCAAGAAACTTGTGATCTAATGGCAAATACAGATAATCTGACAAAAAATTACAAGGGAGTGTGGCGAATCTGTGATTGCACTAAATTTGTCCCTAAATTTCAGTTATGTTTGCCTCTCCTTTTCTTCTGTCTTTGTAAACTGATGTATAACATATATTTTTGAAGTCAGACAGATTTTGGGGTAGATTTCATTTTACCTGCTCTTAAACATGCTATTGAAGATGTAGGAACATGCAAGCTGAGTACAGATCTCACCATATAGATGGTAGTTGAGTTAACAAAGACCTATCAGGAGTTTTTGTGAGTATCGTTGGCTTTATTCTCTATGATTTTGAGAGCAAAATAAATGTCACATATACTAATGGATAGAAGTTACAGAGAGAGAAGTTTCATAAAGTTCTTGTTTTGAAAATGAAATCAGAACTGTCTAAAAATGAATATTTGTGGGAGTAATGAGAGATTTAAGAGATACAAAGGGCAGGGCATCAAGACAAAGTGATGAGAAGGGGAGGTTACGAACAGTAGGAGGGTGACAGGGACAACGCTTAGATTTCTGGCAAGTGCAGGTGGGTGACTGATGGTGTCCACTGAGGCAGGAAACACTGGATTGTAAGCAGCAGGTTTTTAGAAGAAAAATCCCAATTCCTCTTTGAGGTGTGTTCATTTTCAGGTGCTTTTGAGTCATAAGGCATTGCTAGATGATTTACATATTTTATTTCATTAATTCTCTTAATCATCTGGCAAGTTAGATATTATTTTTACTCATGTTCTATTTGAGGAGTTAAAGGCAGTACAGTGAGATTAATGGCCTGAAGTCATGTGGCTCATTAGGATTTGAAACCAGATCTAGACAACTTCCAAGTCTCTGCTATTTCTACTCTATTTTTCTAGCTGAGAGTTTAATCAAATATTTGCCAAATGGTTATGTTGTTGGTAAATATGAAGGCTCTTTTTAATGGTATCTTGAAACCTTAAAAAATATTTTAATGCACATCTAGATATGCCCTCCCTGATTTCTTATTTCTCAGTCTTTCTAGAGGTTTAAATACTCAGAGATTGATACTCCTAGCTTAATCAAAGCAGGTCTTTATGCCAGAAAGACATAGAGTCCTAGTAGTTTGAGAGTTACTATTTAAATAACCACAATAAAGTTATCTTGTGACATTCATCAGCCACTCCCCAGACTAGTTAGAGCTTTCTCCAGAATGTGTGGCCAGCCAAACCAGCTGGATCATTAAGACAGAACTACATATAAATTCATCCTCTGGCCTCTTGCTGCGGGAAACTGAGCGCAGTTGCCACGTGGGGTAGTGGCGCACGCTAGTGGTGATGCTCGTGTATGGATTATGAGAATATTGGGCCTTTTGCGGGTGAGCCTATAAAGCCCCTCATTTTACAGATGGGGGATGGGGTCACAAGACCTGGCAGAGAAAATAGCTAGAGCAGCAGAGCTGGTAATAGATTTGAGCCAGGAGCCCAGCTTTCCAGCCCATCACTCTTATTCCATCAGCAAACATACATGATGGACAGAGAGATGGGCAGGTAGACATGTAGAAGGACAGATGGACAGATATGGAAAGAAAGGCAGGTGGGTAAATGTCTTCCCTTTAATAGCTACTAGAATGCTGATGCTTTACTTGTCGTCTTTTAAGTTTAATTCTTGTAACAACCTAGTGATATTGGTATTCTTAGCCCCATTTAGCAGATGAAGAAACTGAGGCTGAAATTATTAGCTAAATATTAGCATCAATGCCTAAGTTATATATCTCAATGATATATGTGTACGTTTTTTAAGGATCTTGGAAATTCCTGATAATTTGTGTCTATTTTTATAGAGTTGTCTCAAGAGAAGATGGAGCTTTCTATATAAGAATCAGGCTACAGGGGGAAACTTAATGACTTTCCTCAAATTCTTAGAGTCTTAGAAACACTGTGATCTTTGGACCCAGATCTGGATAGGACTCATTTATCTACTAGTTTTGGGCCTCGAACAAGTTACTTTACTTCTTCGAGGCTCAGTTTCTTCACCTGTGAATTGGATGTAAAGTTATTAATCTTCCAGAGGGAGAGGAATATCCTAAAGATGTAGTTTGGAAAATTAATGCAATAACAGTTAAGTTCAAGAACCAGCACAGTAGAGATGGAGATGGGAAAAAGCAGGAAGGACCCTATTCAGATCTTCGCGCACTGCCTGCTGCAGGTGCATGCATGTTGGTGCTGAGCAAAGGGCGGTCCTTTGTTTACTGTGACTCAGTGAGGGGCGAAGAGGAGGGACTAGAGAGGGCTGAGAGCACAGGCTTTCAAGCTCCGGTGAACTTGGGTGAGAGCGTGACTTCTCTAAGCCTCACTTTTCTCATCTGTAAAACTGCAAAAATGGATAATTGTTATGATTTCATAAGATAATACATGCAAAGTTCTGAATGCAGTGCCTAACATACAATAAATACTCAACAAATACACGTTTCTAATTAAGTGACAGCCTAAGTCAGAGGCAGGAGGCAAGAAAAATACACACTTCCTATTGCTCATGTTTATTGCTATTAATATGGACCCCAGTCTCTTGCCTTAACAGATTTATTTTCAGCCAAATTATAATGTTTTTTGTTTGCATCATTCAAGCAAGAGCAAACTCTTAATTGGTTTCCCTGTGGCATGGACCAGAGAAATCAAACTGGCTTGGTGCCCTCTTATACAATCAGCTGCAAACCTTCTGTAAGACATCTCATTAGCTCCCCTGTGATATTTATGAAACCTGGGATTTGCTAATGATTTTAAATGGGGTTAGACTCTTTAGTGGGTGTTGGAGAGGGGAGTGGCGGAGAGATCAGAGGACCTTGAGAGACTTTAAATGCAAATCTTTACTGAACCATTTTTTGGTTATCAGTTACCCAGTGGGGTGTCTGACAAATACAGTATGAGGTCTTATTCCCCATCATCTGTGTGATGGGGTACCATCTGGGCTGGTAGAAAGAGACGTTAAGCTATATGATTTGGCTGAACTAATTAGTCAATGAATAAATTATCAAAACTGACAATTGCAGTTCAAACCAGAAGTGACCATGGGTTTTAAAATTTTTATTAGCTAAGCTGAGTCTCTGAAAGAGTTTGTTTCTAAAGAAATGCGTTACATGGGACCGGGAGCATGATTTCCCAAAACCAACAACAAAAATCCTGATTACTCTTCTTTGTCTTTTAAACCACTGAATGCTGCACTGAAATGAAAAGCAAGATGCTAATAAACATCTGAGTTTCTTAAGCCAGATTGATGACACACATTAGGTCAATTTAAAAAAGGTACTCCTTTGTCTAATCTATCCTTGAGACGGATGCCTTTGTAAAGTCCCAAAGGCACAGCTCTATAAATTTTCTGCTCAGGAAACATTGATGGCTTTCTATTATTAAGATATGTAGCCTAGGATCCAAGGACCTTTCTAATCAATCATAAGAAAGATGACTAGTCTTTATTGGCTGCTGTGTATCAGACACTTTGCTAAACATTTCTGTGTGAATTAGATTATTTAATCCTTGGAACACAGTTGTGAGTTGAGCATTATAATGATCCCTATTCTATCAAAGGAGTAACTGAGGTTTTAAGAGAGTAAGTAGTAATTTGTCCAATGTCACGTAGCTAGCACCTGGTGGAGGAACATAGGTGTGAATGTCTGTGTTGGCTCTGCCCCAGGGGTTCACCAGTTATGGCCTGTGAGCTAAGAATGCTTTTTCCACTTTTAAATTATTGAAGAAATCAAAACAAGAGCAGTATTTTGTGGTACGTGGCAGTTATATGAAACTCAGATATCTGTGTCCATAAACGAAGCTTTGTTGGAACACAGCCATGCTCATTTGTCTCTGTGTTGTCTGTGGCTGATTTCATGTTACAACAGCAGAGCTGAGTAGCTGTGTGACAGAAATCATCTGGCTTGAAAATATTTATTATCTGGTTCTTTACAGAAGAAGTTTGCTGATCCCTGATCTGTGTAAATGCTGATCCCTGGTCTGTCTTAAGCTGTGCGTAATACTGCCTCCCACTGTGCTGCGAGGCCCTTTCTAGTCTAGGTGCTTGTGTGCAGATGCTCCTTGACATCTTTCATTCTCACCATGCCTGCTCCAGGAGCAGAATTTAATGTCAGCTCTACCCTCTGAGTGCCTCATGTATTTTCAAGTCCAGATCAGACATCACTTACTTCATTTTGGAAAGTTTTGGTTGTGAAAACAAATATATGTATATGTGTATGTATGTATGTATATATGTGTGTGTGTGTGTGTGTATATGCATGACTGAGACATTATGCTGTACACCAGAAGTTGGCACATTGTAACTGACTACTTCTATAAAATTAAAAAAAAAAAAAAAGTTTTGGTTGCAAAAACAGGAAACCCTATTCAAATTGGATATTTTAAAAAGAGAATCCATTAGCTCTTGTAAGAAACATCCAGAAATGTGTCTCATTGAAGTTACAGTTTCATCTGGGACAAAAATGATATTATCTGAACCTCTCTCTCTACTCTGTGCCTATAAATTAACCCAGTTCTTGAGGTCTACGTAATTCATGCCCCTCCTGCCATACCCAGCTTTTTTCTCCAGACCTCTTGTTTCCCATCACCTAGTCCAGAATGGACAAGTAAACAGAGTCTGTGTTCCAGCCTTCTCAAAAAAAAAACTGATTCTCACAATGATTTAACTGTCTTAGGTCATGTGTCCTACTGTCCTCAACCTAAGGTCTGAGGCCAAAAGAAGGAATTATACTGATTGGTTCAGAAGCGGATTAAACACATTCCTGAACTGATCACTGATGGCTGAAAAGATGGAATGCCCTGGTTGGATTAAGTCAATTTGTGCTTATCTCTAAAGCAAGGTGTTAGGTCAGCACCACTGCAATGACATAGATGAGAAATTTGGGGTGTAACTGATTAAGAAGAAGCAATGGAAAAATCATTGCTAGGAAGGCTCTCCCAAATTTTCTCCATCTCCATGTCCCAAAGCCTCGAAGACTTCCATCTACCTGCACCTGCTCCTGGCAGGAGGAATTTTTCTTTCCTTTTTACTCTCATAGCCTTTCCCACCTGAAGCTTGAATGATAGTGAGTTGTATATATCCTCTCTCTCTCAGTAACTGTTGCTATTTGATATTCTTCAAATAGAGTCTGTTATAATTATTGATTCCTATGCTGGAAATAGGAAACCTTCTCACCTAAACATTTTTTCCTTTGAGGAATCCTTATTTGGTTTTAAAAGCATATTTTGTTGTCCCTGTTAGGAGAGTGATGAATACTGCATATGAACTCGCCAGGCTCTTAGAATGTTCATTTCTGTTCCTATCCCCACAATCTCAGCCTCTGGAGTTCCATGGGATGGCGAAGACCCAGGGGCAGAGCTGAAGATGCTGGGAGGGTCAAAGACAGAATGTGAATCAGGAATGTCTCCTTCATCCATCTCTCCAAAGATACGGATTTCACATTTTAGCCTGACAAATGTGACCCATGTCATTTGGCCATATCAAAAGGCCACACCACCATTTTTTTTTCCCCACATCAAAGTGGTGAGATCAAAATCGCCCATACTTGCCAAGACAAATGTACAGGATCTTTACAGAGGAACTATTCTTGATAACCCAAAGCAGGAAATAATGCAAGCAACCATCGATAGTGGAATAGATAAATAAAACGTGGTGTATGCATGTGATGGAAATCTCTCCAGCAATGAGACAGATGTTTAGGTCTACAGTCTACAACCAGACCTAATGATATGAATGAATGTCACCTATTTAATATGGGCCCAAATAATCCAGACCCCATAGAATCTACTATGTGATTCCATTTATACAAAACACAAACATTGCAAAACTACCTTCTGTTGTTACAAGTTGCGATGGTAATTATCCTAAAAGAAGGTAGGAGGGTAATTTCTGGGTGCTGGTAATGTTATGTTTTTTGCCTCATTATTGGCTACACAGATGTGTTCATGTGATGTTTCATCAAGGTACACATTTATGATGTGTATACTTTTCCGTAAATTTTTTGTTTCAATGTAATTGAAATTAAAATGAAAAAAAAAAAAAATGCCAGGCAGGCTATTTAAGTCCTACTATACTTTGGTGTTTCCCCATGTCTCTAAGGTGGGGCAGTGCTTTGAACTGCATCCCTGGATCTCCAGGTGGCCCGGGCAGTGATGGGCATCCTTCCTGTTCAAGGAATAAAAGGAGGTCTTTAGGTTACTGTAGACCCAGGCCTTGGCTGAGCTAACTAGCCAGGGTTCAAGTACTAGTGAACTTCCCTGGTCCGAAGCTCTTGTTTAAAATACCCACATGTCCTACTGTCGTGAAGCAGAAGAGTCTGTGACCTTGAACTTTGTCCAGACTCTGAACTTCACAGTGGATGCTGCCGCTCCAGCTGCTGGTGGCTCTTTCATGGGATGAAAGGGTTTATCTGGCAGCCTGCAGTTAAACTTTCCTTCTCTCCCTGAAGGGAAAGAATGAATTAACAGGTGTTTATTTTTTCTCTCTCTCTCTCTCTCTCCTTTGGACTAATCGCTTCTCACTTTGCAGTCTGCGGACTCATACAATTTGTGCTGCAGCTACATCTTTCCAGGTAAAAAACAGTAATCTGGGAGCAGTGCCCCTGAGAGTTTCCATGAACTGAGGAGGAAGGTGCAGATTTGTATTGTTAAGGTCACTTTCATTCCCTTACTGTGAATACCACCAACATGCCTTATACCACCTCAAAGTGGATATTTTCTTACTCCTGGGAATTTTTTTGAATGTACTTGAATTTGCCCATTAATGCTTTATGTTAATTGGCCTTCAGGTGTTCCTATTTCTGTCTTTGAACAGGTCAGTTCCTCCTAGCTTTTCATCATTTTCTTGGCCACACAGTAAATGTCCTCCATTTATCAATGCCTGCCTTGGTCTTGCCGGTCCAAAGGATGCATCCTGTTTCAAAATGTGGTTTCAGTGATGCTGAAAAAGGAGACGGGGGTGGCTGTTTGCTCTGTTGGTATTTGGTGTTCCACTTCCGTTTGCATCCTGGTGCTGTAATGAAATATCATGTGGAGTTCCTATAGGGCTGATAAGCCATCCTCTGCCCCTAAAGATAGCTCTGTCTGTGCATTACTGCTTTCCAAGAAAATCTCTGTCATTATGCAGAGTGTTATGCATTTCCTTTCAAACCTAGTCATTTGCATTTTTTGCCTTTGAAAAGGCAAATTTGCTTTGAAAAGTGTAATGAAATGTGCCCAAATGAAAAATGGGCCCTGAGGATGGCTGGTGCCAGCATGGGGCTTTAATTAAATGATTAGATGGCAATTTGATATGACCAGCTTTTGAACTGCATCATGTTATCATTTGGCTTTGGGAGGGGAGAACGCAGCTCGACCTTTCAAAACACTGAAAGATAATATGAACTTTGCTTCCAGCCCCCATAGAGCTGTGTGCAAAAAGGCGTTTTCTAATTCTCTGTTCCTTTTTCTCTGACCCCAGTCTCCCAGTTCTCAAGGTTTCTCATTTTTCCTGAACAAGCTGTGTCCTTGAATGCTCCCGTGACTTCGCATAGTCTGTTCCTGCTGCTTGGAGTTCCCTTTACATTTCTTGCTTTTCTAGGGAAACTAGTGTTTCCTCAAAGCACAGCTCACTTAGCACCCCCTCCCTTTATCGAAGCCCTCATTCATGCCCGTAGACTGGGACTTCATACTGCATCACAGACAGTGGCTCATCACCAGCTGATTAGTGACTACAAACTCAGTGAGACCAGCAGCTCCTAATCTTGCCCACCAGTCTCCCCAGCACCCACCGCAGATCCGACACACAGAAACCACTCAGAAAAATGTCAGCTGCATGTCGTAGCTGTGAGAGTTCAGTGAGCTGATGGAGCTGTGTTGTCTGTTAGGTGCCTGGTATGAACGAGGCACTTAGTAAATAAATGCTAATTTCCTGGACTCCTGTGGTCCTCGTCTTACACCTGGCCGCCAGGTCATCTTGTATTTTCCCAAACACATTCAGGTTTTTCTTGCCAGACTTAATGTGAACTTTGCACATATGCATTAAAATACTAAATTGATGCTGAAGTTTAACCTAAATATCTCTGTTAATTATTTTTTACCTAATACCTAGTGAGCATTTAATCTATTCGAGGAACTGTGCTCCAAACTTCTTGTCCATTGCCTCATCCAGTAGCGAGAGCTGCCCTTTGGAGGTGGACATTCTTACCATCCTTATTTTATAGGTCAGACATGCAGGTGAGGTTAAGCTAACAGGCTAAAAAATCTGGTCAATGGAAGACCTAAAACTATGTTAGCTGACTCCTAAATTTTGATACTTCTCCACCATACGGATAAAAGATCTCCCGTACCATTTTTCTACTTGTGAAAGAAAACAGGGAGTTATTTCAGAGAGTTTTTTTTTTAAAGTATGTCTCCTCAGCAATTATAGACAGGTTTTTGCAGAAGTTTACTATTTCTTAAACTTCGACTCCTGAAGGCAAAGCGCACTTTTGCTTCCCACCTCATAAATCAGCTTTCAGCTGAACTAATTGCAGAAGTGCACGCACCTCACACAACACAACGTAGAACAACACCCACACACATATCCACAGGCAAGGAGCATGCAGGAGCTAAGCTGATGAGACATGAACCATACAAAACAAAGATAAAATTAACCCTGCTAAGATGTGCTAGATCTGTGGAGCAGCGCCTGGGGTCCACTTGGTGACCCAAGTCTAGAATTAAAGCAATTCTTAAAGACCTGTTAGTAAAATAGGGAGACAAAGCTACTGGTAGAGGTACCTTATGGTTTTCTCTTCAAATTAAATGACTGAATGTAAAACTTCCAAAACATGGATTCTCGGTCTATTCTGTTGACAGTGGTAGTCCCAGGGTGCATGGTGTATTAGTTAGGGCCCTCCAGAGAAAGAGAACAATGGGAGGGGTGTGTGTATACACATACACACATATATACATGTACATGTAACCCCTATGTGATAATCCCTATAGAAATGTACAGAAAGAGATTTATTATAAGGAATTGGCTTCATGATTATCAAAGCTGAGAGGTACCACGATCTGTAGCTGACTAGCTGGAGACGTGGAAGAGTCTGTGGGGAGTTCATTCTGAGTCTGAAGTCCTGAGAACCAGGAAAGGCAATGGTGTATTTTGTAGTCCAAGAGCTAACAGGCTTAAGACCGAAGAAGAGCGATGTTTTAATCTGAGTCCAGAGATTGGAAAAGACCAATGTCCCAGCTCCATCAGGCAGGCAGGAGGAGTTTCCGTTCACTCTGCCTTTTTTGTTCTGTTCACGTCTTCACGTGATAGGATGACCCACCCACATTAGGGAGGGCAGTCTGCTTTACTCAGGCCACTGATTTAAATGTTACTCTCACCCAGAAGCCCTCTCACACAACACCCAGAGTAAAGTTTGACCAAATGTCTAGACACTCCTGGGCCCACTCAAGTTGACACAAAATGATGCACTTCATAAGTATATGATGATTTAATAAATACACAAATTCAGTGAATGCAAAGTTTTTAGAATAGAGGCTGGACCAGAATAAATGCCAAATTAATATTGTTATTATGAATTTTCCCCAAAGTATTTGAAGTATTCTTGAACCAGGGTGGACTTACAGCACATTATATACAACACAACATGCAATATTTCACATTTGGACATTTGACTTTCAGTTCTAATATTATTTGTGCAAACACTCCATTGTAGGCTGTATTGGACACACTGTCATATTTCTGGTTCTCCTTTGTGAGAAATAGTTACGTAACTTATTGTTAGCACACTTATATGTGATGATAGTTCTTTCCAGAATTGATCTAAGGTCAAATATTTCTGCTGTGTGTTAGCGTGTGTGTGTGTGCGCGCGCGTGCATGTGGTGGAGGAGAGGAGTTGTGTAGACACATTATAGGAGTGTGCTGCCTATTTGTAGATGTGTTCATACACCGACATACCATTGCTTTGATGTTCACTAGTCAAAATAGGTACAGTATTAGAGCAGAAGCTTATGAACAGGAATATATATATATATATATATATATATATATATATATATATATATATATATAAATCTATTAGTAGTTATCTCTTAATGATCTCCTCTTTATTGGCTCTGAAAGGAAACTGGAGATAGAAGTAAATATAGGATCATCTCTATCCTCAAACAGCTTACTGGATTAGCTATAAAGACAGTTGTGTAACAATTAACTGGCAATGCAGATCTATAGGGAATCAAGTGTACTATACAGAGTATTGGCGGTGAGCACCTTTGTAATTCAAAGGAAAAGGAATAAGTATTACTGGTAATAGTTGGAGGAGGCAGACATGGAAAAAAATTGCATTTCCACTTTTAAAATTTAGAATGCTCTTTTCAGTATCCCGTTGAAATTGCATCCTTGCTCTGCTTGGGTTGGCTCTCCTCCCACAGCTTCAGTGCTCCGTTCCCTCTGGTTCATCTGGGGGGGAGGGGGTGTGCCATGGGCTGAAGTATTCATGTCATGATTTAGTTCCCTCTTGCTGTTTCTTGCGACTCTATCACAGATATTACTTGCTTGCAGGAGGCGATTTTATTGACTTGGCAGCCGGCTTGTTTGAAACAAGATTATTTTTGAAGTTAGGAACATCTATGACCAATGGAACGCTGACTTAAAAAAAAAATCAGGCTAGATATAATCAGCTCTGAGGAGAAGGAATCAAAACTGCAGATGCATAGAGATTCTTCTCTGACAGATGACGAGTGCTCAGACTTTGAGCTTGTGTGGAAGATAATGAAGGCACTGGGGTTTACTTTCATCATTTTGGGAATACTGACTGTATGAGTTCCCCAGGGCTGCCATAACAAATTACTTCAAACTTGCTGGTTTCAAACCACCAAGAAATGTATTCTTCCATGGTTCTGGAGGCCAGAAGTCCAAAATCAAGGTGTTCGCAAGGCCATGCTCCCTCCAAAGGCTCTAGAGGAGAATCATTCCTCGTCTCTTTCAGCTTCCGGTAGCCCCAGGTGTTCCTTGGCTTGTGATAGCGTAACTGCAGTCTCTGTCTCTGTCTTCACGTGGCCGTCTCTTTGTGTCACTGTTTCTCCTTCTCTGTCTTCTCTTCTTGTTATAAGGACCTTTGTCATTGAATTTAGGGTCCAACTTTTTAATCTCCGATGAACTCATCTCAAGATTCTTTATTATATCTTGCAAAGACCCTTTTCCCAAATAAGTTTATATTCACAGGATAGAACTTAGATATATCTCTTGGGGAAGGGGCTGCAGTTCAACGCAGTTGACTTACCTTCCCTGCTTCTTGGGCCATTTGGATGTAGAGAGGAGCTACAGTGTTAATAACATGGCATTGCTAAGAGCCAAAGGTTAAAGGACATTTTGGGATAAAATGTGAGTGACTTGACAGGGTAATTTTCAAAGTGTGTTTGAAAATGTGTATGTTAGTTGCTTCTCTATTACTGGGGAAGCCTCCATGCATGAATAACACTAAACTTGAGTAGCAAAAGCACTTTCCAGTCTTTATAATTCAAATCACTTCTGTTCAATTAACCTTTTCTCAGGATATTCAGTGACTTTTTTCTTCCTTTTAACTAATATTTTGTTCAAATACTAGCTCTCTTCATTACTTCAGATACAGTCCAGAACATGAGTTAGGAAATCTGTGCTTTTTAAATTAGATATCAGTCTTAGGGGGAAGTTTGATTTCAGATGAGTAGCATTTTTCCATTTTGATACACATATATCTTATTGCCTAAGTCTATGTTACAGAATAAAGCCAGCAGAAGCCCAGAAAGTAACAGACAAGAACCTGTTGTTTCAACAGCTTTATCCCCAGAGCCCAGTACAGTGCTTGTCATGTAATAGGTGCCACATGCTCTTGTTGAATGAAAAATGTTCTATGACAATATTTTCAAATGGATTAAGTGATGTATTTTGAGTCAAAATATGACCCACTCATTACTGACTATATTCTAATATTGTCTCTCCCTTCCTACCTAATTTATTCTTCAACTGGGGATCAACAGTGCCATTTTGATCATTTCTTCATGCTTAGTTACAACATATGAAGACAGGTCAGGGAGGATACCTTGATTGTTCAAGGAAATTTTGGAGCACTAGGCTTTGAATCCAAAAACTTGGATTTATATCCAGAATCTCGCTAGTTTTTCACACTTGTTGTATGACCTTGGGTACATATGCAGCTTCTCTAATCCTCTGCTTTCTCATCTGTTCAGTCATTCAGCAAATATTTATTGACTCTCTTTAGAGATCTGGTGCTGTTCTGAGTGTTGGATGTAAAGCAGTGAACAGTAAAGACCAGCGTCCTCACCCTCAGGGATTTCAACCTAGTGTAGGGAGACAGATTATAATACAAAATAATGAAATAGTAAAGTGTATTGGGTAAGTGCCATGGGGGAAAGTAAATCAGGAAAAGGACAGAGAATGCCGGGGGCAGAAAACTCATGCAGTTTTGACTAGTTTGGTCAAGGAAGGTGTCACTGAGAAGTGACATTTGATAAAGGTCTGAAGGAGTTGAAAAAGAGAGGCTTGCATGTATCTGGCGGGAAAGCATTTCAGGTGGAGGAAGGAGAAAATAAAAGTCCCTGTAGTGGATGCTGTGGTGTGCTGCTCAGATTCCCGCACCGGTCCTGATGCATTCGTTCCCTACTGGGAACTCAGCTGATTCCCTCTTTGGTAACTGCCTCCTCCAAGGTCACACTCTCTCCCAGAGCAGCCTGCATGGAACTGTTATCAGTGGAGCCTGGCTCCCTGCCTGAAGGCAAGATTACAGTTCCGGAGGTCAGATGTCTGAAATGTGATTCACTGGGCCAAAATCAAGGTGTCAGCAGGGCTGCGTTCCTTTCTGGAGGCTCTAAGGGAGAATCCATGTCCTTGCCTTTTCCAGCTGTAATGGCTACCCTCATTCCTTCGCTTATGGCTATCTTCTTTCATCTTCACAGGCAGCCACAGTGGGTCAGGTCCTCCTCCCATCGAATCACTCTGACCTGGCTCTTCTCCGACTCTCTTTCCCACTTTTAGGTTCCATGTGATTACATTGGATCCACCCAAATACTCCAGAATCATCTCCCTATTCAGCTGAATAACAGCCTTAACTCCATCTGCTACCTTTGTTTCCCTTCATTGTATAATATAACATATTCATAGGTTCTGAGGGTCAGGATGTGGATGTCTTTAGTTGGCCAATATTCTGCCAGCCACAGGTGGGAGCATGAACACAGCATCCATCACAGCACAGAAAGCAAGAGCTGGCACAGGTTCAGAGGGGTAGGGACATGTGATGCTGGGAACTCGTGGAAGTTTTTTCTTTTTTTATTTTCTCATTATTTCATTTTTCTCAATAAAGTCAGGAGGGAGGTCAACAGCTTAAGAAGAGAGAAAAAGCTTTGGAAGTCCTCTAGGACAATGGGGGATGAGTTTACTGGGATAATGGAATAGTATTATTAGGCAGATGCTGAAGGCTCTGATCTCTCCTACCTGCCTCCGAGAATTGTGTGGGTTGCAATGAATAATATATATAAAAGCATTTTTTAAACTCTGAAGCACTATATTAATGAAAGTTAACTTCTATCGGTTGCCTGTCCTGCGCTGGTTCCTGTTCTGTGTATTTGACATGCATGGACTAAATGATTCCTTGCAACACGACAAGGAGATAGACAGGTATTAACATTACTGTCACTTCCATGTTATGGATGAAGGAAGTGAGGCTTTAAAGGGGTGAAATATCCAAGGCCCCACGGCTGGAGAAAGGCAGAGATGGGGAAGAAACCAGACAGATGCTCAGAGTCCACCCTTCACCGCTCCTCTCTTCTGCCTTCGACCTCATGCATCAAATTCCCATCCAGAATTTGTGTTCCTTGAGGAGCAAGACCAGTGCCTTCTCCTTATCAGGAGGTAATGTTACTTACTGCATCTAATAGAGGCAGACAGTGAATATCCCTGAATGAATATAAGCATGGTGACAATAAAGAAAAAGTCAAAAGCATAAATCTTGACTCAGAGCACCATTTGAATCCTGGTTTAATCATTTACTAGAAATATTGTGCGGTCAGCAAGTCCAAGCCTTGGCTTCTTCACTTGTGAGATGAAATAATAATGCGTGCCTGCAAGTTTTGCTGTGAGGAGCTGAAGTCCTGTAGGCAGGAGTCCCTGTGCCTGTCACAAGAATACCCATAGTGGGCCTGGGTGGCTATTCTGATAGACGCTGTGTTGAGAAGGAGGAGGAATTTCTCCTCTTAACCCCAAGCGAAACTCTTCACATATTCCACTCCAGGACCATGCCGTCCCCAAGACCCCCCAAATTTGGGAGTCTCTTCTCCAAAGACCACATCCCTCACTCTTTTCTTCTGTCTCTGCCTCCTTTTCCATAACAGAACTTCAGTGTGTACAATTCAAGGTCTGCCCAAATGCAAGTTTACCACCAACTGTGGAGAAACCTTACTGTACCACTTGGCTACAGTGAGGTCATTTATGGGTCCCTGGCCTGATTTCTCAGTTTAATTGACAAAGCTGAATATGTTAAGCAGCCTTTCACAGTCATCTGTGCTTTTCTCCCTGTTTCTTCATCCATGCGTTTATTTCACTCATAGTTATGAGCCAGGCCCTTTGCCAGGTGCCCGGGGCCAGCGCTGAACCGTCTCTTTCATCCTCTCTTCGGTTCCTTTCCCTATGGTTTCTCCAGGTCTTAATCCTGAGTCTGGGCTGGAGACATTGCTTAATATGTCCCCCCATTTCATACAGCTTACAACAGAGGGGGTCTGGGCACTTAGTTCTCTTGATGGAATCTTTCTCTTTGAATAGTGTCTTATTGTCCTAAGACCCTCCAACTTCACAGGTTTGAAATCTTTCTATTTTGTTTTCTTGTCTTTGATATGTGAGCCTCCTTTGTGGAGCTGCTTTTAGAGTAACTTTGGGTGGCTCAGATTTAAGTAAGTGCTGAATAACATTTTATACCTACAATCAATGTTTTAGGAGGTTTTTTTTTTTTAAATATGACTTGAAAGTGTTAGTAGTGCCGTTGTAATAGAGAGATTTTCTGTTTCACACTACATAGCAGGCAGTACACTAAGCAGCCTACATATTTACTTAGTCAGCTCTCATAGCAGCTCCAAGAAAGGGGGATGTATTCTGCCATTTGGTTTCCATTTGCAGAAACTGAGACACTGAGGGATTAACTGATCTTCGCAAGGTCACAGACTACTGGATTGCAGAAGGTTCTTGTTTAGGCTTTTTTTTTTAATTGAAGTACAGTCAGTTACGATGCGTGAATTTCTGGTGTACAGCATGATGTTTCAGTCATACGTACACAAACATAGATTAGTTTTTACATCCTTTTTCGTTGTAGTTATTACAAGATCCTGAATACAGCTCCCTGTGCTATATGGTTGAGCTTTCAAACTGTGACGTTTGACTCCAAAGCCCTTGTCCTAGGGCTAGAGAGGAAAAAAAACATATTTTAGTCAAAAACAAACAAAAATCACTGATTATGGATCAAAACCAGAGATTTTGTGGTTCTGTAGAGTTTCCCGGGGCCTAATCCCAAAGACTTGACTTGGTCTTCCTCTCCCGTGGTCCCCGCCCCTCTCCTCCCCTCCTCGGTGCTTTCCTTCCCTTCCCTTCCCTTCTTTCCCTGCTCTCTCCTCCTCCTCTTCTTCTTCCCTCCTCCTCCTGCTCTCCCTCCTTTGTCTCCGCCTCCCTCTCTCATGTTTTCTCTCCACCTCTCCTTTGATGCTCAAGATAACATCCATCTCCTTTTCTAGAAGCCCGGCCCTGCCAGGGCCCAGGGGTGGCCCTCAGAGGGGCTGACAGAGCCTTTCCTGACCTCTGAGGGGCTGGCTCACATCGGGGGTGGGGCACCAGTGTTCTGGCCCCAGGCCAGGTGGGCTGGATGGCTTTTACCCAGCATGAGGTGCAGAGTTCAGGCCAGCATCTCTCTCCCTTTGATCAGGCTCCAACTCCACGGTCTCTGAGCAGATCCTTTGACAGAAACAGTAAAAACCTATCATCCCCCCAGCTCACCCTAGACAGTCATTTTTAAGATGGTTTAGTTAAAATTCATATTCAGAAAAAAATTAAATGCACCTGAAAGGGGAGCGGTGAACCTGTTTTGCCTCACCAAGCCTAAAGCCTAACGTCTCTAGAAGCACCGGCATTTGGGGTGTTGCGCAGATTTAAGACTTCCACAAAGATAATCACTAGGCCCTGGTTTTCCGTCTGCGTATCTACAGGGTCCTCATGCAAGAGGCTCTCTCCAGGACCAGGTTATACCCTCCCCAGGGCTCCAGCTTCTGTCCCAGAATGCTGAAACAGACACATACACAACAACCAGAGGTTTCCAGCTTCAGCTCTGTGTCCTGCGTCCCTGTGATTCCATGACTGTAACTGGAAATTCCACGTCTCACTCAGGCATTCTGATGATATGATGATGGGGCTAAGAATGATTTGGGAGGAAAGCTGTGAATCCAGTAATTAGAACTTTCAGGGACACAATGGTTAGTTATAACCTTTTTCCTGTCAGTTTCACTAACGGAAGTTTTTGAGGTTCTGGCAACGTATCAGCAGTAACGCAGCTTACCTTTCACTTGCCTCAGATTCCTGCCTAGCTGCTTCTGTAATTCAGTAGCTAATATTTGGAGAGGTATGCCTTGCTTAAAGACAGACAAATATGCTCCACTTAATTCACTTTAAAATTTATCTTTGCTTTAGGCATTATTCTGTATATTTTGTTTTAATTTTTGAGCAATTAGATCTCAATTGAGTCTTTAAAAATAATTTTCCTTGCCTGATGAGTATTTACATTTTTCATTTTAATTCAGCTGCAGCTTTAATCTATATACTTTAGATGGGAAATGATTAAAAATGTTTCCCTGAAAACAAAGTATGAATCGCTGTAGCTATCCAGGTAACCAGTTACTCCTTTGGCGTTTAACTGGCCAGCTATTGAACACTGCAGCTAACAAACCCTGCGGGTACTTTTTGCTGAGGACTAGTGGAGATTAAAAATCCAACTAGCCATGCTATATGTTGCTCACCTCCTATCACCTGGCAAGGTTTAATCTTTACTGGACAGAAATAAAGAACAAGAGTTATCAGTTACTTCAGAAAGTAGAAAAGTCAGGCATTTATTAAACCCAAGGTAGGATTTTTTTTTTTGGTTTTGGTTTTGGTCTGTTGTAGAACCATTTTTTAAAAAAGTCTGCACTTAATACAAGCTTTTACAAAAGATACAGGTTCTCAATGAAAAGAGCTATTTAAAAAAAATTTAAACACGTGAAAACAGAATGGTATTTGATATGGTAGAGACTGCTCAGTTATCTGCTCAGTAAGTGGAGAACATGGAAAAAAACTCATGCAAGTTACTTAACAGGTTTCTAGAAGGAGTTAAGCAAGTGGTTGTGGTCTGAAGGCTTTCTAATAATAATCATAAGTACAAATAATTGTTCAGCACTTACTGTGCGTCAGATGCTTTATTGCATTTAATCACAGCACCACCACGTGAGTCAGGGATCATTAGAATGCCTATGTTACAGATGAGAAAAATGAGGCTTTGATAGGTGATAAGACGTGTGCCTGGTCACCGAGCAATCCAGGGTAGAGTCAGAATTTCAACTCGTCTGTCTAAGAGCTAATTTTCTTGATCGCTCTATTTTACTGACTGTAAACCCCATGATGCCTTACTGAACTTAAGAACACCATTCTTTAACGTGTCTATGGTGTGTATGTCATTCCCTGCAGAGCCCACACCTTAATTACCAGTCTAGTGTATATTTGGGCTTTGGCCTGCAAAGGGCACTGACAAGACTCTTCCTGTCCTTCTGCTCAACTGAATCGTGGTAAGGACTCCTGGTACCCTCCGCTAGACACTGTTCCAGTGGTTTCTCTGCAGCTACTGTGCCTCTGATGAGCCCCGCAAGCCTGTGTGCTGGAAGGGCAGTAGCAGGAGCAACAGGAAATACAGCAGCAGTAGAAAGCAGCAGGCTATGCACGCTTCACCCGAGTGTGGCAAGACTGAAATAAAAAAGTGCCCCTGAGCCATTCAGGGAGATGAGCGGGGCCAAGGCATAGGTCACCCCGTGTGGGCATCCTTCACCGTGGGTGGGGTGGTAGAGTAGGTGCTTGATTGGGCCTGCACTGTGCATGCAAGACAGGGCTAAGTGGCATGGGAAGACCTAAAGGAAGCAGAAAATCTGGGCTCTGATGCAGGAGGGTGTTTTTAAGAGACTGGTTCCTGATGAAACCACCAGCTCTTAAATATCGAAATCTTAACGCTATCTTTTTAAAGTTTTCACCTTAGTGATCCATGCACTCACTTCAGCGGTGCTGCCAATGCTCATTTGCAAAAGCCCTTTGAAAAATTACTTTCAGAATTATTTTGAGGCACACAGGAAAATCTGACTCAAGAGCAGGCCTCAGTTCTATTACCCAGTTTAGTCACCTGCCTGCTCCTGGCCCTGCGCTAATTTGAACTGTTTCCAATAATCAGTGCGAACATTCAAGGACAGAGGTTTTCTGTCGATGTGTTGATGAAAGTACCTTATACACCATTAAGGCAATTCCTAAGCTTGTCTTTGGATCCTCCGTAGCGACCAGTTTATCAGCCAACACATCACACACGTTCAACAGAAGTGTATTGACTTTAATTGAAAAGGAAAACAAACAAAAGTTCCAAACGCTGGCAGTATTTCTGGAATAATGTAGCATCTTAAGACAAACACTTTTCATCAGCAAGCTTTGGGATTTATATTCATAATTTTATTAAATCAATTACTTGGTTTCTCCCTGAAGCATTTGTCTGGTTATAACTGTGTCTGATTAAAATGAGTCAAAAAGTCGTTAAATCCCCCATCCATGGATCAGTGTATCTGAGCCTCCCTGTTTTGCTTGAGAGTTGCCCTCACTGGCTCCCAGAATGATTTAGGACAATAACAGTGGTGATGATGATGACATTTCTTGAGCCCTAACTTCATTTTAGGTGTTGTTCTAGTCATATTTCTTGTATTGTCTCATTTAATCCTCACGACCTCCATAGGAAAAGATGACTATTCTTAAGCTTCCCATTCTGCAGATAAGAAAACTGACTCAAGGAGTGGTTTGTACAAAATTCCGTATCTAATAAAGGTGATCTGTTACTGAGGACGAAACCCAGCCTTCTTCATTCTCTTTTCTGCTCTTGTGCTGATGTACTCAGAAGGTGCTCTGTTAAAAAATCAAAGTTGACTGTTTCATTGTATTTTTCACAACTCTTTCATCTTTTTTCACATTAAATAAAAATGAGCCCAAATAGTCAGAAAAATAAAAAGCCCCTGAAATTGCAGCACCAAAAAGTTGATGCTTTGGTGCGTGTCATTGCAAATATCCAGATTTTGTTCATATTCCATAGCCCTACAGCCCTCATTGTGCCTGACTTGATTTCTTTGGAAGATTTTGGTGAAGATGCCTGCAAACATGCTTGGCTAGTTTCTTTTACAGTCACTTAATGCTCTAGGCAGAGGAGAACCATCTGTATGTATTTGAGATCTGTTTTGCTTTTCTATGATTTTATGACCAGAGTGGTGTTTTTCCTTAAGATAGTTGGATATTTCCTTTTGGCCAAGACATACTTCATTGTCTTCCTTTCTGCCATGAAGGTGGGAAGGGAAGGAGGCACTTTTTATGGGTTTATCTGACGTGCTGGCTTTGTGTTCTGCAATAAATATCCATTTGCTAATTTAATCTAAAAACACTTATTAAGGTTTCTCGGTACAAAGATAAGGGTGCTGGGCCTCTAAGAATGGACTAAGAATGCACAGTCTGTGACAGAGCTAGGATTGGATGGAAAATTGTGACTGGGAAGGCCATGAAATTTCATTGCATCGCGTGGCCAGAACTCCTGCATCCCTGCTGATGGGTCAGCACCTGGGATAGCTGCCCAGCTCTACTAAGGAAAGGCCGTTCAGCTCCCGTCTGTATGTGTAACTTCCCCCCATGACTCATGCAGGTGCATGTCAGGGTAGATTTCACATTCCTTTTGGGTCTTGGGACATCCAACCCTGGAGCATAGTAGCAACCCTGTCTGGCGAAACAGGGAGGTTCTGGAATTGTTCATGACTGACTGATTGCAAGGGGGTGAGGACTGTTGAAGCAACTTTCAGAGAATGGGGCCAGAGTGCCCATTGCCTACTCTCAGAATGCTCAGACAGACTCTGCAGTTCTTGTCCTGTACAACAGAAGATGCATGTGTTGACCCTAAACATTCTCTCTAATTTCTGCAACGCTGGGCCTAGATCTTGCTTTGCAATCCCTCCCTTTGTCTTAAGTAGATTTCCATGGTATATGGTCCTGTACCAACATCTCTCTCCCCGATGCATCCTAGCCTTTAGCCTACTTCTCACTATCAGAGGCACTTGCTTCGTGACCCTGGTCCCCTCCCAGCAGATGAAGGATCTTCCCTGGTAGGGACTGTTTTCGCCTCTATGTCTATCGTAGTTCAGATCCTGCCTGCAGCTAATGATGCACAGTGGATAAATCTCTAGCCATTGCAATTGGGACATTCTTCCTTGTTTCCCACTACACTTCTCTCTATTGCCGTATTGCTTAGCTAATGTTAATAAATATGGGTAGGAGGCCTCAAAGGAAAGAGACTTTCCTTGCCTGTATTCTCTTCCTAAAGTGATAGTTTTGCTTCTTTGAGTTAAAGCTATTTTTTTTAATTGTCGGTAAATGTTTGCAAATCTGTTAAATGTCTTAAAACAGCATCCATTCACTTAAAACACAAACCTGGAGAAATTTCTTGATGTCAGGAGAAGTATCTTGGAGTCTTATGTTATATGTATTCTTGTCAAATCCCAATTGAACCACCACCCTTTTAAATAAATGCCCACCTAGCCAGTGTGAGTCCACACTGACTTGACTTCAACATCCTAAATGTTGACATGTATTCCAGTCTCAGAGCCACAGAGAAAGCAAAGTTTGGTTTCACACTCTGGGATCAAGTTCTGTATCTTCCCCTGCCAGACGTGAAAACCGGGGCAAGTTCTCTGGCTTATCTGAGTCTCCACTGAGACTAGATGAGTCCTCATCTAAAATGAGGGTAATAATACCCTTTCTTACTACTAGAGGGGATACAGGAAATTGATAAGGCAATGTGAGGGATGGCACTTATAAACGCTAGCCAGAAGTCAGAATTCTGTTTTCATGACAGCATTTTGAAGACATTCCCTTGAGCCATATTGGGATTCGGGAGATTGTGGGATGCGACATGGCGTGTATCACTCTGCCAGGGTTTGAATCACCTGCTGTGTGCCTTTGAGTGAATATGAAACCTCTGTGAGCCTCACTTCTCTCATTTTTAAAACGAGAGTGACAGTAGCAGTCCTAAGGGTAAGTGCTTGCTCAGAGTTGCCCAGTATTACTACTAATTTGTTTTGTTTTGTTTGTATTACTACTAATTTTGATATTAATATCAATAGTAATACTGGTTTGCATCAGACAGCAGACAGTCACCTAATGTCGACTGACTTCTTGAGGTTCCATTCCACCAATCAAGATTTCACCAGCTGTTGCTATTACCAGTCTTGCGTTTTATTTTCAGTTCTCTTACAAAGGACAGTTCAGGTTTTCTAAATAAATACATCTGTAGAAACCCACACATATTTTGGTTGCTCCTTCTTTATTGTCTCACACATTGGAGATTTGCTGTGATCATTGGTGGGTAGTTTTTCTCCGGATCACTTCTTTCCTCTAGCATCTTCCCTCGTTTCACGCTCCAAGTTGAGAGAGTTTAATGATTTGCTGGTAGCCTCAACGCCTAGTGGCTGTCAAGCTGCCTGGGGAACCGAAGCTGAGTTACGCCTCCCCTGTGATGAGTGTCTCTGTCCATTTAAGGTCCACTTATCATCTTGAGCCCTGGGCTTAGTGAGAGAAGACTTGTTACACTTGGAGGGAAGTTTCCTGTGTCATAAGCAGACGTAGAGGAGCATGTTGTGAAACCAGCTGCCATGAAATTGAATTACAGGTGTTGTATTCTTCCAGCATCAAATTGCTCCATTTTACCATGGCCCTTTTCTGTTTGTTTGGAACAAATAACTGCAATTTACTAGGATGCCAGGAGATGACAGTCTAAGCAGTCAGAGGTCGTTTAAGGTTTCCATAATGATGGAAAATTACTCCTATCCATTTCAAGTGTGGTTTCTCTCCCAAGCCACCGCATTTAAATGTGAAGAGAGGAAATCCCTCACTTTTTAATACTGTTCTCTCAGCACAATGCTCTTTAAAGGCACTCCAGGTTCCTTCACTGCTCTTAGCCACACACCCAATCAGTTTTATTTATTATCCTCTGGAATATGCTCAGTAATGACTTCTGAGGCAGCCAGGAGGGAATGGACAATTTGCTTTCGCTGCTTTGATCTCCTCAACCCATTTCCTCTTAATTTGGTGGCGATGGTGTGGAGCTTCTGGAAACAGGAGTCCCAGAGACACTTACGGAGGAGATCTGCAAGACACCTTTCTTCTTCCTTATAACTGAACATTGTTGGAAGTGATCTCTATCCTCACCTTCTTCTTTCAATGTGTTTTAGCTTTCCAAGGAGCATTCTTGTTTTCTTTTCAAGAAGAAATGTGAACCATTGTAAAGTTTTTTTCCCCCTTTCTCCAGGACTGTTCACAGACAAACTGCTTCAAGATTGTAGGGTGGTTGGGATGTGCTGGTGGTGGTGATCATTTTTATTTAAAACAGGCACTAAAGTGGTCATCACTTTCTCAGAGCCCAGCAAAGGCAGAATGGGATAAAAATGTGTATTTTTGGTGGGTGTTCTAAAGTTAAAAATAAATGGCTGAGTTTCCTAAAAGGGTAACTGCCTAGTGTTTGAGAGATTGCTCATGAACGGAAACTTGGAACTAGGTGGAGGATTTGCTTATTTGTTACGTGTAGCACATCAGTGGTTTCAGACTCCGTTCCTAAGACACTGATGGTCTTAGTCATTTTTTTTTTACTATATAAATAGATATTACAACATTCTTTTTGTAAAATTCCTGTAATGAAGAAGAGAGGAATTTTACACTTGCATCCCCACCCTCTGGCCTATTCCTTGGCCCATTAGTACTTGTTGAGTGTGTGTATCTTCCAGATACTTTGACATGATGCACATTTATTGCTGCAGAAAGCCATATATATATGTGTGTGTGTGTGTGTGTGTATGTATGTGTATATATATACACACATATATACTCACACATATAAATATATATTTCTTTGTGATGGTTTTAACTCAATGGGATCATATTTTATTATTATTTCTGTGTTTTTTCTCTTAACACTATATTTTGTAGATTGTCCACATCAGTGCATATAGATCTAGGACTTTTTTTTTAAACACCTTTATTGTGGTATGATTCCTGTATAGCAAACTACACACATTTCAGATGTGCAATTTGATGAACTTTGACAGATGTATACACCCATAAAACCACGGCCACAATCAAGATAGCTAACATTTCCATCAGTCACCAAGAGTTGCAATTTTCGAATTCCCAATTTATCCCTTCCCACCTCCTTTACCCTCTGGTAACCATAAGTTTGTTCTCTATGTCTGTGAGTCTGTTCCTGTTTTGTTGATAAGTTCATTTGTGTCCTTTTTTTCAGATTCCACATATAAGCAGTATCATATGGCATTTTTCTTTATCTCTTCTTTTTAAGTGATTATTATTCCATGATATGGATGTACCTATTTAACATATTGATGGACAGTTCAACTGCATTATTTTACTTTTATGAAAATGGTGTAGCTGCGAACATCTGTGTGTATGTCTTTTTATGCATGTGCGTGCTAGACCCCTAGGATAGACATCTAGTTTTTATTGCAACAGTACATTATTGGAACCTGGATTAAAGATGGTTTATGGAGACAGTGCTAACTGATACCAATTTGCAAGAGCATGTGAATTTTGGCCCATAGAGTTACACTGGGCAAAGGTATTAAGTTAAATTAAAATATAATGGTGATTTGTGTTTATTTGCCTGTAAGAAACTCTGTCAGTCTGAACATGCGTACTTCATGATGGAGAGAACTGGGAAATTTTTTTTTAAAGTAAATAGAAGAATTCATGGTAATCAACTTTTGGATCATTTCCCATAAAGTTGAAAATGAATGTGTGCAGGGATGGCTGAGGGACATTGAGTCAGGATGGTTGTACCATACTAGGCAGAAGACATGTGGTATGAGGACAGTATGAATGATGTCTGGGATGATATTTGAAGCTGGATCAGCCTGGGTTTGAACGCTGAGCCTCTAACACAGGAGGCTTGGGGATCCCTGGTAGCTCACTGTTTCTAAGCTTCCTTACAACAGGGTTGGCCATAACCTGCCTCTTGGAGGTAGTCATGAGGAGGAAAGGAAGGAGCTAGTATGTGTAAAATGTCTAGCACAGTACCTGCCACCCAGTGGGTCATCTACAGTATATCATTTAGAAAGTATTGTTATGCTAAACAGTCAGTCAATATCCTTATATATTGGCCAAGTTTACTTATAATCTCGCTGTCTGCTATTTGCTCCATAAAAGAGACAGCCAGATTGGATAATCTTAAAGATCCTTTGCAGTTTTTTCATTTTGACAAGTGGTTCTTCCTTTTGAACAATGAAAGCTTTGTCCATTGTCTTTGTAAGCCTTTTAGTTAACAGGACACACACACACACAATATAGATTTGGTTGACAACACCATAGGATTCAGACCCTTCCAAGGGAGAGCCTCAAAACAGTCAAGGAGTCCGTCCCAATCTGGAGCAATCCAGGTGTGAGCGATCCCCTTTACCTAAGACAATAGTTGATCTAAGAAAAGAGCCTTCCCGTTCACTCTCCTAGCCCTCAACCCCTCCCATCCATCCACTCACTCATCCTCCATCAGGACGACCACACTATTCCATGACATGGATGTAACACAACTTATTTAACATATTGATGGACATTCAAATTGAATTATTTTGCTTTTACAAAAACTGTGTTGCTGTGAACATCTGTGTGCATGTCTTTATATGCACGTGTGTGCTAGACCCCTAGGGTAAACGTGATGACCACTTGCCCTCAGGCTCTGTCTCTCTCTCCCAGTGGGTACTTGTGCGATAACCATTACACTCTATTTAACTGTTATAACAACAGCTAATCCACTATCATTTATTAGGGCATTTATATGCTAAACATTTTACATACACTAATTTGTTCATTCATTAGCTGATAAATATTTATTGAATGTGGTTTATGTGCTAAACATTAATCTAAGTGCTGGAGGTACAGCAGGAAACTCAATAAACTTTCTGCCTTCATGGAGAATTTATTTATAGAGTTCCGGATAGACAACAAATAGATAAACAAACAACTGATATCATTTCTTCTAACTACAAATCAGTATGAAGAAAAATAAAGCAGATAATGATGAGAGAGGCTAATTACATAGAGTTGTCAGGTGCCCTTTCTGAGGTCCACTCAAGCCATGATTTGAATGATGTGATTATAGCACAGATTTTGCCATATATGTATGCACAGATGTTATGTATGTGTGTGTATATCACTGCAAGGCAATCATTACCCTCCCCAGTTTACAGATTAGTAAACTGACTTAGGTTAAGTATGCATTAGATCTGTTTTTCAGTAGCATGTAACAGAACACCCATCAAACAATGACCTAAGCCAACAGAAATTTATTTTTCTAAATGAAAGGAACTCTGGGGAAGGAGGCAGCTCTTGACTTTGATTAAGCAGCTCTGTGACAGTGAGGTTCTCATCTCTGTGATACTCTCAACCTCCTCCTCTTAGACTTAGCATGGCTTCCACAGGCGACGTGTCTGCATTTCAGGCAGGAGCAAGGAAGGAGGAGAGGCACATGTTCCCTCCCATCTCTCTCTTTTATCAGTAAAGAAAGTAAACTCGCCAGATGGCCTCTGTAGTCTTGTTGGGAAGATCCTGTCTCCTGGCTATCCCTTTCTGCAAGGAAGACTGAGGAAATGGTTATTTTAGATTTGTCTTTTCTGTACAGGAAGAAAGTCAGGAAGAAAAGGGACGTGAGTGTTGGGTTGCTGTTTGCTTTGCCATGAGTTACCTGCCCAACAGCACATGTGGTAAGCCGGGTCCATCTGGAAGCAAAGTTCCTTTCTTCTAATTTGTCATTATTGGGTTCATTTGGGATAGCCAAACTCTCTTACAGGATCTGAAGAAGGTGACTCATGTCAGGGGCAGCTCCTACTAAAATAAAAGCAGCACCGCCTGCTTTTACAGGAGGTTACAACAAAGATTTGATTTCTGTATGACTATTATTGATAATATCACTCTCTTCTAAGTGTAATTCCCAGTCGTGGGAATTTTTCTCGCCCTTCATCTCCTCTGATCAACCTGTTCTTTCATAAGTGTTTGCCTACGACTGATGCATGAGGGTGCAAATCCAGAAATCACAAACATCCTTGCAGATGCAATTTAGATACTGGTGACAGGGAAAATACTGGAGTGACTAATGTGTCTTTTGAAGAAGTACTGATAGAGTATTGCCTAGGAGATGTCCAAAGTTACAGAATTCTTCATACATATGGAGTGTCCTTTGGTTTATAATTATTTTTACCTGTATCGACTCATTGGCTTTGCTCAGCTAGCCTGGGAAGTGATGCAGAAATCCTTATTGCCATTTTACATGGCTAAACTGATACGTAGAAGAAACGACATCACTTAAAACACTAAAATAAACAATATTTCCTCATGTATTTACACACACACACACACACACACACACACACACAACTGCTCTGTTAAAGCAGATTCACTTACTCCCCTTCAAAGAGAAGACTACCCTGAATCCTCTCCTATCTAGAAATTCTCAGCTGTCGTTGGTGAGACACAGAATAATCATTCCTAGACTCTACATCTATTCACTTGCTCTAATATATTCTTCTTTAAATTTTTATTTTATTGAGTTATAGTCGGTTAACAATGTTGCATCAATTTACAGTGTAGAACACAACTTTTCAGTTATACATGAACATACATATATTCATTGTCACATTCTTTTTCGCTGTGAGCTAACACAAGATCTTGTACAGATTTCCCTGTGCTACGCAATATAATCTTGTCTATCTATTCTGCATATGCCTGTCAGTATCTACAAGTTTTGAACTCCTAGTCTTTCCCTTCCCACTCCCCTCTCCCCTGGCAACCACAAGTTTGTATTCTATGTCTATGAGTCTGTTTCTGTTTTGTATTTATGTTCATTTGTCTTTTTCTTTTTCTTTTTTTTTGTTTTTTTTTTTGATTCTGCTATATGAGCGATCTCACATAGTGTTTTTCTTTCTCTTTCTGGCTTACTTCACTTAGGATGACATTCTCCAGGGACATCCATGTTGCTGCAAATGGTGTTATGTTGTCATTTTTATGGCTGAATAGTATTCCATTGTATAAATAGACCACATCTTCTTTATCCAGTCATCTGTCGATGGACATTTAGGCTATTTCCATGTCTTGGCTATTGTAAATAGCGCTGCTATGAACATTGGGGTGCAGGTGTCATCCTGAAGTAGGGTTCCTTCTGGATATATGCCCAGGAGCAGGATTCCTGGGTCCTATGGTAAGTCTATTCCTAGTCTTTTGAGGAATCTCCATACTGTTTTCCACAGTGGCTGCACCAAACTGCATTCCCACCAGCAGTGTAGGAGGGTTCCCTTTTCTCCGCTTGCTATAATATATTCTAAAAGCCTTTCCAAGTGAAATGGTCAAATCACCAAGCCTTTGCAAATATTTTCTGTCCATTTTCTAATTGAAGGCAAGAATCATATGTGCTCATTGTCAAAGGGAGAAACAATTCAAAACGTTTACCCTACACAGTGAAATGCTTACTAGCAAGGGAAGATAAACACTATTAGTAGATCCTTTCAGACATTTTTTGATAACCATTTATAGTAGTTCTTGTTTTGTAATAAGAATTATTACTGATATCATTACTAATGGAACATGGCAATGATTCATGACTTTTGTTACCTAAGACTGTGTTATGAACAATGTATCACGATCTTTCCATAGCAGTGTACCTACATCTACCGCATTATTTGTAATGGCTACACAGTAGATTATTTAAGGATGAATTACAGTTCTTGCAGCCAATCCCCTAGTAATGGCCATTAATTTTTCCCCCAACTGTTTAATATTAGATTAAGCATTATTAAACATATATATGTGCCTTTAAGCAGATGTTAATATTTCCACAAGAAAACTACCCAGAAGAAGTGTTGCTTTGTTAGAAGGTAGGTGTGTTTAAGATTTTACAGTTATCATAGAATGACCCTCTGTCGGTAGCATGAAAGTGCCTGTTACTTTGCATTCTTACCAGCACTAGGTGAAATGCATTTTCAGTCATTGTTAATCTGAAAGACAGAACAATTACATGCCCATTTTAATTTGCATTTCTTAGATCAACATCCATTTCCGTTACCTTTTCATGTGATTGCTGGTGACCATTTTTTTTTGTCAATATCTTTGTATGCCATTTACCCATTTTTTGATTAGAGTGTTTGGGTTTTTTGATGAAATTCTTTAGATATTATAAACATAAACCCTAGGTTTATCATCTGCATGGTCAATCTTTTTTCCCTCACTTTGTCTTCTGTGTTTATGGTATTTTTTGCCATACCAGTGTAAACTTTTTAATATATTTTAATGTGTTGATCTTTTTCTTTCTTTGTCTCTGGCCTTATGGCAATGAAAAGAAAAGTCAGAAGCAGTCTGTTGATACAGTAGTGTGAGTTGGAAACCCACTTGGCGTGGAGCTTTGAGTATATGGGCCTTGTCAGACTTGCGTAGTTATCATTCTGTAGTTGGTTCTTACCCATGCCCATGTGCAGTGTAGTCCAAACCAGAATTTAATAACCCATAGTATGTTTGTACCGATTTTCTGATTTTCTAACCATTTTAAAATCAGTCCTGAAAGATGAATGACTGATTTTTTAATATAGTCCCCTTTGAATTTAGCTTGACTCTGAGAAGGTTTTTTAAGGGTGAGTCAGTGGCTCAGTTACAGAAGCACAGGAATAACTTCAGTTCTCACAAAGTTTCATGCTTTTGTTCTGCCCGAATGTCCTCCCTAATGAATGGAATTGTAGACTGAACCCAAACTTGTCAATGGCGATGGGTTTTCCAAAGGAAGGGGACCTGAATAAAAATGATCTGGTAAGAGAGAAAAGAAACACTGTGGTATTTGGCCATTCAGCTAAATCTGCAAGTTACTGAGGAAATATGAGTGTAAATGACACTTGGAATAAAATATGTAGCATCTGTACCTGGGTATTCTCTGATTATAAGTGTGGAGTTTGAAATCTTGCAGATCTGGCCTAGAATTCTGGCTTCTCCACTTACTAGTTACGTGAGACAAATTGTTGAACTTGTCAAAGCCTTGGTTCCCTTATCTGTAAAATAGGGATAATGCCTGAAACTGCCATTACCTAAAGGTCACTTACTTTTTATCATTTCTAATGTCCGTTTCTCTGTTGTTTCCAAAAGTCTGGGTGATCTGTTTTAATGTCAGTCCACTCTGGCTCCGGGGGCCGACACTATTTAAAAATCATCGCAGATGAAAGTGAGGGAGGTGAATAAAAACGGAGTAAAACTGCCATTAATTTGGCATTTTATAAGCAAGTTCTCTCTGGCAGTCAATTCATGCTGTCTGTTAAAGTAGCCCAACTTTTCATTTTTATTTTATTTCTTACATCTCAATCTTTCGTGACTTAAAACTGATGACATCCGAATATTTCTCAAGCAGTTACTACATATTTATGAAGAACAGTTAATCTGCGGAAAAGTCGAGAGAGAGAGAGAAATCATAACATTTTAGGGCTGAGTGATTTGGGGCTCACATATAGTAAAGGAAATTGAGACTCAGGCAAGTTATGGGTACTGGCCCAGCATCAAATATTAGTCATCAGGGTAAAAAGCAACCACGACAGAATTGTAATGCAGCTCGGAGGTCTGGGGCTGGTTTTGTTGTATCCTGTATCCCATGTAAGGATGAGGGATGAATACAAGGTGACTTTCTCATCCACACATCCTCTTCCTCCACAGTGTCAGGGGCTGCCTGGATGTCCAGGAAGGGTGTTCCCACAGATTATAATTCGTGGGGTGTCCAACAATGTCCAGGGCACAGACAGGTGCTGCTCCCCCTGGGCAGCTGGCATCAGTGAGTGCACAGTGTGCTAAAAGTAGGTTTGCAGTGCCCTGCTGGACACAGCCTGCAAGGTCAGCTACTGGAAGCCTCAGCGGGATGATGCCCTGTTCATGTAGATGGAGTAGATGGGATGTCGGAACTTGCCTGGTTCCCAGGGGTGTGGAAGATGGACAGGGGTCCCTGATGCCGCACAAGGGATGGGAGGTCTCTCAAGGGGCTTTGTCTGCCTTTGGCATGGCCTTCCAAATCTGGTCCTCTTGTCAGCTGAACCACTGGATTCCCTTTAAGCAAGAAGGATGATGCTGAGTTAGTATATCAATGAAATGTGCTAAATAATCTGAAGTCCACAGTGGCTCCTGTTTTTAATCCATATATGACAAAAATTCATGCTGATTTTGCTTCCCTTGTGTAGACTCAGCCCTCACCAGGAATAAATATCAACCCAGACTGTTTATGCTGTTGCCTTCCTAAGGAAGCTCCAAAACAATATGCACTGTTAGTCTTCAACCCTAAAAATATAAGTGTTGTTACCCAAGAAGAGGTTCTTACCTCATGCAGGAAAGAATTCAAGAGCGAGCCATAGTAAAGCGAAAGTAGATTTATTCAGGGAGATACACACCCCGCAGACAGAGTGCGGGCCACCTCAAAGGGCGAGAGGCAGCCGCAGAGCACAGGGTCATCTAGGAAAGTGACGTGTGGGGGTGGTTAGTTTTTATGGCCGGGTAGTTTCATGTGCTGACAAGTAGGAAGGTTATTCCAGCCACTTTGGAGAACGGGCAGGGATTTCTAGGAATTGGGCCACCGCCCATTTTTGGCTTTCCATGGTCAGCCTGGGAACTGTCATGGTGCCCGTGGCTGTGTCATTTAGCACGCTAAGGTGGTACATGAGGCTCAAAGTCTACTGGGAGCCGAATCTTCCACCATCTTGGTTCTAACCAGTTTACGTCCTGTCCTCAATGGCTGTGTCATTCTTTGAATGGTTGTGCCCTGCCCCCTTTCCTCCTGTCTCAGCATTTTATGTTATTTTTACAAAATTAATCTTCAGGAGCAGACCTATTTCTCTGGAGAGAATGTGGGGCAGGGGGAAGGTTGGAGTTAACATAAAAAAGAGTTAAGGTGGGAAGCGATGGAGCTACAAAGCTGCCCTTAAAAGAATGTTTACTGCAGGGAAATCTCTATTTAAAGACCCAGTTAAAAAACTGGCCTCTCAGGTGACCAATTAGATCATAAGGCTGGCCTCGTCCTGATTTCATTATCACGCAGCACAGTGTGTTTCCGAGGGGACTTGTATTTCCTTAGTCATGCAGCGCTTCACAGCTGGGCTGAAAATACTGCCACATTATTTTTGAATGCAAGGAACTTGTGATTCCAGACTCTCCTAGGATTTTTCAACTCTCTTGGCTGAACAGATTGACACAATAACAGATGGTCCACATTGGATCATTGCAGCTACCTTGGATATTAAGGATCAAACTCTTTGGAATAACAACTAATGCATTAGGCTTTGTAGACAAGTGGCTAACGGGCATACACCTGTGCAGAAAGGCTCTGCGTTCTGTAACAGAGCTGTAAGCTCCTTAAGGGAACACAGTACCTGGCACACAGCAGTGCTCCGTCAATGCCTCACATATAAGAATGAATTGACTGGGGGGAACTGGCATGACTGTTCCTCCCGTCTCTGGTTAGGGTAGATTAGGTCCCCAGGAAGTGGACCCTGGACAGAGATTAAAATATATTACTTTTATTAAGGAGGGGATCAATACTTGTGAAAGGGGAAGGAGAGAAAGATTGAGCGGATGGAGAAGTCAGGCTACGATGCAGTTTTAGAGAAGCCTCTACCAGCCTCCTGGGGAGTTCTGAAGCTGGGATGTTTCTCTGCAGTTGCCTGTACCTGAGGTGAGGAAGCTGGGCTCTGATGCCCCTCCCTGGACCAGTCATTGGATGTAGCCAAGCTCACAAGGGCAGTTCTCAGAGAGGGTTTACAGCCGAGGGCTGTATGGGGCTCTGGGGAGTGCCCATCCTGATATGCTCTGAGCTTGTGTTTGGGGCACCTCGTGGGGCTGGCTCAGATGAGAGTTACCTGACCATGATGTGGACTTCTGGTGATTCTGGCTGATACGAACTACTGAAGATCTCATATCAGCTGCAGAGACATTTCTGGAAGACCACTTAGTGCATGGACTGCAAATATGATTACTCTTTTCGTAATTCCTTTTTTTATATTAAAAAATACCGAACTTACATTTGAAATGAAAGTCTCTGTATTTGGTGAGAGGATACAAAAATAATTTGCCCCCAAACACACAAACAAAATCATTGCCTCAGAAGGTATCAGGAGCACGTGCTGGGCATCCTGGGATACAGATGGCTTCTCAGTTGAGGAAGAATAGTCAGTGGCAGGGACCCAGTGGTTAAGGATGGCACCATATGGGAATCCAGCTCACAAAACCCAAAGGGACACAGCAAATTCAGGCTCAGCCTGGATCCTCGTCTACCTCTGGAGGAGTCCCGTCTGGCTCATAGGAGAGGTGTGACAGCAGGCGCAGGTGTTCTCCATGGTCCAGAGGATGGAGGAGGGGAATCCAGCCGGGAGAAGCCCGAGCCCAGTGGGGAGAGGGCTGAGTGTGAGTTAGACGGTTGGCAAGAGCCAGGGAGGGGCCGCATGGCCTGAGACAGACTGGCTGCTTGGTTTGGCTCTCTCTCATGCACTCTTCGGCAGTGTTTACCATTTGTTCCACATACACATACACTTTGATGCCCTAAAACAGATTAAAAAAAATTTCAAAGGCAAGGAAAAGGTTTCACTGCTTTTACAACCTCCCTGTGTTTAAAACAGTACATGGGCTATTCTAAACCCACACTTTGGGGTCCAGCTAGATGGATGGAAGGGAAGGAAGGACAGAAAGGAGAGACCTAGAGGAAACAGAGGACCCTGAAATCTTCAGCTCTCCTGGAATGCTTCTCCACTCCTTAATCCACTGAATGTTTATTTTGCTGTTAGTCTGAAATGTGCATTTCACCCGCTTCCACTTTCTTTCCCACTTCAAATTCTGTACTCGCCCCTAACCACTCACAGCACCCTGTCCTTTTCCTCTGAGGCACCCGTCACAGTGTATAAACATCCACTTGTTTTGTGTGTTTTGCTGTTTGATTTGTTTCCCTTCTGACATTCAATTGCTTGGGGTGGGGGGAATCTGTCCTTCCACGTCAAGCTTTGTGTCTGTTGCGTGCCCATTCTCAGGACGTATTGTGTGAACAAATGAATGAAATGAAAGAAGGATACAGAGAACTTCTTGCATTGGTGAGGAAGTAAATCAAACCCTAGAAAGTTCTCAGTGACCGGTTTTGTAGTATATTTCAGCTTTCTGTGAATGAAACTGACATAAATCTATTTGGACACCAAAAACACTCTTTTCCAATCCCAGTAGACTCATTTGAACTTGTGGGGCGAGTAGGGTTTAGTATTCACAGGGACCAGATCTGAACACGGTCTCTCACTGCCCTTCCTCTGACCATCTCTCTCTCCAGGTTACCGTTTGTCTCTCAGCGTGTCTGCTCTGTCATTTTACGTGTAATTAACTCTGCCCGTGATAAGAATTTCTTTGACAGGTTCCCCAGCCAGCAGAGTAAATTTAGAGACCTAATTACCACATGCCTGAACTCTGGGCTTGCTTTGAGCCCTCAGCTATGATACTGCAGATGAATGACTTGGCCCGGCTGCTTTCTGGGGGTAAGGCTTTTTTGAAATTATGATGACTCCTATCTCCAAAGTATTGCAAATGCCAGCAGTTGAAATTGGGCTCTGAAATAAGGATGTGCTGGTTTTCGACTTGACATGACTCTGAATTTTTGCGGTTTGCATTTCTGCCTCAGACAGACAGCCAACAGTGAAGAAAAATAGCTCAGCCAGGAAATCTTTTGTAGTCAGGTTTCCGTTTGTTTGTTTGTTTGTTTTTTCTTTTTTAGTAGAGGGGAGAAAAGAAACAGGCTGCTCAACAGTTAGTGAGATTCAGCTTGTGTTTTTCCAGCATTCACACTTTCAAGTTCATTAATAGCAATGATGGTAACCGTATTTGGCAAGTATTTTTCTGTGCTAGCCGCTGCACAGCACCGCCATGCACGTTAGGTCCTCTTACTGCTCCCGTTTTACTGATGAGAAAACTGAGTCTTGGCAGTTGGGTAACTTTCCTACGAGCTGGCAGAGCTGTGACTCCAACAAGGCTCTCTTGGACTCCACAGCTTGTGCGTTTAACACTACTATATTCTGTGATGAGAAACTATCTAGGCTGAAATTCTTGGCCAGGATGAAGGTCTCAAAGAGAGAGAGAGCCCCATAGAAATTTTCTTGGGTTTCCAAGGACAGGTTCGGGCAAACACACAAAGAGTATTTTTAAAAGGATGTCAAATTTGTGCTCTTTGCATTTTTTGGCAAATTTCAACTCTAGTGATAACCATGTGTTGCATTAATAACCCCCAGGGTTCATGGGGCTCTTCTGTTGTTCTACTTAGAACAAGTTTACATAGAAACCTAGGGCTTAAGAGGCTTTATCTAGAATCTAGAATGACTTCTTGTCCCTCCCCTGGTACCCCCAAGTCTGTCCATGGCAAGTGATTGCTGTTCCAGGCATAAGTGGGTGAAAATTCCCTGACCTTCTTCACTGACCCATTCCAGTCTGTCAGTATCATTAGTGTGACTCTTACTTCTGTCTTTACAAACATTAAGCCATCTCTTTCTTGTATGAAGGCATTGTTGCTTCATAATAATTATTACTGTATTTGTAAAATATATTCCCCTTTCCAAAGCACATTCTTGGTTCTCTTCATGCACATTCACTTGGTTTTCATTTGATCCTGTGTCAAGCAGGGCAGGAATCCTTTCACTTCTTTACTCAGTAGGTTTTGCTGTGTCTCCAATTTCCGTGAAAACATCATGTCCATTTTGCAGACAAGTAAACTGAGTCTCAGAGAGAACTAATCACTTTCCATGCATCGCTCAGTCTTACAATGCCCCATTTAGGGCTTTCTCTAAACCTGTGGGTGATCTGATGTTTGAAGAGCAGGCTCTGTACTTCATTTCCTAAGCCATGGATTAAATTTTAAAGGGCTACAGCTCACAGGGACAGCCTGAGTATCATTTCATGTATGTAATAGTTTCTATAATCATTATTCAACAAAGAATCCCTTTGCATTAATCCGTAAACAATCCTTTTCCTTTGGAAGCATGGTGCATGTTTGTATTTTCTTTATGGGAAATCCTTGGAATGGCTCACCACACCTCCCTGATCTCGCCGTTGCATAACCCTGCTTGCTATCCCAGCATTTTCTCTTCCTCACACTCCTTCTGTTCCCTCTTGCTTCAGAGTCTTCATTTACCCCCCCAAACCTCCGCACCTTCATATCCTTCCTACAAACGCTTCTGATCTCAGCTTAATTATCAACAGGGACGTCTTCACCATACTCGGACGTGGAATCTTAGCACCAAGCACCTCCCCTCCGTGTAACCGGTCCCAGTCTACTGTTGCATATGTATTTATGGAAATGTCATTTGTTTAATATTTCTGTCCCCACCTGGACTGAAAGCAGTGGAGGAGATGCCTGTTATTGTTCATCCCTGTGAGCTGCTTTCATGTAAAGGTTACCACCATGTGCCTGACCCGCAGTAGGTGAGGTGCTCCAAAAACAGATGTTTGGATGAATGAATCAAAGTAAAACTTAAACTAGTGTTGGAGCTTCAGTGCTCCTGGGTTACTCAGATAACTCCTGTGTTAGTTTCCTATTGCTGCAGTAACGAATTACCAACAATGTGATGATTTAAAATAGCATCTACTTATTATCTTGCCATTTCCATGGGTCAGAAGTCTAGGCTCGGAGTGACTCAGTGAGATCCTCTGCTTAGGGTCTCACAAGGTCAAAGTGAAGGCACCGCTAGGCTTGGGCTGTCATCTGGGGGACAGTCTGCTTTGAGGCTTACTCAGGTTATTGGTAGACTTCTGCCTGGTTCCTGGCTGTTGGCATTCCTCACTCTTGGTCACAGATTCCCTTTGTGCTGGTAATCTTTTGCCTTCTCCTTCTGCCTCATCTCTCTGACTTCCTATTCTTCCCATTCTTCTGCTTTTCAGAATCTTCAGTAGCTTACGAGGATAATCTCATCCTATTGACATATGCTAGGGATCAGGACAGGGCACATTTGGAGAACCATTTCCCTGCCTACCATCAGCCGAGTGCCTGTAAATTTGTATCTGACGTGTCTTAATGAGGACAATGGCATTTGTGATAGAATGACATTTGTGGAGGGGTTCTTCCACATCTGCAGATGCCATCGGATTTGGTGGATAGCTTTCCTAGAAATGGAGCTAATGAAGTTGGGGACTTCACGGCCTCAAACAATTGAAAATAATGGCATTCTCACTCCATTACTTTTGAATGGTAGCAGTTCACATTAACATGCTGGTTCCTTGCCGAGCAGGAGTGCTGATTGAATCAGGTTCACAAAATGGACAGAGAACAGAAATGTGTTTCGTGGCCGACAGCTGCCGGCTTCTATAGATGGCTGTCCCTTTGGAGTTACCCCTCACTTACTTGTGAATGCTTTCCCTTTTTCACAGGAATGCCTTCTCCTGGGTGTTTGCCCAAGGTAATGGTCTTTCTCTAAAAGGGAGTTTCCTAAATTTGGATGCTTCACAATTTTTTCCTTGTGTTTTCAAACTTCTGATGCTCTTCTTTTCCTCTTGATGCAGTCAAGAGTAGAGTGAGATCGCACCTCAGGGAAGATAATTATTTCAGAGAAAAAAGTATAGGTAATTTTTTCCAATCATTCCATTGATCTACCTTCCTTAACTTTCCTTCCTTCCTTCCTTCCACCCATCTAGCCTTTCTTTCCTTCTCTCTTTTTCATCCATCCATCCATCCATCCATCCTTTCATTCATTCCCTATGTTTTATGACCAAAGATTTGAACTCATTTACCTTTTCATTTATCCATCCTGGAGATGGTACACTCACTTAAAACACCCATTATCAGGTCAGTGTTGGAAATATTATGAAAGGTCTTCTGTTCCTGAACATTTTCAGTGGATGTTAGCATCTTGAATGGATTTATTATTTACCAAACTTGTTTCACTATGCCCACACTCCCCCAGCCTATGTAATTAACATGCATGGAACCAGGGGTCTCGGGAGCACATGGAAAATGGTGAGTGAGAACAAACAAGAGCTCTAAAGTACAAGAGGATTCCTGGTGGCCTGTGATGCACACAGCATCAAGCTTGCCAGGATTGATGCATGGAGCACGTGCCCTGGCACAACTTGTGACACCAGTGCACCATTCTGAGGAGCGGGAGGGATGCAAACTGAGAAGAGCATGCAAAGCTGGGTCAAAGGTTGAAAACTGATCATAGGTAGAAGCGCAAAGAAGAGTCTGGGGCTCAAGGCCCTGATTGTTTCTCTCTGAAGAAGCAGACCTATCCCGGAGAGCCTAGATTCATGCAAATAGCTTCATGCTCTTTCCTGCTGAGACTTCCTTCGATAGTTGTCTCATCAGATGCTTCAATGTCTGAAGAGACACACAATGATTATTGTGCAACGATTTGCACAGCGATCATTGAAGACATTGAAGTTGACCCTTAAGGAGTGTGATTTGACGTCAAATCAAAGTAACAACCCCTTTTTTGAGCACTTACCACTTGCAAGGCCCTACACTAGCCAGGACAGCAGCGGTGGGGTAGATCTTAGGATGTATGAACCGTGTTTCCCGAATGCAAAACCCTTACAGAATTGTCAATAGAGGGACTGGAAATCAGCTTTCTCATTAAGGTGCCTTCACAAGTGCTCATAAGGGCCTGTTAAGAACAGAGTGTGGCCAATCTAAGGGCACTGATTCTACAAGAGAAAGGAGGCTTGAGTGGCATTCACGGAGAGTTAGGTGACTCTTGGGTAAGGACTTGACAGAAATAGCTAACTTCCAAAAAAGACCATGTTCTTAGAATTTGAACCTTCATTTATTAATATACTTCCTGAGTGTTCCTGTCTCAGGTAATAGCACTTAATAGCCCCTCAACTCTGCAATCAAGACAACGCCAAGTCAATTGTGAGTCTTCAACTTTCTTAATTTCCCAAAACTCACTAGTCTCTAAATTTTATCTTTCTACCTTCAGAGTAACTCTAAAACCTACCGCCCTCCTTGTGCTCCAATGTCGGTGTTCTGGTTTGGTTCCCTGTTATCCTTTGGCTCGTTTATGGAAATAACCTCCTAATGGTTCCTGTTGCTCAACTCCAGCCCATCTCCAATTCTGCTGCCAGTTATCCATCCAGAACAGAGTCCTGATTATGTCGCTTCCCTGATTATAATCCTTCAGAGGTTTCTCTCTGCTTACGGTATAAAGCTCCAGACTCAGCCTGGTGTTTATCAGACCCTTCACAATCTGGCTGCTGCCTGGCCTTTCAGTTTCATTCCTTGCCTGTCTCAGGGCTCACGCTAGTCTTGGCTCCATCTGCCAGTTCTGCCAAATACTTCCCCCACAAGGCGGTTATCCATGCTCAGAATATCTTGCTCTCCCTCTTACTTCTCTCCAGCAAATTCCTATTCATCTTTCCATTTGTAGCTGACATGTCCCTCTCTCCAGACAGCCTCCTGTGGTTCGCATCTACTTTCTTCCACCCCACCCACCTTTCCTCATCAGCACTTACATGTATGTTGTTCATATCCTGGTATGCTGATAACAACAGTAATGATGGCAGCTTCCATTAATTTACTGTGTGTGCCTGGCTGTTCTGGGCACCACAAGTGTATTCTCACTTAATCACCCAGCAACCTTATGAGTAGATATTGTTATTCACCCATTATAGATGAAGAGACAGGCTCAGGAGGAAGTTAAGTGACTCTCCTAAGTTCCTCAGCTGTTAAGTGGCAGAATATGAGTTCAGACCCGGGTCTTTTTGACTCAAAAGACTGGATTGTTAACAGTTGCATCCCATGGCCATCCAGAGTATGGTCACAGAAATGATCCCTGGCAATTAGACTTTCTGATGCAAATGCCTCTCTCCTTTTCTATGAGTTCTGAGGCCTTCTTTTCAAGTATCTGTAACCATGCCTGATCTGTAGCAATAGATTCTTAGAGGGTATCTTTTCTTTGAGTGAGAGAATGAAAGAACAAATGAATAACTGTTAGATTTTAGTAAAGGCTTAGTGTAAGTTTAGAGTGTTTATTTGTCTAGAAATGTCATAAGAGCTTGAAATATTTTCTTAGGTACAGTTCATCCAGAAAACAGGAAGGACCCAAAGAGGAGATGAGTTAGATTTTTACTGCTTTCTTGTGTAGCTCTATCAGTTAAGAATGACAACAGGTAATGACCTAATTAAGAAAACTGGAGATAGCAATTGCTGTCCTTGGTTCAGGAGCAGCATCTCTGCAATTCTTTGTTTTATCTCTGTGCAAGTTGCCTCATGATCACAAGATGACTGCTGTAACTCCGGACATCACATCTACTTTTCAAGCATAGAGAAGGAGAAAACAGGAGTGATTCCAATCATACATTTTTTTAATTAGAAAAAAATATTTTCCAAGAGCCCCCAACAGGTCTTTCCCTGCATCTCCTTGACCCAAATCATGTTCTAGAGTCACTCCGGCTGTCAGGGAGATTTGGGAAGTATATCTCACTTAGGAATAGGTACAGGTCAACCTTGAATGAGGTCAGGGTCTTTTAACAAAGAAAGAGGAGAGCTAGATAATAGCTAGACAACTAGTAGTCCAACCAAAGCATGTATGCTATTCTTCTTAATCATTCCAACTGACTTTATGTTTCAGTCACCATCATGTTGTACTTCCCAGTTTTTACTGCCCAACAAGAAAGGTAGATAATTCAAATTATAAGAAATGGAGTAAGTGATATTTTAAAGTTTAAATGATGTTTGCAGGGGTTAACAGCATGCCTTAATCACTGACCAGGCAAGGTTAAGCTTTTTAAGCTCCATTTTCCTCCTCTGTAAAATGGGAATGATAAAAATGACATCACAAGGTTACCATGAGGATTCAATCAAGTAACACTTTTCCCCCCTAGAATACTAAAAGCATTCAGTCCATGTTGCTGTTATTGTTATTGTAATTATTCCAGTTTTTGAAGCACACATGTTCCTTTTCAGTTGGCAGAAAGGTCTAACAGTGAAAGATGGAACCAGTAGACCCATCTCCTCCCTCCCATTATTAAAGATACAAGAATGTGGAGTGTTGACCTACTGACTGTGTGCCAAGGTGCTCCTTTCCTTTCTCCAGTGGAATCTTGAACTTTTCAATGTTGTTGTTTCACTAATCCTAAGTGAAAAATCCACCTGGGGACTTGCAGTGTGGGAAAAGCCCAATCAAGTCAGTTATTCTTCGTTTAACTCAAGGGTGGGCAATTTTTTTTCTATAAAGAGCCAGATGGTAAGCACTTTAATCTTCGTAGGCTCTACTGTCTCTGTCAATGTCACACCAAAATAGCCATAGACAATATGCATATGTTGCAATAAAACTTTACATAGGGACACTGAAATTTGAATTTCACGTAATTTTCATGAGTCACGAAATGTTATTCTTGAGTGTTTTTCAACCATCTAAAAGTGTGGCTAACTTGATCCGGCCTCTGGGTCCTTGTTTGCCTGCCCTGGTTCCACTGCATGCCCTTGTGATCTTTTCTGTCATACTAGGTTAAAGTGTCATTCACTCCCTCACCCCTGGCATCTACTTCCTAATTGAATATGGTGAATTTTAGTATTGGCAGGAGGAATTTTAATGTGCAAATTACTGATTCCTTTTGTGGGAATGACAGCACAAAATTCAAAAGCAATGAAGTTCATTTTGCATTCTGTAAGAAGATAATGTATAAATTAATATAATTCAATATAATTAGAATATTCTTAGTTTATGAGGAAACAGGAAATAATATCACACCCTCAGCAGGTGGTAAGCAAGATTCTTCTGATCAGTCACCCTTGTGTGTCCACCCCCATCTCTTTGTGTCACTAGGCTGGGCCTTTAAAATGTGAGACTGAAATACCCTTGCATATTTTGCACCAGGAAGAATCATAATTTGAGTTGTAGGATTCCACCAGGAATAAACAAATGCTAGACTGATAGCTCAAGAGAAAAAAAATTTGAGATCATGATTTGTTCCTTTTGTTCAGTTTCTTCACTCTTCCAAACCAATTCCTCAAGCCTCACCACCACTTCTGGGCAGCAGCCTTGAAGTCTTGAAACTCATTATGTCAGGTTGAAAATGAGAGACAACAGCTGTCAGAGCCAGCATTTCATGCCTTCGACTTGTTTCCATGTAGTGAAAAAAGCACGCTTGCAAATTGTACAGTTGGGAGGATTCACCATTGCTTAAACTCACCGTTCTGTGCAGTTCTGAGTTAGCATTGCATTCCCCCTAAGCTGTTTTGCACAAAAAAAAATTCCTGTTTTATTTTTCCTGCAGCCCCAGCAGCATTTTTAATATCAATAATGGTACAGAAGCAAGGCAGCCGTAGAATTTCTGGGTATAACATATAAAGGCTTGAAAAAAGGCAGTGCTTTTATAAAGATGTAAAGAAATACCGCTCCTTGCTTAGTCTTCCTCCATCTGTGTTAGGTAAGGAAAGCACACGGGGGATTGCGTGTGATGTTATTACAGATGGTTGTGACGCTTGTGGGGTAAGCGGGGTTTCCACACAACTCAAGTATGAAAATAAGACTTAACCTTGCAATAAATGCATGCCTTGTCATTTTACTTATGTATTTCATTTTATTTTTTATTGAAGTATAGTTGATGTATAATATATAAATTACAGGTGTACAGTATAGTGAGTCACAATTTTTTTGCATTTTTTTGAAGTATAGTCAGTTTACAATGTTTCAGTTTCTAGTGAGTGAATTTTTAAAGGTTATATACTATAGTTATAAAACCCCTTGTACAATATATCCTTGTAGCTTGTTTTATACATAATAGTTTGTACTTCTTAATCCCCTACCCCTGTGTTTCCCCCTCTTCCTTTCCCCACTGGTAACCACTAGCTTGTTCTCTATGTTTGTGAATCTGCTTCTTTTTTGTTATATCCACTAGTTTTGTTGGATTTTTTTAGATCCCCCATATAAGTGCTATCATACAATATTTATCTTTCTCTGTCTGATTTATTTCACTTAGCCTAATACTCTTCAAGTCCATCCATGTTGCTGCAAATGGCAAAATCTCATTCTTTTTATGGCTGAGTAGTATTCCATCATGTGTGTCTTCTTTATCCTTTCATCTGTTGATGGACACTTAGGTTGCTTCCATATCTTGGCAATTGTAAATAATGTCGCTATGAACATTGAGGTGCATTGTCATTTTATTTCTTTGGTGGCTTCTACTCTTTTTCAGTCATATATAATTTAAAAATTTTCCTATTCTCCTGCCTTTAGGCCTTTCCCAACTTCCAGCCTCTGTATTTCAGAGACCTGACCCATTTGATAATTACTAACATTTATTTGATGCTATGCCAAGCACTCCATGCATCTCACCGTTTAATTTTTGTAGCAACTCCTTGTGATAAGTATTGTTACTACTCCCATTTTTGAGATGGGGGAAATGAGACCATGTCCGTGAACAATTTGCTGCCATACATGGAGGAGCCAGGTTTCAACCCTAACACTTGGTGAGTCTTCTTCATGCCCTTCGCCAACCCCATACTAAATCTGCTGTGTGTCTTTCTTGAAGCCGGCAGTTCTCAAACTCGATCGTGTCTCAGAATCACTTGGATTCTGGAGTTCTGGAATCGGGCCCAGGAATCTGCCTTTCTGACAAGTTCCCAGGTGACGCTGATGCTTCTGCTTCCAGACCTGGAAGCACTTTGAGAACCTCAGGGGCAGTCACCTCCCAAGTCAGGAGTATTATCCTCTTTGTCTAGTTGTTTACTATTTGTGCAAAGGCTTCGAAGGTGTAAAATGCTACCTGAATGCAAAGCACTATGTTTTAGAGCATGATCTGAGCCAAACAAGTTTCATTTCATGAGTGAACAGAACAGGTACACAATTATAACACACACACATGAATAAATGGTTTGATACTTCAGAGTTTCATTTAAAGCTTTCACTGCTTTGTATAGCTTGCCTGTGCCCAAGCGGTATGAGGCATCTTCCTGTGATAGGCAGGTTAATCTCTTTTAAGGACTAAGCTGTTCTCCTTAAACAGCATAGCAAGGTACATGACACTGAATGTGAATTCAGACTCCAGGAGATTCACACTGAATGAAGTTCCTAGCCAACAGCAGGGAGCTGCCCAGGGAGATGGCTGTTTTACAGGTGTAACCCCGAGCTCAGGAGGGAGCCGGTGGTGTGATCAAGAGATTTTACAAAGATTCCGTGATATGCTAAAAGGGAAAGGAAGCAATGCCTAGGAAAAGATTCTTTTGAATAAGGATTATTTTTCACAGGTGACACTCAGTGTGTGATGACAAGCATTCTTTTGAACTCTCTGTTCATTTATAACTATCATCTCCCTTCCTTCAGAAACTTTCTTTTTTATATCCGGTTATAGAATGTTGGTGATACCTTTGAGATGGTTAAAAAAAAAAAAAACAAGATAATATGCTTCATTGCTATTCCTTGTCTTTGTTCTTGCTGCATACGTTAAAACTGTTGTGTCAGCCAAGACAACTCTTTTGACTTTTTGATACTTTATGTATTTATGTTAAAACACAAAATAAGGTTCCTCATGTTTTAAAATTTTCTGTAGACAAACTACTGAGTTTGGTGTATGAAACATTTATCAAAGAGCTCTTACCAAAGTGTTCGGAATCATGGCAGGCACCAACCACCCTTAGATAGACAGGTCTACCTGGTTATATCTTGCCTTGCTTTACTGCATTTTGCAGAATTGTGGGGGGGAGGGGGTTGGGTTTTTTGTTTTGTTTTTTTTAATTGAAGGTTTGTGGCAACTCTCGAACAAGCAAGTCTATCACAGGCACAATTTCCCCAGCAGCATTTGTTCAGTTTCTCTCTCTCAGTCATACTTTTTAATTCTCACAATGTTTCAAACCTTTTCTTTTTGTGCCTGTGATAGACTTGCTTGTTCGAGAGTTGCCACAAACCTTCAATTAAAAAAAACAAAACAAAAAACCCAACCCCCTCCCCCCCACAATTCTGCAAAATGCAGTAAAGCAAGGCAAGATATAACCAGGTAGACCTGTCTATCTAAGGGTGGTTGGTGCCTGCCATGATTCCGAACACTTTGGTAAGAGCTCTTTGATAAATGTTTCATACACCAAACTCAGTAGTTTGTCTACAGAAAATTTTAAAACATGAGGAACCTTATTTTGTGTTTTAACATAAATACATAAAGTATCAAAAAGTCAAAAGAGTGACTTGTGATCAGCGATCTTTGATATTACCATTGCCTCAAGATTACAATTCGCTGAAGGCTCAGGTTAGCTTTTTTAACATTTTTTAACCATAGATATTTTTTCATGAAAGTATGTGTACTTTTTATACATAATACTATTGCATGCTTACTAAAGTCCAGTGTAAATACCACTTTTATTTGCACTGGGAAACCAGAAAATTCATGTAACTCTCTTTACTGTGGTGGTCTAGAACTGAACCCACAATGTCTCTGAGATCTGCCTCTGTTAGAGTCTTTCCCTGCACTCAAAGGTCTCAACCCAGAGGATTTGTTCTCACAGAGAGGATTGTTAAGAAAAGCTTTCTCAAGAAGACAGAATTTGAAATGAGTCTGGGAAATAAGTGAAAGTTGATCTGGCACCAGAGGAAAGATTTTGGGTGTTTGTTATCCATCCGTTCAGCATATTCTTTGAGCATTCACTAGGTGGCTAGGTGCTGTTTAAGGTTCTGGGATACGTAGGTTGTAAGCTGTGGTGTCTGCCGGTTTGGAGTTCAGGTTTTGTTGGAGGAGACACACATCAAACAAAGAACCCCATGAATGATCCTCTGTTCTAATCTCATCATAATAGGAGGTGGATGAAAAGGAAATAACAGGGTCCTGTGAGAACAGAGCATAGTGAGAGAAGGACCTAATCTTTGGGGTCAGAGAGGCTCTGGCTCAAGCTGAGCCTACAGGAAAAGGAGTCAGTTGACTGAATCCTGGGTGAGGGAGGAGGTTCCAGAATGAGCAGAGCCTCAAGACAAAACAGAAACAGACTCAGAGATATCGAAAACAAACTTCTGGTTACCAAAGGGGGAAGGGGGGAGGGAGAAAAGAGGAGTTTGCAATTAGCGGATACAAACTACTATATATAAGAGAGATAAACAACAAGGAGCTCCTGTCTAGTGCAGGGAACTATATTCAATGTCACATAATAACCTACAGTGAAAAAAAAAATGTATGTATAACTGAATCACTACACTGTACACCAGAAACTCACACAACATTGTAAATCAACTATAATTCAATTGAAAAAAAAAAGACTTGGAAGAGCTTAGTGCTTCAGAGGAAGTCAAAGTCCACCCATCCTGGGAGAGGAGGAGTGGGATGAGGCTGGAAGGCAAGCAGGGACAAACTGGGCATGGGGCCAAATAAAGCCAGATCAGGATGGTAGGGAGGATGAAGGATAAACGTGGGTCTGCCATCCTCAAGGACCTTTTAGGTCTGTGATAATCTGAAAGTTCTGTCTTTATGGTTTAATCTTGATTTTTCCAGCTTTATTGAGATGTAATTGACATATAACGTTATGTAAGTTTAAGGTGTACAGCCTGTTGATTTGGTACATTTCTCTATTGCAAAATGGTCACCACTATGGCATTAGCTCACACCTCCATCCTGCCACATAATTACCTTTTTCTTTTCTTGCGATGAGAACATGTAGGATCTATTCTCTTAGCAACATTGAAGTGTATAATACAGGATCATTAGCTACAATCACCATCACTCTTTTTCCTTCCTAAAGCTTTAATGAAGTAATCCTTCTTTGCTTTTATAGGACTAAGATTATTGTTGGGAATAAAAATCTTGTAGTTGAAACTGATAACTGACCACAGGCATTCTGTCTTCTGAAGGATCAGTATGAAGCTTTAACAATAAAATAGGTATCAGAGGTGTTGAAATTCATGTTTGTGCCTTTAAAACTAAACTTGAAGATTTTTAAGAACTTAAGTCTTTTATAAATGATCAAATGTAGTCCTTGATTCCTAAAAGTGCCTCTTAAAGAATGACTCTTCTTACTGTGAGAGTGCGACCCAGACACCTTTGCCCCTCAGCCGTGAACTCCACCACAGGTGCAGTGCCTTGTGATTTAAAGATGTGCTGACAGTGAGGTATCACGTCACACTTATTACAATAGCTATTATCAAAAAGACAAAAAATGACAAGTGTTAGCAAGGATATGGAGAAAAAGGAGCCCTTGTACACTGTTGGTGAGAATATCGACTGGTGCAGCCATTATGGAAAACAGTACGCAGTTTCCTCAAAAAATTAAAAATAGAACTACCATCTGATCCAGCGTCTCCTTCTGGATATTAATTTGAAGGAAATGAAATCATTATCTTGAAAAGATATCTGCAGCCCCACGTTCATTGCAGTATTATATACAATAGTGCTGTCGCTTGCATGTGCATGTGCTCTCTCTCTCTCTCTATGTATATATGTACACGTATGCATACATGCAATGGAATATAATTCAGCCATAAAAAAGAAAGAAATCCTGCCATTTCTTGGAGACAACTTGGCTGGACCTTGAGGCTATTATGTTAAGTGAAATAAGTCAGACCAGACACAGAAAGTACAAATAGTGTATGATCTCACATGAGGAACCTTAAAACACACACACACACACACACACACACACACACACACACACACATACACACATACACACATACATACACACACATACACCCCTACCTCATACATACACAAAACAGATGGGTGGTTCCCAGTGGCAGATGATGGAGGGGAGGGCTGGACGAAATGGGTGAAGTTGGTCAAAAGGTACAAACTTCCAATTATAAGATAAATAATTTCGGGGGATGTAATGTACAGCATGGTGACTACAGTTAACAATAATGAGTTGTATATTTGAAAGTTGCTAAGAGAGTCCATCTTAAAAGTTCTTAACACAAGGGAAAAAAATTGTAACTGTGTGTGGTGATGCATAACTAAACTTACTGTGGTAATCATTTCACAGTGTGTACATATATCAAATCATTATATTGTACACCTGAAACAAATACAATACTACATGTGGATTAAATCTCAGTTTTAAAAAATGCATTGAGTGATACCTCCCTGCGGGAAGTAGTCTTCACCTTAAAGAGGGCAGTGTTTTCATGATGGGCGTTCGCATTTCTCCTTCACATTCCACTCTGTGTCCCCAAAACACTGAACAGTTCTACTCAACACAGCAAGTTTTAAATACATATCTTCTTAAAAATCTGATTAACTCATGAGGTAATGGACTACAGAGTCTCACCTCCTGGTTAGCGGCATAGTCCAAAACACCTAGGTTTTAAAAGGCCACATAGCCCATATGGCTGTTCATTTCCTGTCAGCAGCAGAAACCAACAAATCTAGGTCAAAAGGCCCTAGAAGTGATGTGTGAAGTATCCACATGTGCACAGAGGCTCACGGAGAGCATACCAAGCTGGTTTGAGAGCCCAAACAGAAGCACAGTGACCTGACCCCATCCTATCCAGTTGTGTGAACAGCTTCTCTACCAGTCACCCTATGAAAACAGGCTTAATTTTCCAAAGAACTTTTGCCTTTCAGTGTGTGGCTCATGGAGAGTATGTGGCAAACAGCAAACTATACACTCAAAATGTCTTCAGTCAAGATGGTGGCATTTAGTAGCTGGAGTGGCTTGAAATCTGGAGGAAAGGCACATCAGTAATGCAAAGCACTTGCACAAGCAGATTTTCGCAACAAATTGCAACAATGTTCATTGATTTAAAAAAAATCTACTGTTTTAGCAATATCCGGATGTATATTACAGTAGTATTAGCTGCAATCATCATACTAGAAATTTCTGTTTTTTAATCTAGGCTTTTGAAGGCTACTGTTTTCACTATTGCTGCTATTATTAATTATTTTTATTATTTATTATTATTATTATTTTGGTTTCCTCTTGGTCTTGAGGAAAGTATTTTTTGAAAATTATAGATTGTCTCCTGTGTACTGAGGGGAACGAGCATCTTTGCTTAGATTTCAGTAAGATCTGATGGATCCACATAATCGACCAAATTTTGAGAAGATCTGGACCTAGGTAGTTTGGTCACACAGGAGAGTCTTCATTCAAGTTTGTGACGAAACAAATCGATAGACAATTTTTGGATGGATCAGTTACCACCTTGGTTCAAGGGACTAGCATATACTCTGGGAAGTGTGCCTGTGTTGACTGAAATGAACATCAGACCACAGGGCTGTGTGCATAGTAGATGCTCAGTTAAAGTTTGTTGACTGACTATTGTAAGTATGAATAGAATCACAAACACTTTGCAGTCATCTTTGTCTTATCCTTTTTTGTTCTGAGCCCAAAACAGATCCTAGACTTTATGACCAATAATGTTATTAAGGATCAACTAACATATTGGGATAAAATAGAAATTGCACATTATCATACACTCGTCATTACTCTCATGGGAGCCTTTAGAACCTGTGACTATTTTTAAAGTCTTTAAGGAGGTTTTTTTCTTTTTCCTATCATGTAAAATTACCCTCTCAAAAGGGGATTGTATTCTGAACTCTCCAGAGGCATGCTTTTTGATAAGATTGGAAGTTAAGAGTTAAACTTTCTCCCTAACTTACTTTTCTTTCTTCATTCCTCTCTCTCTAACCGCACGGAGATTGTCATGTTGCTTTTCCACCTCTCTTGTGGTTGAATCTTCAAAGCTCTCAGATTCTTTTTTTTTCAAATTGGTAGTATGTCTCTGAATTTTAATTTTCTTCATCTTCTCACAAAACACATAATTTTTTTTTCCCTCTTCTGGGTTAGATGCTACTTTCAGTTTAAGACCAGAGTTCTTTCACCATGAAAAGCGAACTGAATCAGATAGAAGTAGACCCCTAGAAACCCGGCTTACTCCTTTCTTCCCCTTTCTGTGCCCACTCGGGAGAACTTATCCTTCTGGTTTGGTACAGATTACGCAAAAGCCTGCCGCTGTTCTTTTTGCTGAGGAAGGTCAGGTTACATATTTTTCACCAGGGCTGCCTCAGGTGGTACAGATTTAGAAACTGCAGCTTGTCTCTTCTCTTTTTAATAAGGGAAATTTCATGAGAATGTTGAAAAATTAACACCACTAATCCAGGAGAACTCTTCCCACAGGCAGGGGAAAAATAAGCTAAACATATTTTCATATCATTCATGAACACTAATTGGTGAAAATATAATGCTGAGAGAAACAGCCTACTCAGGAACTCCCCCTTCCACAAGGCAAAATGAACTAGAGCTGATCAAAATCACCATCGCTCCAGCCAGGGCTTTGTGTTGGTTATCTACTGCTGTGTAACAAACTGCCCTCCAGTGAGGTGGCATCAAACAGCCGGCTCACTATGCCTGTGGCTCTCTTGGTCAGGTAATCAGGGCACAGCAAGGATAGATTTTCTCAGCTGTAAAATGCCCAGATCCTCAAAGCCCTTAGATGTGGGATTGCATGATGACTGGGGCTGGAATCGTCTTTGGAAGCATGCCTTTTTCTTTTCTGAATTTCTGATGATTTGACATCTGGGGCCTTCCTGATGCTGGAGTGACTGCCCTCCAAGGGTCAGCTAATTCTTAGAGATACTAGACACTTGCTCTGCTCAAGAGCAACTCTTCCGATGCAAGCTGACCCCTCCACAGTATATACCCCACCCACATCCTTTACCAACCTTACACTCAAAAAAGAAGCATGCAGAATGATAGATACTATAGTGATCTTCTTTGGAAAATAGTCTGCCCCTTTAAGTTGCACAGCAGTCCTATGTTCAATCTGAAATTTCCCGTCGTCCATGCACGGTATAGATTATTTTAAAATGCATAAGCCTTAGCTTATGAGGTTGGGAAGGAAACTTCTAAGCATTGCGTGTGCACGTGTCAGAGGCTGCCTCTGGGTAGGACTTGATTGTCTTGTGTGTTAGGATGACAAGCGTTGGTTGCCTCGGGCATTGGAGATGCTGATGCTTTTCATAAATATGAAGATCTCTGTAGCATAATAATTTTACAGAGTGATGGAGTTATTGCAGTTTAATGTAATAATCAAACTTCATGAAAATAATTCCTGCTATCTTAAAAAAAAAATAACAGGAAGCCAAATGTAGAATTCTAGTCAGTTAATTAGCTAAATGAACTGCAGTGATAAATCTGGGCATGTTACACATAGTTTGACTTTTAAAATAATCTGTTAAATATTTTTTTTTATTGTCAGGCAAGAACATAACTTAGGAAAAGGTGCTTTTTAGTTCAATTCAAAGCTTATTTAAAATTCCACGTGGGTGTTTTCTGAAAAAAATGCTGACTAGTGCCATTTCTCTGCTCCCTGGGTTCTTCTTTTGGCTTATATTGTAATTAGAAAAATGAATAGTTTTCATTTGATGGCATCACCACAAAACATGCTCCACGTATTTCATCATCCATTGGGGGCACGTTTTCCTCTGTGGTGTAGATCTGTCTTGTCAGCCTTAAATGGTAGGTCTGGCCATGTGCATTACAGGGTGCTGTGCAGGAAAATACCCGTAATGTACAAAGCAGCATACATAAAATGTCTTTCTACCCTAAAAAGCTTGTTAAGTCCCGGGATTTTGCAGGAAGCTTAGTAACAGCACTAACTTACACTGTTTACGACTTACCTGCTGGGATCCCCTAATGACAAGGTGCACAGTGGAAGGTGGCTGTAAAATGAGCCAAGTGCAGACATTCTTTGTTTTCTTTGATGATCTCATTAGAAGTGAGTGTTCGAGCAGCTCTGTCTTACTTGCAGCTCTCAAATGTTCTTAAAGAACCAAAGAAAGTACTTAAAGAACCAAAGAAATTACTTAAAGAACCAAAGAACTTGTGTTTGTAGAAAGATGGTGTCTCTGAGTTTACAGTACCTTCACCTGCAACTAACACCCTCCTCCAGCTCGCATACTCAGAATGAGCACTGAGCCCAGACATCTGCTGGATAATGAGAAACCTTAGTGTCTATGACTAGTTTGCCCACATTTAGGACCCTACCCATTTAATCCCCTTGGGAGTGTTATTCCAGGGTTTTCGGTAAATTTTGAAGACAAAGACTGATAAACCGTTGGACAAGTAGGATTAACAGCTGCGCCTTCAGCAGCTCCTGTGGAAATCATTGGTTCTTGTGTTTGTCTCCTCTGCTAACCAGTAAATGCCTCAGGAATAGATTTGGTGTTCCCTCCATCCTAGGATGCCCTGCCCAACTCACTTAATGATGTGGGCTTCATGTGTGGACTTAATGTTATTTGGGAAATTTGATCCTTTTAAACTGGCTTCTTCAGTGATTTGTTTTTCTTTCATTTATTTAGCAAATATTTATCAAGAACCTCACTAATCATCAGGGAAATGCAAATCAAAACCACAATAAGCTATCACTTCACGCTTGTTAGGGTAACTGTTATTAAAAAATAAAATGATTTAACAAGTGTTGCTGAGGACATAGAGAAGAGGGGAACCCTGTGCACTGTTGGTGGGAATGTAAATGGGTGCAGCCACTATGGATAACAGTGTGCAGGCTCCTCGGGAAATTGAACTAACGTGCATACTATTTATTGCATGACCTCTTGGGTTTACATTCGAGATGGCCCTGGGCAAGAGGCCAGCAGCACAGGCCCGGGAGGCAGACTTGGGCATGTGTGGGCTGGCAGATCTGGGACCCCAGATGCGGAACAGAGTCCTGAAGTTCCTGGACCCTTGTGTGCCTTGTGTCTGTGGGGAGGGGTGTGGCCAGAGGAGAGCTCAACAGAGGTTTTTTAAGCATGAAGCACCTCTTTCCCTATTCTAAGGGAAATACTGCCTGTAGATGTGGTTTTTAAAATTGTTTTAAAAAGCAGAAAAATAATTTTTTCTATGAAGCCCTAATTTATGAAACAAATAAAAGAAAGGTATTCATATTGATGTCAGTGGCAGAGACTAAAATGTGCCCAGATTGGTTTTGCTCCCTGGGTCTACATTCCGCCTTCCCTCTTCCCTGTCTTCATGGTCTCCCGCTCTTCTCGTCTCCACCCCATCCCCGAACTCGGTGATGCATCGAGAGGGAGCTTAGGGCTCTGACTTCGGACTTGACCAGTGGCTCTGAAATGGGAGTGGGGATCAAAATCCACTGGAGGGCTTATTAAAACACAGGTGGCTGCCCTCCCCACCCCACTAGGGTATCCATTTCAGAAGGTCTGGGATGGAGCCTGAGAATTGTGTTTCTAGTAAGTTCCCAGTAAGTGATGCTGGTCCAGAGACCGCATGCGGCGGACACTGGATCAGAGGATGATGCCTCCGCCTCCAACCAGTGCTAATTCCCCTGCAAGATTTTGGAGCTTCTGTCTTTCACTGGAACCATCCAGGGGATGCCTAGCATTTAGATTCCATGGAGAAATAAGAAAATAAGATAGGGCTTTATTGAGAAAACTGCAGGGTCTCTCACTTGCTTGGTGTTTGACATAACTTCCTTCTCATCTGCTCGATTTTGGACACCAGTGACGTGTGTGCTCTGGGAGGTGATGATTAAACGGTCACCTGCGGCAGTTAGGGAAGGTGCATTATCCCACATTCTCCATTTAGAACCGAAGCAGCTGTTTAAACAAACTATCTTCAGATTAGAAAAAAGTCTTCAAAACCATATGCACTTGAAATGGGTGGAGAGGTTTTTGTCACTGCTTTTTGAGTCAAAAAACAGAGACTGATTTGTTTTATCTGTAACTGGCTAAACTTCAGAATCTTGTCAGTGATTCATTAAATTTTGTTTTTCTTGTGTGTGTGTTACAAAAAAACTGTTTTATATTCCATTGATTCATTGAAAAATGATAGATTGCTGTTGTACTCTCGTATTGAGAATAATTTTGAGTCTGAATAGTTTCTTTCTACCTGATGTTCTCAATTTCGAACTGTTCATCTTTTCCATTGAAACAATATTCTTGTTAATTAATAATTCCGTTTCCAAATACTTATGTTCTGTATGAGGTATTACTGAACATCTAATTTGCTTGAGCTGAGTATTATTTTTTCCATTAGATACGTGTATTATCTTGGCCAGCAATTACACTTTTAAGTGAAATATATTGAGGACTAGATGATTATGAGTTAAAAAAATAATCATAGGAGTGACTGATTTATTTGAATTAAAACTTAAAAATAAATACAGCATGCCAAGACTCAGGCAGAGCCCCAACTTCAATGACTGACCCAGAAGGACCAGTGAGGATGAAGGCAGTATCAAAAAAACACCCCTAGAGTTCTAACATATATTGTTAAGTATGAAAAGCAAGGATCAGGAGTTTTGTTTGGTGCTTAGAAAGTTTTAAACTTTATTGTTCTGAAAGGATGTCACTGGTTATCGTATTCCTTATTATCATGGCAAAATACTATTTTTTTGGTTGTTCTTCTCTGAACTCTAGTATTGTTATTATGTGTGTTCTTATTACAAGCAATGGTTGGCATAATCAAATATTTGAGTTATTAAATCTGCTCCATTTTGGGGAAAAAAAAAAGTACCCCTGGTAGTACAAAAATAGGTAACCTCTGAGAAGCTTAAGTTCGGTCAGAAGATACGATCGGTTTAACTGACAGTGAGACCCAGAATCAAAAAGAGGAGGGAAAGAGTCTCCTGATGTGTGGAGTCTCAACTTGAAACGAAGCGAAAGGGGAGTCAGATGGTGTTAATGGGCCGTTTCGTGGCCTCCCTAACACGTATGTTGCTGTCCTAACTCAGTACATGGCTGCCTTTGGAAACAGTCTTAAAAGAAGTAATTTAGTTAAAATGAGGTGATTAGGGTGACTCCTGATCCAATATGAGTGGTGCTCTGATAAGACATCGGGACACAGACACACGGAGGAGAGATGACAGGAAGATAAAGGGAGGAGACGGTCATCTATCAACCAAGGAAAGAGGCCGCAGAAGAAACCAACTCTGCTGACACCTTGATCTTGGACTTCTAGCCTGCAGAACTGTAGGAAGATAAATTTCTACTGTTTTAGCCACCCAGTCTGGTGGTCCTCTGCTAGGGCAGCCCTGGCAAACCGATGTGGGTGGGTCTCCCAGGTGCTGCGCTATGAGGATGGCGTGCCCTGTGGGCGGGCTGCTTGCATGCTCCCCAAGGAGAGACGCACTGTCACTCAGGCCCCGCTGCGAGCCTCTGTCTGCTTGTGCCCCCCTGGCCCCTATTACTTCACCCTTGGGACACCAGCCTGCCCTGAATACACTCTGCTCCACAGAGACTCTTCTGTTCGACTCCTAGAGTAACTGCTGGGCCCAGGCCAATTTTGAGCATGCTGAAATTACTCAGAGGGGCCCTTCAGAAAGCAGATTTTTAGACTCCACACCTAAACGATTCTGATTCAGTAGGTCTGCTGAGGACTTCAGCTTTTTTAACAACTACCTTGGCTGATTCTGCTGCAGGAGATCTAAAGGAAGGAAACACTGTTGATTAAAAACTGTCTTAAACCCATCCAACATTATAGAAATTTTCCATGGGGGTCGGGGGGAATCAAATAGAACATTCTAGTATATCTAGTAGTCTAGAAAACTCTAGTAGATTTTTATTGCCTGTTTATTTTATTCATGTCACCTCCCTGCTTAAAATCATTTCCATTTTACTTAGAACCAACTCCACAATCCTTGCTATGATCAAGGAAGACCCGCGGAAGAGTCTGTACCAAAACGCCCTTATCATGGGGTAGTGTCATCCCATCTCAGAAATCCCTCATGCTACCCGCTCCTGACTTCCAGTTTCTTACTGTTCAGCTCCTTGTGCCTTGAATGCTTTTTCTTTCTGGCTAAATCCCACTTACCCCATAACCGAGCCTAAATGTCATGTCCTCTGTAGTCCCACCCTGTCTAATCAGTTTCCCCATTAGTCCTCATAACATGCCATTAGTACTTTCCTCCAAGTAGGTGTCATAACTTGAAGTGACGTATTTATCTGTATAGTCAGTTGCTTGCTTTCTGCCTTTCCCAATAGCCTCTAAGCTCTGTAAGGGCTTTCTTTTGTATTGGTTTGTCACTTTAATCCCAGCACCTAACAGCTTGCTGGCACAAGATAAAAGTTAGATAAGTATTTGTTGAATAAAGAAAGGAAGAGGGTTGTGTTGATAAACCCTGGGAGTGTGAACAGGGGTTTTAGAGGTCATTACATCACTTGGAAGGAAATTTAATTCACACTCCCTTACTCCTACCCTTATCTTGAAAGGTCCTTCTCATCAGTTCTAATGATGTGTGTTTTCAAAGTCCTTTCCCTCCTCCTCAGAGCTGTCTGACCTGGGCTGAGGCTGACTGCAGGGTTGATGGAAAGTCAGTTACCCAGTGGAAATGGGAACTTAAAGTAGCCTCACCCAGTGTTTGATGCATCTGGGCACATTGCCGAGATTTCTGACAAGATAAATGACCTACTGGTTTCCACCCATCCTCCTTCCAAGTCAGGAGGATTGATATAGAGGTGGTCAAAGCAGCTTTTGAATGGAAATCAATACTGTTTAATATCTAAATTTCATTTCCAAATGTGACTAAGGATAAGCTACTGGATTTTTGTTGGCGGTAGAATTATTTTTAAAGTAATGATCCTCAGGGCCCCCATAGATTTTCCAATTACTGTTATAAGGGGGGAAAACCTGCTGCAGATGACCCCACAAGCCCTTGCCTTTATTTGCATATTAAAGATGTTTTGATATTTTTCAAGTGGAAGATCAAAGCGTTAGGGCTCCATTAGTCACTATATTCAGGACAAAGATAGAAACATAGGTTTTGTTTTAATTTGAAAGCAAGTGGCCTTATCTTGTATTTCATATTATTAGGGTCTCAGGGAAGTCCATTTATATTTTGCATGCTAAATAGACTAAGAAAGAAGAAGATTAAGCAATTCTCTTGAATTAGTATCTTCAAAGAGTACATAAATGGAAAGTGTCTTAATTAGTTATGCTAGTCCTTATTTCAGGGTAGGATGCTGTTTGATATTCATAGCTAGAGGCAAAGCATATTTAAAAATCTACAAATATGTATAGTTCTTAAATACAATATTTGTGTTTTGAGGGTAGCGATTATTCATAATATATCCAGCACTTGGACGTTGCTCTTTCCAGTAGCAGGACACTGCTGCTACTCCTACTGTTAATGACAGCGATCGTGAAAATTGGTGATCCCTCCGATTTACTGAACAATCACAGTGTTCCCCATATTAAATGAGGGGCTTTTCACCTATTATCTCACTGTATAATCACAACCACCGGGAAGATATAAGTGCTAGTTTTGTCCCCGTCACAGACCAGAAGAGTGGCAGAAAGCAGCAGGGATTTGCGCAAGGTCACCCAGCCAGTCAGTGGTGGAGCCCGAACTCAAACCCAGATCAGCTTCCCGAGAAAGCTTGAGCCCTTTCAACCCTTCCAAGTTCTGTCTTGATTAGGAAAGAAAAAAGGAAAGCTTGCTGCTTGGCCTTCTTTCATACGTTTCTGTCATGTGACCTTGTCAAAGAATTTCAATGGAGTACAAATGCTCTGTAAGCTACGTGGGTGAGCCCACCTCCTTTATTATTTATTCATTTACTTATTTATTTTCTTAAATTGCAGGATAGTTGTTGTATACTAGTGTGTTAGTTTCAGGTATAGAACAGAGTGATTCAGGTTTTTTGCAGATTATATTCCATGATAGATTATTACAAGATACTGGGCATTAATTCCCTATGCTGTACAGTAAATCCTTTTCGGAGCCCACCTCTTAAAAGAAATACATACAGAATTCTTGGCTCCAGTCAGATTGAATTAATCCCCGTTTTCCCAGATCATTGTCCATCCCTGCCTCGGGTTCTGTGAACACACAGGGTGGGGAGTGCAGTCATGACACAGACCTAAATGTAGACAGAAGAAAAGTCATGGCTTCTCAATAGGGGAGTGACTGGGGAGTTCGGGGAACCACAGCCCGGTCAGCTGGTCTTCCATTGCACGGTCAGTTCTAGCGAGCAGGAGGGAGTGGGGCCTGGAGTAAGCTCCATGAGGGCTGCAGCCCCTTTGAGCATAAAGCTTCAAAGGCTTCAAGATCAGTCTGCAGAGTGGGGAAGTCACAGGTGGATAATGGGAAACTGACTCTAGAGTTCCAGCATTTCAGGAAGCACCTGACACCAAAGACAGCGGAAACATTTGAGAGGGTCCCGATCCTCTCTTGGTGTTGGCTGCATTCAGCCACTTCCCCTTCATGCCTCTCCTAATGGACTTCTGATTGATCTTGCTCTCCAGCTTGCATTAGGATACTTTGGGCCAAGCCTGCAGTTCACCGAGGGTATTCTAACAGAATTAAAAAAGATCTCAAGGAAGGAAATCAAATCACACTAAGATGAGAATTAGGTAGCTTTCAAGAGTCATCTTCATTTTTGTTTGTTTTATTTGTTTTTTTTTTTTAATGCCAGGAGCCGCTTCTCGGGCTCCCTCCGTCTCTTGGACTCACATTCCAGGATCCATGATTAGGTGCCCCCCCCCCCCCGCCAGATTTTTTCTGAGCTGTTCCGTGATATGATGGTACAATCAGTGTTTCAGATCCTGGGCTCTAGTATCAGGTGAGCCTGAGTTTGGACTCCAGCTTCTCCATTTACTGACAGCAAGTTGCATAACCTCTTGTATCTGCACTTTCCTCATCTGTGAAGCCGGGGTAAGAATAAGTCCTTCAGAGGGGCTGTTGTGAAGCCCAGTTGAGAGAATGAACATTTAGCCCTTTGCACCATCTCTAGCAGAGTTAACAGTCAGTCAGTGTGAGCTGCTATTATTATTATCATTATGTTGTTGTTGGAATGTTGTTGGAGTCTCTATTGATCATGTGTAGGACCCGAATTCCTCCAGTGACTACTGATATTTCACCCTATTTTCTAAAGGAGGTCACTGACAGCATTTATATGCATTATGGCATTTTCTGTCTTGGCATTGATTTTGAATTCAGAACCAAAGTCAAAATGACAAATCCCTTTAATTTTTTTTATTTGAGGTCAAAAGTCTTTCTTTCATTCACTGACTCGTTCAAGCTGGGTAGATAGTTATTGCATGCTTGCAAGCACTTGTAAGCTTGTTACAAATGAATTGTCTGGTGGATTTAAACCTCTCTTCCTCCCAGGAAATGAAACTGCACCACTTTACTGAGCCTGGCGATATATCTAATCATTTACCATAGCGGGGAGCCAGAGAAAGTTGGTTCTGTTCACTTGACACTAGAAAGGAGGAATCATTTTTCCTAACGTCCACCACTCCAAGATAAAATATAAAAATGCATTCCTAGATTTTCATCCTTCAATTCGGGCTGCCTTGCCTGGTGGGGAAAAATCAAAGATGAATATCAAAGATAAATGAATGGATTCTACTTTGTTTTAAGCTTTAAAATGGAATTCTGCTGTTCTAGGGTGGCATTGAACATTCTGCCAGCTGAGGGGTTCTCAAACCCATGCTGTCCAACCACCAGAAATACCTGCTAGGGGGGGAAAGTTCTAACACCCACCCCACCAAAGCCAAGGGCACCAGTACCCTCCTGTTGGATTCTTGGTTGTCTTGGGGCACCTGGGAAGTCTATCCTTTTCCTTTCATAGTGTGACCAAGCAGGACCCCGTGGGGCCTTCCCGGGACAGACCCCTCCCCCATATCCTCTGGGTAGCTCCTCTCTGAAATACCCAGATAATAGTATCTCATCCATATTTCCTGAGTTTTTCAGAGGCTAAAAACCACCACCAAAGGGAAGAAATTAACTACTTGATGATCGTGAGCACGTGGCCCCAAGACATTCTGGCGCCTAGGGGTTGATAGTGTTGACCGCCCTGTTCCCTCAACGTCAACCAATCAGAGAATTGTGCACAAGCTGCTGATGTACCCTGTGACCCCGCTCCTTTGCCTGACCTTTAAATATGCTTTGCTGAAACCCTCAGGGGAGTTCGGGGTTTTCTTGGGCATGAGCCACCCTGTCCTCCTTGCTCGGCCCTGCAATAAACCTTCCTCTGCTCCAAACTTCAGTTTGGCCTCATGGTGTGTCAGGCACACAGACTTGCCTTCGGTATCAGTAACTTTGCCAAGTGATTTCCTATTCTGTTTCTGCTCAGCCTTTATGATTTTTCGGGGCTGATACTTAGCAGGTGTGTGCTGAGACGACTGTACATTTTTAGAGTCTACTGAAATAGCTCGTAGTGGTTAACCAGTGGCCTCTGTTCTAAGAATCCCTCTTCCGAATGCTCCTTCTCCTGTCTGCCCTGATTTGTTTCCCAGAATCCCTCAGTACCACCCTTAGCTGCAGTCCTTTAACTAAAGTGTTGGCCCCTGGCAGGACGGGAGGCCCCCGGACGGCCACTTCTGTTCTGCAGCACCAGCTCCCGTCCTGCTTGGTAAGTTCTCTTGCCACACTGGGTGGTAAATATGTTGAAGAGATTCCCGCACACAGGCTCCTTTCTCTTACACAACAGACCTTGCTGGCCCTTTAAACCTTGAACCCAAATCCTTAGCAAGGTAGGACCTCTGTCTCCTTTCTTGGAAGGGAGGGTGGCCTTAATCTTCAAGCCCTCCTGATTTTGGAGGGAGAATATTTCATGGCCCTCTCCCTGGTGCATTTAAGGAAAAGAAAGCAGTTACGTTTCCCCATCAGAATGGGCCGAACTTCCTTCCAGATTTTGTCACAGGGTCTTGTTTGTTTTCTACTGAAATAATCCGCATCTCACTCAGCCACCTGTTCCCCTGAGAAGATCACTAGAATTGTCCACTCAAGAGCTAATTCTCCTCAAAGGGGAGGAGCTTGATGGTTTTCAGACTGGGACAAGAATAGAGTTTGGGAATGGTGGGCAAGGTGACAGATTTCATCTGCAAACAGTCAGCACGCAGGTGAGAAGCAGCCAGGGTAGCATGCTAGTAAAACCCCATATTCAGGGAAGGCAGCATGTGAATAAGGGACTGGTCAAGAAAAGTGGTACCAATCTTGGGAATGAGGTGAAAAGGCTGGGAGGGGAAGTAAGTCCCTTGGATGTCTTATTGGAGCATTTCTGAATGGGCCCACTTGTGAGTTTTTGAATTGTCTGCAGGAGTGTGACTATGACACACATCCATGTGAGTTTGACTCACCACACAGCATTGATTAAAGGCTTAGACTTGGTGATGTTACATGTTAACCTGGAGATGTTTGTCCAGGAGAGAAAGTTTCTCTCCAGCAAGGTAGTGACTTCACTGTCCTCTAGGACATAAACCAGTTTTGTTTCTCTAGTAATGTTATTACAGGATTCTTTTTTATCCCCCCCAAAATGGTGATAAATGCCCAGTTTCTCAAATGCCCTTTAAGCCAGCTTTACCCAGGATATCAGTTTCCAAGAGCTGCCCTAGCCAATTGCCACAGTCTGAGGACCTTCACGCAGCAGAACCTTATTGTCTTATGGTTTTGGAGTCCAAACTGACATGCTCTCAGTCCAAAATAAAGGTGTAGGAAGGCCATGCTCCCTTTGAAACCTGTAGGAGAATCCTGCTTCACCTCTTGCTAGCTTCTGGTGGTTGCCTGGCAACCTTTGGTGTTTTTTGGCTTTCAGCTACATCCCTCCCATCTTTGCTTCTGTTGTCACCCAGCATTCTCTCTGGGCCATCAGATTGTTTTCTTACAAGAATACCAGTCATAGTGGGTTTCGAGCCCATCTTGCTCCAGTATGACCTCACTTTAACTAATTATAAATGCGAAGACCCTATTTCCAAGTAACATTACATTGGAGGTGTGGGGGTTGGAGCTTGGATTTCAACATTTCATTTGGGGGTGGGGGGCACAATTCAACCCATAACAGCCATCTTGCTTGTTCTCTCATGAATGAGCTAAATCAAAACTCCAATATATGTTCCCTGGATATTTATATGAGAATCCTGTGTTTAACACTTTGGAAATTATACCTTGACCATCTTTGGAGGTATCTGAGGGTACTAAGAAAGTTGGAATGCAGGGCAGATATGAGATCAGCCTGAAACTTTTCATGGACACTGACTGGAAAGAAGGAAGACGTGTCTCTAATTCTGCCACGAGGTCAGCAGCGGGTGGAGGATGTGTCCCCTGATAGCACATACACCTTCCTCCTATGAAACACTTGTGAAGGCAGGGAAGGTTCTCTAACGCCCTCACTAGATTATTAGATGAGACTCATCCTGGAATATGTGTTGGTGGACTCTTTCAGGGGGAAAATGACCCTGTAGGTTCCAAGCAACCAAGTTCACCGATTGTAATGCCTCGCACAGCTGCCCTGCCTTTCAGCTTTCCCATCCCCACCACTGCAGTTGCTAATTTCACGGGATCCCTGCCATTATCCACTCCTACACCTGTGCAGGACCTCTGCCCTGTGGCTTAGATTATCTCCCTGCTCCTGGATCGCCCTTCTCATGGCTGTGAGTTTCATCCTTGGCTTCCTAGCTCAGGTCTTGGGGATGTTAGTCCTTGTGCCTTTGGCTTCTGTGCTTGGTACCCATATTCCCTGCCCCCAGACCTCCTGGATATTCATTGCTAGGAAAGTGTTCAGCCCATATTAGGTATACAATAACTTTGATTAAACAGATAAGCAAACAAGTAGGTCATGGCTGGCCCAAACGCTGCCAACAAATCTACTTGCTTCTTCAGACTCTTGTCTTTGTCATAGATCTTTAAGAATTGCCACCTTCTCCTTGGCAGGCTTTTATGGCCCTCTTGCATTGTCTGTTTCTGTCCTCTGAGTTATGGCTCTGACACCTTTTTGAACCTTTGAATCTCACTCTATTCATAGGCTAACAACTGTCTATACTGTTAATCTCCTACCTGTGAAATGAACATCCTTTGGCTTCTCTCAGTGGGAATGTGTATTTTCAGAAGGCCAAGAACCAGCATGGCCAAGAAGACCAGTTTTCCTTAGAGACTCAAACAAGTTTTGGCAAAATTTTCTTCTTCAGTGATCTTGCTTTGCTTAAGTTTAGATATTTTACTCTTTGGTCCACTTAGAAGCTTGATGAGTTGGTTAATTAGAGCCACATATATTATTATAGACTCTGAGAGATTTAATTAAAATGTGCTAATGTGTAAAATCAAATGTGCATCATTGGTTTCTTAATTTTACCCATAGAGGGAGTAAATGGTACTTACCATAACTTTGGGTTTGTTGTGGAAAATCTACACAAAGTAGCAATTAGATTCTCTGTTTATTACACAATATCTTTATCTTCGGTTAAGATTTAACAGTTGGAAGTCTAATACAGTAATTATCTTGTGGCTTTTGGCAGGCAAAATATTTACAATATTATAATTTAGTGTGAGAATATGCCTGATGGCTGTTAGGATGTCAAAACATGCTAGGCAGCTCTACAACCTGTTTGTTAATGTTAAAACCCAATTAATGTATAAATTAAATTTATAAATATATTTTTACCAAAAGCACAATCAAATGTGGAACTGAAATAATTTTTCAGACAGTTGATGTCTAATGAATTTAGGTGATTATAGTATCTACTCAGCTGTAACTTTAATCTGTAAGAACAACAACTTCAATTATTAAATTGTTAACTGTTATCACATAGTAATTTGACAAGCATTGTGCTAAGTGCTCTACATATGTCATCTCATTTAATCTTTGGCACACATTTGGATGGAGGGACACTTTTAACACCTATTTTATAGTTTAGAAAACTGAGGCTCAGTGAAATTAACTTGCTTTTATCTAAGTAATTTACTAGCTGTCGGGCAGATGGTCAGAAACAAAGCCTGGACTTGAACCCACAGCTGCCAGATTCCAAACCTCATGTTCTTAACTACATACCACTCATGACTGCCTTTTCCAGAAAATGCTTTTAGTGATGTATATTATTATGGCTTGTTTTATGTCTATAGCTCACTCACATAGTTTCATTATGCTCTGTTTCATTTCTTTACCAAACAGAATCATGATTAGCCTGCATATCTTAGAGAATGCTATTAAAAGTTTAATGATTAAAAATATGCATTTTTTATGCATCTTTGCCATTGTGCCTTTCTTGTTAAGAGAGATTTAGGGATGAAGAAAGGGAGAGGAGGAATTAATCTAGGCATCCACTCTATTCTAGACATTGAACTGGACACTCCATGTAGTAAGCCTTATAATGGTTTGCAGTCTTCTGTCCTTTATCCAAACCCTACAAGCCAGATGTGTTTCAGAATTCAGAATTTTTATTTTTAATTTTAGAAAAGCAGTACAGTGTGCTTCTCCTGCTGGGATCTTGGGCAGCGCTCTGTCATCAAAATATGTTGATTTTTTAATATCAAAACAACATGTGGAACATATACACATCATCCAACGTGGAATAAATACATAATCTTCCTAAATGGAATAAATAAAGATCATCCCTGGTCCCATGTTGGTTCAGGTCACCTTATACTACCAGATGGGTTCATGCCAGGTCAGGTTTGCGACCAAACAAGTTCTGAAGACCTCTTATTTTTCAGGTCTTTTGATTTCAGAATTGTGGATTACGGATTGTATTATCCGTACACCATAGTTCAGGAAACTGTGACTTAGAGAGTTTATGACTTGTGTTTCGGTCACAAAGCTTACAGATAGCAGAGCAACACTCACTAGTTTGTTTTATTCTTTATATTTCACATATAAGTGAAGTGTGTATCTTCCTCTGTCTGACTTAACTTCACTCAGCCTAATGCCCTCCAGGAATGCATTCATATTGATTTCTCTTATTTCTCTCTCTTCTATATCTTTTCTTGATTTATTGCATTAGCCATAATGTAATTATATAACAGATTGTATTGAAGAAAACAGAACAAAAAAGAATCGTAATTACCTGTCTTAAGATTTCTGTTGAATTTTAAATTCACAGTAAGATCATCATTGTGACAGTGGGAATTGTCATCCTACTCCAGACTTTAATGGGAATGCCTATATTATTCCATCCTTAAAATGAAAAATAAATTTATACCTGTACTACCTACATTATACCTCATAATTAGCATTCATATATTGTTAAAAGATGATCTGTAACTCGATACTTTAAAAACAAATGTAGAAATAACTATATATGAGATATGTTAGTATGTATGTTTAAAGACAGATGGATAGACAGATATTAGATACAAACACATGGGTTTCACAGATACTGTTAATTTTTCTAAACATATCATATTTCTGTATGGTATGATTACACACATATTGGTGAATTATTTTTAATGGGATGAAGGCCATAGAGAGGAAGGGTATTCATTCCTCAATCCGTTAGCCATCTCTACATCATCCATCTGTCCATCCATCCAATAAATATCTCCCATTCACCTAGAGAGTGTTGAGCACAAAGCTGAGATCTTGGAAACAGATTTTAAAACTCTTTAACCCCCACAAGAGTGGAGTACAGGCCATTTTGACTCTCATAGCCAGTTCCCTTCTTCTAAACCTAGTTCAGCATCACACACAAACATTTACTTTTTTTCTCACCAAACCACTGATGGCAATTTCTCAAGTGGGAACAGAGAAATAGGAAACTGAAATCTCAGCGGTTGGTGCTGTATAATTTTTCTAAGAGTTTCATCGAGTTTTAACCATGTAATTTCATTTATCTATAATTCGAAAGGTTCATTATCTTTTTCATGGAGAAAAATCTGTCAGACAGGGAGATACATAATGTCCACAGAAAGACATTACATTTGTCACCGTAAGGACAAAACTGCTACATATTAATCCATCACCTATTTCCCAGCTCAGCCTCGTTTGACACATTTAATGAAAATCACTGATGGCTCCTGGTGTGATAAGCCCACCTCCAAAACAAAACAGAGAAATTCGAACACTTGCATATTTCACATTGAAAGAGTAATGGAAACTTCACTGGCGATGCTTCTTTTGTGATTTCAACAAATATAGTTAAAACTACGGCTAAGGAGCTCTAAAATCACCATACGCTCTGTTACTTCTAGGTTTGGACTCAGAACCTTGAATGTTGACAAAATTAACATGTTAATTTGAGTTTTCCCTGGATGTTTCAGTTTAACTTTTGATTTTTCTTCCCTCAAAGACTCAAAAGAGTCTTTCATTTAAAATGTATTACTTAGGGAACTGTTTTAATGATCTCACTTCCTTTCATTTAACAGGCAAAATCACATTTCTTTGAAAAATGATATCTGCCGAGAATTTGATTATTGAATGGAGATAGGTAATTTCAGGATGTGTGGAGTGTCTATGAGGAATTTTGGAAAGGAATCACTGACTCCATTCATGTGGCTTATTTCGTATGAAAGCAGCAAACACACTATATTAGGAAGTAAAACTGAAGCTTTATTGACATGGCAGATGTAAAATGCAGAGGGAGAATCTGGGCAACTTGTAGTAGCAGCCTACCTGCCCCTCTTCATTCCTTTCTCCCTCCACTCCTCCCTGCGTATCCCTCCACACGGCCATCGCTGATGTGCAGCTTGGACTGTTTTAGCCCTTCTTTACAAATCTTCCGTACCTCCCCATTGCCTGCTAGGCCAAGTCCAGGTGCCTAGACCTGCCATTGAAAGTCCAGCATGATCAGCCCGACTCCTGTCTCGACTCTCAGCTCCTGCTCCCTGTGTACTTCCTTGACCCTCTGCCTCTGGAAGTGACAGACTCTCACCTGTCTCCCTGTGCATGTCTACCTCCAAGCCTGTGGGCCCGCTCTGCCCTCGGCTTGCAATTCCCTTCTCAGGTTTTGCGTCTCCTGTTGCTCAGATCGACTGTGAAACAGTCTCTGATTCTTCCAACTAGATATGACCTATCTGTGCCATTTTTTTAATGTATTCTTATATACACAAGAGGGTTTATATTGTACATATTATTTTATTCTTTACTCATTTCACTCAGTGATGCATCTGAAATATCTTTAAATGCTAACTGAACATATATACCTCCTCTTCATTTTTTAATGTAAATATCTTTGTTGAACAATTTTGAAGAATACACGAGAAATGCCATTGCTTCTTTGTTCTTAATTAAAGATGAAACTGCAAACCTTAGGAAAAGACCGAGGGAGCTAAGAACTTCACTGTTCCTACGTTTTTATACAGCTTGTTTCATGTTTTTAACCACACCCTCTCAGATCATATGGGCACACCATAATTTAACTAACAGATCCTGTCTTAATGGATATTTTAGTTGTTTTCTGTTGCTGTAAAAAAAAAAAAACCTGTTACAATCAATGCTGCTTATTATAGAAAACACTCTTAAATGATTATAATGGAGAACTTTGGAGAACTTTTGCAAAGATACTAGTAGAACCAATCCCTAGCAATGAGATTGTTTTCTGTCTTAAATTATAATTATGTTTATTGGTGTCTGTTCATTACCACCCCTTCCCTCAAAGGCCTGCAGGCTTCGTGATGGGAGAATGAGTCACTGTCCTTATCAATTCTAGATTAATTGCTTTGTAGATGTATCTCATTTAGTCCTCAGAACAACCTCGTGGGGTTGGGTACTCTTATTTTCATCTTATACTCTAGGAAACTGAAGCTTAAAGAGGTCAAGTAACTTGCAAAAGAAGGAGGCTGTATTTGAACTCTGTTTCTGAGGCTGAGTCTGAACTTACCCCTAACTGCTGTGTTCTGCTTCTAAACACAGCTGGCCCTCTGGAGATACGTGCTGTGCGATTATGCCCAGAACAAAGCACGGGCCAGAGTTTCCCAGGAAATCAAACAGGCGTTGGTCATGTAAAGAAAAGTTGTTTCTTCCTTCAGCCACAACTTATCTTAGCAATTCTGTCGGTTATTTTCCTGGAGGATATCTGTCTTCTGGAAGAAATCACCAGGGGGGAAAAAAAAAGATCTGTTTGATGTTGTGCTAATAACCAAAGATCCATTAGCACGTCCCTGAATAACAGTTTACTTGCAAGTTTTTAACAGAAATTCTAAGTACCTTTCTTTGATAGAAAAACAAAGAGGGAGAGAAAAGCCTTTTATGATGAAAAAAAGAGTTTGACTAAAAATGTCACTCGTTTCTGAAATGTTTACTGAGCATGTACTGTCTGCCAGGTGTCGTGCTACTGTCTGGAGGAACAAGCAAGAGTGGAGACACCTTGAACAATAATAAAAGCCTGAATACACGTGTGGGAGCACAAGGCGGTCATGAGTGCTCTGCGGGGATAATTCTGAGTCAGGGATGGCTTCCTGTGGTCACGTGAGAGCGGCACTCTGCTGTTCAGGATGAGAGTTAACCCCGGCGTGAGCCCGGGGTGGTGAGTGAGAGGGAGCAGTGGAGACAGAAGGCAGGAGGCTGAGCGGCGGGAAGAGCAGGAGTGGCCGGGTGTGGGTGAGACACTCAGGGGCCTCAGAAAGTTGTGTGGTCTCAGCACCAGAGATGAGAAGAGTAGTTCACGGAGAGGTTGCCACTGGGCGCTGTTGGTAATGATGTTTAATACAATAGCTTTACTGACGCGTAGTTCACGGACCATACAGTTCCCTCATTTAAGTGTACAATTCTGTGATTCTTTAGTATATTTAGTTGTGAAACTGTCATCTCAGTCAATTGCAGAACATTTACATCGCCCCAGAAGGAAACCGAGTACCCATGAGCTGTCATCCCCCACTTCCACCTGCTCACTGCCCATCCCCTCAAAGCCACCAATATACTTCCTACCTCTAGGGCTTTGCCTCTTTTGGACATTTTATATAAGCGGAATCATACAATATATGATTATTGTGTCTGAGTTCCTTCGTGAACATAAGGTTTTCAGGGTCCATCCATGTTGTAACGTATCGGTACTTTCCTTTTTTATTGCCAAATAATTGCTGAATTTTATTGCCGCATAAATGATGATGATGTTTTACCTTTATTGCTGTGTAGTGATTTCAGCAGCTTCTAAAGATACCTTAGAGACTTAAGTCCTAAAATAAGCTTACCTTTAGGACAAGAGAAATGTGAAATTATATCCTGTTTATTAATTGCTATTCTTCAGACATTTAAGTATCATGTAACAGAATTATTGTAAAGGGCCAACTGTGACCTCTAAAATGAGATCATAAATAGTTTCTCCTCTGAAGGAATAATAACTTCAGCATTTCTCAATGTTTAATTTTTTAGAATATTATCAGAGTATGTAAACATGCCGTCTAACCTCAATTATAGAAAAAAAGTGGGTTAACATAGATTTGTTATGATTTCCTAGTAATGGATAGAAATTTACTTTCAGGGCAGTAGGTAAGGATTTTTTTGGCAGACAGTTCGACCTATTTCTTTTGGAAGAAATAAGTGGAACAAAGTTACCTTCCAGTGAATGTTTCTAAATTGTTTCAAAACATAATACTCAGTGTGATCTTGCCTTTAATTTTCTTCTTCTTCTTCATTTTTTGTCATACCAAAATAAAAAGATAGAGGTAGAATCAGATAGTAATTACTTTTTCCCTACTCTGTGAGAAACTCACTCTGGAAAGTAATCTGCTGTCAGATTACTATGAATTGCATAGTGAAAATATGGTACAACTGTGGGCTTTTCCACCCCAGCTGTCACTTCTTTGTTTCCTGGCTAAAAGCTCATCTTTTTTCCCTAAGTGTAGCACAGTGGAAAGAGCACAAAATTAGAATGAGAAACAGCTACACAAAAACAACTTGAATTATGACTCTGTGACTCACATATTTTGGGCAGATTATCTAAACTCCCTGAGCCTCCATTTCCTCACCTGTGAATTAGGAATGATGGCATGTCTGACTTGGGATTCTTGGAAGGATTGAATTAGAAAGCATATGTAAGCATCCACAAATGTGTGTGCCTGGCGTACAGTAGGAGCCCACTAAATGGTAGTTATTAAAGAAGGGTTTGACTCCACGTGCCACACGTGGTTCTTTAGTTGTTTTATGCCCGCTTTGCACATTAAAACAGTGTCTCCATGTTGCCAAGGACTGTGCACAATATTCCTGTCACCCAACCAATCAAATATTAGAGTTAAAATTAAAATCAGAATAGGAGCTCTCAAAGACAGGGATATCTCTAGCTCATTAAAAGCTGTCTGCAGCTGACATTGAGTAGGTATCTCAATAAGTATTTCTAAAATTAATGAGTCATGCATCTACTATGTGGTTAGCACTATGGAGGACATAGTAAAATGGCCAGCATCTGGTCACCTTCTCAAGCAACTTGGAATATGAGTTCAATAAGTACTGGTGGCTTCTTTAGTTGCCAATGGATTGAGACGGGCTCAGGTTACCTAGAGGAAGTGTGAGAACATTCAGGCAGCTGTCTTAGGAATGCCACAGTAGGAAGCCGTGGAGACCTGGACCATCATTCAGGATGGCCAGTCGTGTTATTGACTCAGTACATCTTCAGGTATCTAGCAGGCTTGACTTTTCAAGAGGCTTTGTCACATGCACGTCTCCTGTGTCTATCTCAGCTTCGCTCAGATTGCAGTTGCTTCTTCTGATGCTACTACTCACCTGGCTCGCTTTCTGGCGTTCAAGCTTCACAAGAAGAAAGGTCTGGCTGGGTCTCTGGTTGCAGTACAGGGTTGAACATCCCCATAGCAAAGGCTCTTAGGACAGGTCATCCCATGGTTCTCGTTGCCCTGTGGTTGGCTCCTGCTCCCATTGCCTCCCACAGTGATGGTGATTACATCAGCCATGGCCACTGGCCAGGCTTTCTGGGGTTTCAGACGTGCTGATCTCAGTATCAGGAGGTGCAGGAAGCTGTGACACTTCCAGCTTCTCCTCTGTAGAAGTGAATGGATGGCTATCAAGACGGGGCAGTTTGAGGTAAAAGCCAAGAGACAGACAGGCAGTGCATCTTTGGTGGAGAAGATAGCCCACCGGAGTGCATGATTGAGGAAGACAGAGGTAAAATGTCAATCACAAGTTGTGTGTCATACCATGTGGTGCCCTCAGGGTGTGTACAATGCTTGCTAAATGGATCATTGAAGGAAGAAACAGCGGGTCTACAACACTGAGAAAGTTTGTAGGGGAGATAGAAGCAGAGAGAACTCTGTTTTGGGATTTCCAGCCCACTTGTCTGGTCTCTAGTCCCTCTCTTCCAATTTTGAGTTGCCTGACTGGATTCTCCAGCTCTCTTGCAGGTGGGACTATGTTTGTTCAAAACGCTATAGCCATGGCTCCTGAAAAAACTCTATTTTAAATATCAGAGAGATTTCCAAAGTATTTCCCTGTAATGATTTTTCCCTTTGATACGATTTCCTTTTATGGGAATAAAGAATTCTGGGGTTAAATCAATTGAAGAAACACATGGTGAGTTAGGATAGGCTATGCTGTGGTAGTGAATTAACTCCCAAATATCAGCGGCACAATTCAGAAAAGGGTTTTTTTTTTTTTAATCCTTGCTTCTGCGAAGTCCTAGTCCTAGGGCACCTGGAGGATTTTCCAGCGCAGCAGGATTCCATATGGTGACTTAGTGATGGGACTTCCATCACATGGCTCTGTCACTCTAATACCATAGTGTTCGTGATGTCCCTGCAGGAAATAAGAGAGCTGGGAGTTCACACAGAAGCCTTTCTTTGCTGCAACCTGAAAGTGACACTCATCAGACACACATGTTTCATTGGCTGGAACCAGTCATAGGTACCGCCTAAGGGCGGAGAATCTTCCTCTGCATAGAAGAGGTGGAAAAACCAGATGTGAATGAGCACCAGCAATCTCTACTACTCAAGTCCAACTGTATCACATTTTTCAAACTGGAGGAAATTTTTTGGTGCTTTGAATGTGGCAGCATACTTTGCCCATCTTCACAGTGGGCCCATTCTTTGGAGTTTTTCCCAAATTCATTTGCTCATAGAACTCTCCCTTCATGAAGCAACTTTCAGTACTCCTGTTTCACGGAACGTATTTTGATCAACACTGAGATAATTTCTACATTTCCTTTCTCACCGCTAGGATTAGCATCATTTTTTTTCTCATCTCCCTTGTGGTGGTCTTATGGGTAAACCTTTATTATCATAGAAATTGCTGAAAAGTGTGCTGCTTGCCACTACCCTCCCTGCCTTGCCTAATTTCAGTGTCTGCAAAGAGCACATTCAGAAAGGCAGGCTGTTGGAATATAGCAGAAGTGATTGCTGGGTGACAAGGAGAGAATTGCCGTCTGGTGGTAGTTTGGTTCATGCTGTTTTAACAGTCTATTGGCCCTTGATTTTAGAAGGCTAGGGGATGAAAATATTATCACTCATGTGAAGTAACAGCTGTCACCAAGTTTTTTTTAGCTACTGGGTGACATCATTGTCTGTAAAATGAGGAGCAGAGATGGTGGCTCTAGTCGGCTGTTGTTAGATCAAACTGGGTTGGGTTTTCAATTTATCAAAGAGCAGTCACTGAATTTCTGATAAATGCAAGCCCCATTGCCGGGCTCTGAGGCAGGTGAAAAGAGATACACAACCTAGTACTGTGCGTGGGAAGCAGCAGTAAGTGCTCATTGCTAGATAGACAGTAAATATCAGTCAAAAGCTGTTTGTTGAGGGCATACTCTGTGTCCCACACTGTAGTAAGCTCTAGGAATATGTTAAGGAACAAGAAATTGACATGGTGATCATTCTCATAAAGGCAACAGTTTATTCGGAACAAATATTAGTCAAATAATCAGTTACAAGTGTATGAAAACAACTTGAGATACATGTTCTGGGTGAAAGGGATGTATGAAATCCTAGAACAAGGAGCGTGTTAGAGTCAAGGGGGGCAATATTTAGTCTGAGCTCCCAGGATAAGGAGGAGTTAGCAAACTGAGATGCAGCCAGGGGTCAGATCCAGAGTGTAAACATATCACCGTGTGAATCTGTACACTTTCAGTTATACAGACTATCTTTTGTATATGAATGAATTCTTTGAACCTAAGCTTTTCAAGGACTTAGTCCTTAAAAAGACCTAAATGAGATTATTTGGGGCAGAGGGTTGTATAGCATAGTGGTAGAGTACATGCTTAGTTCAAGTCCTTGGTTCAATCCCTACTACCTCTATTTAAAAAAATAAACAAAACTAATTACCTCCTCCCCAAACAAAAACAACAACAAAAAAGAAATTAGTTGAGTTCAGTCATCAGCCCCCTGGTGGTATCAAGCCCAAATCACAACTGATTCCAAGGATAATGTTACCTTGTATTCCTTAGTACCTGGGTTCTATTAGATAGAGTTCCCAAGGTAACCTCTTCTGAATAGGCAGCTGCAAAAGAGTCCAGGCATAGTGCAGTATGGCTCTTCAGGAAGAATTTGACTGATGGTTTAGGGAAAGACTTGGCAAACTGTAGTTTTAAGGACCAGATAGTAAACATTTTAGACTTTGCCTGCCATATGGTGTCTGCCATGACTCAGCTCTGCCATTGTCATGCAAACATTGTTGTACTGCTGACTAACATTAAAATACATATAAGTAAATATTTATTTGATAGTAGATAAACTCTTAAAATTATTTATTTATTTGTGGCTGGCCAGAAAGACAAGTATTTTCACTTCATTTTTTCCCCCGAATCTTATATAATTTCTGGGTTACATGACTGTTGATGGCCACAATCGGAGTATTAAAATTGGGGTTAGAGGGGAGGGTATAGGTCAGTGGTGGAGTGTGTGCCTAGCATGCACGAGGTCCTGGGTTCAATCCCCAGCACCTCCATTAATAAACAAACAAACAAACCTAATTACCTCCCCCACTAAAAAAAAAAAAAAAAGTTGGGATTAAATCTGCACTCAGCCCAGAAATAGCCCTTGAACATAGACAATATGTAAATGAATGATTGTGCCTGTGTTCCAACAAAACTTTATTTATAAAAGCAAGTGGCAGGCTGGGTTCAGCCCACAGGTCATAATTTGCAGACCCTAAGCTTAATCCACAATTCCTGTGTACCTGATTTTATCTGCTACCAACCAGCCAGATTTTTTTCTCAAATGAAGAAAGGCATTTTGGTGACATCTCTTTGGTATTTCAAACAGGGTCAGCAAATGCGATGCAGTTTTAGAAATAGAAAAGCGTTCTGGCCCCTTCCTTCAAAAGCAATCCTTAAGAATGAATTTTGAATGAATAGAAAGGTTCTTTGAGGACCTGTCCACTTGGCGGGGGGTGAGTGACATAGAATGGTGCCAGTAGGAGTATGGCTCCTGCCCCACAACTTTAATGGGTCCAAAACTGATTCTCATTTTACTAGGATATGATGGCAGTTGAATAGCAAATATCATGATGATATCAGTCCGTCCCTTAGATGAAAGCGATCACATTTTAATATGCAACGTGCTCTCCATCAAACCTCATACCTGGTAGGTACTTAATATGCTGAATACATATTTTTTTAATGAATAAATGAATGAATGAACAAATAAGGGCTAAGACCGTGCTACTATTTTTTGTATAATGTATCAGTCAAGATTCAAGATTTAGGTAAAAAGAAATAGTTGTACTGCTGACTAATATTAATATAAATATGTACATATATATTTAAATGTTTAAGTAAACTTGTTTAGCCACAAAGACAAGTATTTTTATGTCAGCGTTGATGGCCATAATGGGAGTATTGAAGATGAGGTAGAATGTGCACTCAGCCCAGAAATAGCCCTTGAACATTGGTTTATGATTATTTTTTTCTAAAGTCAGACAATTTTCTTATGGTTTTACCTTTTTCTGTTAAAAAAAAAAGTACAAAATGATTTAGCAAATAGCGCATACGTTCTTGAGTCAGCCAGAACTGAATTAAAATCTGACTTCTTGAATTAGTAGCTATGTGACCTTGGGCGAGTTATTTATCGTTTCATATCTCAGTTTCTCCCCATGCAAAATGATAGTGATTGTAATTTTCAGCTCATAGCATTATTACAGTGATTAAATTAAAGAACTTAACACTCTGCCTTAATTAGTGCTGAAAACTGCCTAGTGTGTGTAGGAATCATTCAACAAATGCTTGCTGTGATGATAATAGTGGTGGATTCTATCAGTCAGAATATTATTTTTGATTTTCTTAAGCTTCTATGTATAATGAAGGCAGTGATCCAATTGAGTCATAGAAATGTACATATCCCATATTATGAGATCTAAGAAAGTTGGGGAGAATTTTTTTTCTTGAAAGAGATTTAATATTTCACCTGAATCATAAGGTGAAAAATTTAATAATCCTCCTTCACGAGGAAGAGAATAAAGCATGATGCAGTCCCAAACCTACTGCTGCTTGTCAGAGAAGGATTGTCAGTGTTAATACTCACCATTAGGAGGACATAGGACTCAGCACAAAGTCACAAACTGAATGTGCTGCTTGTTTAATACACTTTAAATGTGTATGCTGGAGGAGGTTTTGCGGGGGTGGGAGGATATGAAAAAAAATCATACAATTTTCATTTAGCTTTTGGGCTTCTCTGATCTTTTTATACTGCAATTTAAGAATTAATTTATTAAGGTGACCATTTTCAACCTCCTCGTCTGCTTTGAATTTGAATACAAGCAGACTCTGCATTTGTATTATCTGGTATATTTAATGTTGATCAAACAAATTCTGTGTTCAGCTGAATATAAAACAGGAGTAAATATGGGTCCTGTCTAATGGACTAATAATATAAGCAAGTTTGGAGACTAAGCGACACAAAACAGAGTCAGATAAGCAATTAACACCGCTTAGGAACCCAAGGCACAATTAAATGATTATTTTCCAGTGATCCAGAAGCAACAGTTAATAGAACAGAGTAACCACTGATAAATACAGATACACACACACACACACATGCATATGTACACACATGCAAACGTTCTTATAGTTATCTTGTCATTCATTCCAGGTCAATTTATTGAGCCTATTTATATGGCCAGCATTAGAGATACTACAGTAGCGGAACCAGACTTGGTCCTTATCCTCACACTCTAGCTTGCCCTCCGGCAAAGGAAGATGATTAGTGTCAGGAGAAAGAAGTCCAGGGTTCCACGGGCATGTATGGCTGCCAACTCAATTATCTTCTCTCAGAAATGGAATTTAGAAGCCAGCTAGGGAATCATAAACAAGCAGGAGGAACAGAGGAGAAATCAAACAATGATCACTGAACTAACAAGAAGAACAAGCAATGGATTGTTTCCCGTTTCTGTTCGGTTGTCCACCTTTCATTCCAAATCTGCTGGCTAGCGCTCTGGTTCTCCTGACACAGAATTTTTTTTTTTAATTTAATTTTCTACAATCTTTTGATCCTACCATTTCCCTACTTGGAAAGTTATACTGTCTTTTCTCTCTGTCTCAAATCCTGTCCATTCGTTAAGAAGCCCGTCTACCTTGGTGAAGCCTTTCTTAAGCTCCTCATCCTTCATAGACCCACGTCCCTGACTTCCCAATACCTGGCAACTCAGTAGAGCACCTCACACCATGTAGTGTTTCGTTACTAGTTAATGTAACTGGCGCTTGGTACCTTCTGCCTTTAGTTTTCCATTCACTTAACTAGAATATGTGAAAGGAGTTCTTTTTCAGAACTAGGTCCTGTGGGAAGATTGGGTAGAAAGGGTGAGTGGGATTTGCACAGGGAAAGGAAAATAGGAATGACTAGAGTGCCTGCCTTCCAGGAGCCTTCTGTGGATGAAGGATGCTCTGTTGTATGTGCAGGTGACGGTGGGTTGAGTGGTGTTCCCTGACAAGATCTGTTGAAGTTCCATCTCTCAGTATCAAGGAGTGTGACCTTATTTAGAAATAGGGTCTCTGCAGATATAATGAGGTTTAGATGAGGTCAGTCCTAATGCACCATGACTGGTGTCCTCATAGGAAGAGGAGAATGGATGAAGATGCCCGGGGGAAATGCCCTGTGACTGTCGAGGCAGAGATGGGAGTGGTGCGTCTGGGAGACAAGGACCTCTGACCCTTGGCTACACCAGACACCGAGAAGACAGGCATGGCCCTGACAACACCTTAATCTCAGACTTCAAGTCTCCAGAACTGCGAGAGAATACAGTTCTGTTGTTTTCAGTCACCCAGTTCGTGGCAGTTTGTAATGGAAACTAATTCCTCTTGATGGTTCCCAGGCAGGAAATGAGGCGAGACTGGGCCAGTTCAATGCTTTGGATGTTCTGAGGAGAAAGCAGTCCTCTTTAGAGGGAGTTGGTTGTCTACTAAGGGAAATTTCATAGATGGGCAGTGGGTCTGGAGGTTCAGCAGGGTTTGACCATGGAAGATGGGAAGGAAGAGAAAATTATGTTGCACTTTTAGGAATTAGTATGAGTGATGGCAGAGACACATATGAATAGAATCATAACATGGATTGTGTCTGGGGAGAATTAAGTACTTTAATTTTCTGGAGCATTTTGTGAATGCAAAACGTAGTTGAAGATGCACCTAGAAGAATAGACTAGGATGAGACTGTAGAGGGAAAACCTTCAGTAGCAGGATACGAAGCTCTATCACCATTTACTCGATAGTCAGAGAGAATTGGCAAGTAGAGTGACAGAAGTCTGTGTGCTTGGGAAGACTGATCTGACACTGCCATATCCAGCAAGGTGCTCCAGCTGGAGTGTGCACCAGCATCTCGTGGGAAACTTGTTAGGACACAGATTACTGGGCTCCATCCTTACAGTTTCTGATTCAGTAGCTCTTTGGTGAAGCCCAAGAATTTGCATTTCTAACAAGTTCTCAGGCGATACTGATGCAGCTAATCTAGGAACCCCCTTTGTAGACCCCTGGTATTGAGAGATGGGGACTTGAAGAGACGTGAAGCCAAGAAACCCTTTGGAGGTTAATGCATGAACAGACAAAAGGTAAACAACAGCTGGAGGAGTGGGAGTGGGCATGAAGTCGGGGCAAGAGGTTTCCACCAGGTTGGTCTTGGCATCTCATAAGTGTAAAGGTTTGGGGAGAGAGAAGGCAATAGTTATTCCAAATCCTTGGCTCTAGGAAGTTATTGTAATGCTTTCTTTTTGTTTCTTGTGTGTTAGTCTTGTTATTCTCATCAAACTGAAAACTCCCTTGAGGACAATGACTGTGCCATTTGGCAGGTTTATAAAAAAGACTCTCTTTGTCTTTGGTAGAATGGTAACTAACATTTATCGAAAGTATAATGTGTGCCAGGCACTTTGCAAAGATGACCTGTTTTACACACAGTGCCACTTTATGACTTGGGTATTACTGTTTGTTTTATAGAAGAGGAAACTGAAGCTGAGAGAGATTGAGTAACTTACTTGAGGTCACACAGTAACTCAGGGGCTTAACCAGGATTTGAACCAGGTTTTCTGATTCCAGAGCCCATCCCCTAACTCCTACATTATAGCGCCTCACTAGCGAAGGTTTAGGGGCTTAATAGATGCTATGTCATTATACCTATTTATACTATATGAAAACACAGAGTCAAGGGGGAAAATTAGGTGATACAAATAATTATAAAAAAAATAAACTCACCCATAAGTCCACTAACCAGTGATAGGCACTGCTAACATGTTAGTCTATATCTTTTCAGATTTCTCTCTAAGCCTGCACATTTATACATACCTGGATTATACTATACTGTTTATGCTGTTTTATAATTCTTTAAAAAATTAGCAGTACCATGATCAATTTCCTTGTCGGTAAATAAACTCCTATAACATCAATGTCAATGGCAATTTATTTTTATGTTTCATGACTATGCCGTAAGTGAACCGTTATGCTCTAGTTGGGCACACAGAAATACGCCTTGATACTCAGACCTATGGATGGATCCTTAACCTGAAGTATACACCTTGGAGCATACAATTCCGAAATTTGTTGGAACGGATAAAAGTCATGTAGCTAAATGCTCCCATTTAATAGATGAGAAAGCCAAGGCCCAGCGAGGCAAAGTAGCCGTCCTACATTCACAGATTAGAAACTAGGACTCATCCACCCATCCATCCATCCAATAGTAGTGAGCACCTACTACGTGCAAGACACTATTCTGTGTACAGAGAGTACAGCAGTGAACAAAAACAGACCGAAGACCCTGGCATCTTTGGAACTAACATTAAGATGAGGAGTTCAAAGCACAGACTCTCCTTTTTTTAAATGAAGTGCAGTTGATTTACAAATGTTAGTTTCAGGTGTACAGCACAGCAGTTCAGGTATACAAACACACGCATATGTATTTTTTTGCATTTTTTTTGCATTCTTTTTGCATTCTTTTCCGTTACTGTTATTCCAAGATTTCCCTGTGCTCTACAACAGGTCCTTGTTGTTATCTATTTTATGCATATTAGCATATCTGCTAATCCCGAACTCCTGATTTATCCCTCCCCTGCCCTTTCCCATTTGGTAACCATAGTTGGTTTTCTGTGTCTGTGAGTCAACACAGTCTCTTTTTATAGCCCCACATGGCCAATCTTCTAGACCGCTTGGTTTGGTGTCTCCGATCAGGGATGCCAGCCAGATAGAACTGCTCAGTGCAAGACAGGATCCTTCCCTCACCGCGTGTCTACCCAGGGAAAACTGCATCTTTCTAATCAAAAGGAGCTGGTGGAGTCTGCTGAAACCCCCTGCAGGGGCGTGTTCCTCCTCCACCGCTCGGAGGTATTTAGGTATGCCCTGCCAGTTTTGAGCAGCTCCCGTCTCCTGCCGGACTCCTCACACTTGAAGAAACACAGTTTGTTTCCCACAAAAGACTGCAGTTGAGCTGAAAAATGCTTCCCTTTGTTTGTCTGGGAGCCACCCTCCGCTGAAGGATGAGGGTGGTAGAGGGTGTGCAGCTGTTTCTTTTTCATGCATTTCCAGTAGGGATGGCATTGCATTCAGAATCCAGACCCAAGAGATTTGCTCTGAAATCTTTCTTTCCTTGTTCTGATGGGTATTCCTCCCCCACATCTTTTGAAAGCATTCCCTCAAGCAGTGCATGTCTAGATTTGCCCTCTTAAGTATAAAATATCAGAAGATGTCATATTGACTCAGACATGGGATCAGGCCATGTAACTGGGAGTCAGAACAGCTGGGCTTCAGATCCTACTTTGACTACATACGAACATGGGCATATTAAGCTTTGTAAAACTCAGTTGCTTCATCTGTCAAAGAGGGCTAACCTTACGTAGTTCATAGGGCCCTGTACTTCTCTGTCATAGTGCTTACTATATTTAGTAATGTCTTTTATCATTTTCTTAGGTGACCAACTGTCCCCTTATGCCCAGAACTGAAAGGGTGTTTCGGGGATGCAAATCTATCAGTCCTGAAACCAGGGAAGTCCCAGGCAAACAGGGATGAGTTGGTCACCCGAAGTTATGCAGTAAACATTTAAGAAACTGCTTAATATATATCTCCCCTACCAGACTGTGGGCCTCCTGCAGGCAGGGATCATGTCTGTCTTGCTCTAAGCATAGTGGCTGATACATTGTAAGCACTTGGTAAATATTTGTTGAATAAATGTGTCACAGGGTGCAATGAAAATTAGATTAGTTAAAATGTCTGGTTTAGCCCACAGCGAATCATCAACGCGTAACAAACATACGTAAGTTTTGTTATTTTCTTGTTGTGATCACTCTTTCGTCTCACGTATCTTACTGGCAGTTTCTACTTTTCATGACTGTTTTCTACATGTTTCCAGAGTAAATTGCATAAAGTAATTAGTAGAACATAACGGATACCATTAGTACCCATTCTGTTATTTTGGGAATTGAAGTCCTTCAAAGGAATGTCATCTAAGGTGTTTCTTACACTTTTTTTCTTTGTGAGTCGTTCTTTGCTTCCCTACTTTGAAATGCTAATATTACGAGTCTCTTTTCTCTTGTGCATCTTTTAATTTGGAATTCATTTCTGCCATCTATCAGTACAACTTCAAACTCCTGCCAAAACTTTATAAAGTGGTTAAAGCAAGGAAGTTTATAAACCAGAAGGGTAGAACGGCATGACTATTCGGGTGGTTCTGCAAGAGAGGAACAGTAATGCAGTTTGCCTCTCTGGAATCCAATAAAATGGATTGTAAAGTGATTATTTGCTGTCGATTTCTGATGGACATGTGTTTCCCCTGAACGTTCATAAACCTATCCTCATTCTTGAGATAACATCATAGAAGGAACCTAAAGTGATTATCTTGAAATAGAATTTGGACAGTGAAGTGTCCAAATGGTGTCTAAGATACTGACAAGACGGCGTAGGAAATTGTCTGAAGAACTGTTAGAATGCTAAGACTTTTTTTTAAAAGAATAAGGATGCTACTGTTTATGCAGCATATTATTCAAGGAGAGCCTGGATATGTGTTTTTAACTATGTTATCTCATTCAGTTCCCTGAAAGCCTTTCTCAGTGAGGCTGCATCACCTCGGATGGACGAGGGCGCCAAGACTTAGAGGAGCTAAGTACTGCTAAGTACGCGGCCCATGCTGACAGAGCTGGCCAATCACGGGATTCGGATTTGAATCCAGATGTGTTTGACTCTGAAGCACGTTGTTTTTCCTGCTATATCATGCTGCTGCTGTTTGTTGAGTAAATATGTACCAAGCGTCTCTCTCCTGCTAGGCTCTTTGCCAGGCACCAGTGATTCAGGGTAGAGCAAAGCAAACACTGCACCTGCCCTCCTGACCCTTCCAGCTTACTGGAGTTCCAGACATTGATCTAGTTGTAGCTCAGGCTCCTCAGAGTTTTATTTTGGAGACTGAGTGAGAGGTGCAGTGCTTGGCATGTGGAGAGAGTGCCCAATATTTGTTAGCTGACATGGTGTTTATTAAATTACAACACAGATGTGTGATTATAAATTGTGTTCAAGTGCTCTGAAGGAAGACCACATGGAATTGCAGAAGTATACAAAAGAAGACCTGATCTAGTCTAGAAGGTGGATGAAGTCTTTCCTGAGGAAGGCAAAAAAGAATATAGGGAGGAGAGTTAGCTAGGCAGAAGAAGCAGCATGTGCAAAGGCCCTGAGGCAGGAGAGAGCACCATGTGTTCAGGAAAGTGAAAGCAAGTGTGATGGAGATTGTCAAGCAGTGTGACTGCAGTCATTTTCTCTGCAATGTTTCCCTCCTGAAACCTGGCATTTCTCCAAGTCTTTGAGTTCACTTGATGGTATCTTCACAGTTCTTGGATTCTAATTTCCTAACTCTGTAAACAGGCAATTCTGCCCATCAAATTTATCTAAAATGAAACTTACCTATACATACTGACTTAGAGACTTATCTTAGGGCACAGAGAAATCTTGCTTCTATTGTGTTCCATCTTTATCTGAAGATTAGGTAGTATGTTGATGGGTGCAATTTAAATCCAGGGAGACAGTTCTGTATTTAAAAGAAAAGATAATTGGGAATGAGTCATTGTCAGTTGTCTTTTTAGAGAGCAAACAGTGAGGTGGAGAAAATTTGCAGACATAGGTCTCGCACATACTAATTCCTTGACAATGTAGCTAGACGAGGCTACCTAGAAAGGGATTTCCTGGGGGTAGTAGAGACCCAAAGTAATCATGTTAAAAAGAAAACTCTTCTAGCGAACATAATACTTATCTTGTCATTGTAGACATATTGCATCTGTAGTGGCTTCATGGTACAGAGAGAAGGGGGAAAAATCAAGACATGAATAGAATAAATAATGTTTAAGGAGGGTTAAAGATTAATGAGACTCCTAAAAAGAAAACTAAATAGGACACAGGACTTCTTGTTACTATTCTATCTTAAGCTTCTTTCAGGTCTGATGTGCAGATTATACTGGACCTGGTAGAATGAAGAATTGGGTAGAAACTAGGGAAAATGACTTTCTTATAAAGCTAGTACAGAGATCAAAGTCCAACAGCCAATGAGAGGAGTCTTCCGCCCCCAAGTCCATATCCTCAGTTTAATCGTGAGAGAACATTAGATAATCCCCAGGGGAGAGACACTCTGCAAAATACCCGACCACTGCTTTTCAAAAGTGTCAAGGTCATGAAAGACAAGGGAAGATGAAGAAACTGTCCTAGATTAGGGAAGACCGAGGAGATAGGACAACTAAAAGCAGTGAGGTGTCCTGAATGGAGTCCTGATACAGAAAAGAGGTGTTAGTGGAAAAAACAGTGACATCTGAAGTCTGCAGTGTCGTGAAGGGTTGCATACCCATGTTGGTTTCTCAGTTTGTATAAATACACCATCATTCTTTAAGATGTTGATATTAGGGGAAGCAGAGTGAGATATATACAAGAATTATGTGCTGTATTTGCAACTTTTCTGCAAATCTAAAATTATTTCGAAGTGAAAAAGTTTTAAAAATGTGCTCCCCCAACACAAGAACCGCATGGCCGAAGCTTTCACTTTACAGATGAGGAAACTGAAATTTACAAAGACAACATGCCCACTTAGACTCTTACTTCATTACTGACTTTGCTAAGATTGGAGAATATGGAGGTAAGAAATATTTCCCACCCTGGGGGATCTTTTCTCTGGGTTTTGTCAAAAGGCTTGGAAGATCTTAAGAAGAGATCTTTCCACCATGTTATATATCTAAGCTGATTTAGTTTCTTTTCTATTTTCTCACATGTGCAAAATGGCATATATTCGGTCAAAGGCTAAATCTATAAATCTTAAAGATCTAAATCTATACAATTCTGCAAGAGTTGGCATCTGACCACCTCCCCAGCGTCATCCTCTCTACAATTCAGCCATTCTCTCCTTCCCCCAAATGCATCATACACTTTCCTGCCACAGGAACATTTTATCTGCCTAGAGAGTGGCAAATCTGTCCCCGTACACACGCAGTACAGAGATTTCATCTTTAGCATATACATTCCTCCAGGAAGCCTTCCATAATGGTTTATCCCACCACCTACCCCTAAGAACCAATTAGTCCACTTAATTTTTTTTTTTGTACTTGTAGTAGCCTGTTCCTCTCTAGTGAAACAGCCAGCACATTTAGCCCTGCATGTTCATTTTCTTTCCCCTCTACAACACACTATGAATATATACATTTGTAACTGACTGTCTGTATCCCCCATTTTAAAAGAGCAACTCAAACACTGTTTGTTATTTTTAATCTTTGTATGCCGCAATTCCTACTCCTCAGCATCCTAGTGCCAAAAATAGATGCAGGATTCCCACATAGATACAATGAGTGGTATGTATCTTGGGGGAGGTTTTCTTTTTGCATGACGGTCCTGAGGCATGTTTCTTTCAAATTCACTGCTAGATTCCCAGGGTCTAGCAGAGTACAGGCACATGGTAGACATTTCGGCTACCAACTGAATTAATAAATCCTGTGTTGAGAACTAGGCAGTGGAAACATTCCTTTGAAAACCAACTGAGCAATTAAGGGAAAGCAACATTTGGAAATCTAACGTAACTAGATTGAAATAATCGTGTGTTTTCTCCTTTCAACCTTTACGCCTTGTAGGGTACCCACGGAAACTTGTTTTACTACAGAGAAAGTTGTTTTCCTTTTCTGCTTCACAATCATGAAAGAGAAAGAAAAGTAACATATCGCAGGAGATACGTTTGCAGAAATGCTTCCGTTGGCTCTTGTCATGACTCCTGTGCAAAAGAAGAAAGAAATCTCTAAAGTACTCTAGGAATGAGAGAGTTTGATGTCAGTCCCTTCAGAGTCTTCTGAATGGCACGTTGTGAAGATAAGTTACAGTGAATGTCAGGTCATTTGTGGGAGCAGCAGGCTCCAGAGAAGGGGTTATATGTGGGAGAGAATGGAGCTGCAAGGCAATCAAATTAGGAGAGGGGAGTCATCCAGGCTTTTGAAATGGGTTTCTGCTGGCCAGTGGCAAGAGCGTGAAGTGATATAGACGTAGGCTCCCTATAAATCTTCTCTTCCTTCTTCTTAATCATCTTCATCTTCATCATCATAATTATCGTCGTCTTCCTCATCTTCATCCTCATTTGTGTTTCATCACTTGCAGAGTCTTCTTGGCAAATACTGACCAGACCATTAGCTAGAAAATTTTACTGGGACAAAGACTTCTGCTGTAACCAGAGGAGGATTTACTGAAAAGCTAACGCCTCTTAAGCCTCCGTGCCTCTGGCTTGGAAGAACCCCTTCCAAGAATGTCCACTTGACTTTGTGTGTGTAATTTTGTATTCCCTTTCTTCAAGAGCATACTCTCAAATTGTATAAGCTTCAGGCCCCATAAAATCTGGATCTGCCCCTGTTGATAATTATCCAGGAAGAGGAATTCCAGCAGAAATACCAGTGCTGAGTACACGACAGCCTAGATGTGTGTTTTTATGCCGCGGGGGATCCTGCTCTAAACTAGCTGACTGCATACCAAGTGGAAACATTAGATACTCGTTGAATTAAAATTGGTGACTGTGAAAAGCCACCGCTTTACACTCTGCTGTGTTTGCTGTTGCAGGAAATGAATTCAAAGACCTAAACCACGTGGTGTTGAGGTCAGGATCTCTCATCCAGCTGTTTGTGGACTTCCCATGCGTGCGGGCGGAGGCATGCCTTTATTTCCATTTAGATGACATTTTTTTAATCTTTTACGGTGGGGCATCTACTATTAAATCTTACATCAAATTATTTCAGGGCTTTTAACATCTGCTGAATCTTGTGCCATCCTGATGGAGCTCGTTCCACTGATGTGTGAGCCTCTAATTTAGGAATGCACTGGCTGCAGGCCCATTTTGATTTTATAGTAGCCTATTAATAAAACATCATCATATTTAGAATCTCAGTTCAGAGAAGCATTACAGCTTCTTGGGAATTCTGTCATCCCTCTGATGTATACACTACAGAATGTTCTGTTTTTCCTTTAGAAATACCATGTTTTGAAATATTGTTTCTTCCAGTATACTTCCCAGCATCTGCTCAATGTTAGGATGTATAAAGTATTATCAGATGTGTATGTAGGGGCAGGTCACACCCATTATCCCTCTGTAAGTTACGAACCTGGTGAAAAATCCACACAGGACTCATGGGCAAGCTAGCCTAGCAGTGATGGCCTTGACCAACAGTGCCTCTGATTCCAGCTGACTTACCCACGTGGTGACACACTGAGCCTCTGCAAGGGGTTGACTGCCTGATACTTGGGTCCCTTTCTTAACTTATTGGTGAGATTTTTTTCTGTCATCCTCATTTTGGCATGAATGAGTGAGTCGAGGTGGGAAGACAGGCAGAGTGTGCTTGCCAGCGCTTCCAAAAGAGCAGGTATTGCTGTTTCACGGGGAAGGGGAGAAATACCAGAAGAGGGATGGTAGGAATTAGCAGTAGGGGGGGCATGCTCCTCCTACGGTATAGATCCATCTCTTTAATTAATTTAAGAATAGGCTTGAAGCCATTCATCCATTTATTTATCCATCAACCATTTATTGGGCACTTATTATGTAAAAAGTTCTAGACCCAAATATCTTTTCACACTTTCTAGGTATGAAAGATACATGCTGGCAGAGGGCATTCTCTCTGTAAAAAGATCTATCCTTGAGATATGAGGCATTTGCTGCTGGGGGTGCAAAAAGTTTGCCTGTGAAATAGATAATCAGATACAAAATAGAATGAAATAAACATGAAAATGACGTAATATCTGAGCACTGTGTGGGGAGGTTCCAGGAAAAAATGGTATCTTCTGACTGTGGATTACAGTTTCACACAGGCAGGGACTTGGACTCAGCCTTGAAGAGTGATGGAACTTGACTATATTGAGAATGGCAGCCAAGGACATGCTAGGAACAGGGAATGAATAAATAGGTGGCAAGGGAAAGGTATAAAGCACTTGATCAAAATGAGGAATAGCATAGTGACCAGTCTAGAAACGTGGAAAGTTGAAGTGAGGTAGCACTGAGAGCCTCGGATGTAATCATTGCAGTGGTTCTAACGTGCCCTGGTCTTTCTGTAGTTGCCCCAAGTAGACCATTTCCTCCTCCAATGCTGAAAGTTTGGTAGACTCAGAATTTTGAATTTAGAAGGAATTGAAAGAGTTTCCTTGGTGATGGTAGAGAATCACAATAGAAATTTAATTTTTTTAAAGAAGTAGGTGTCAGATGCCCTAACATTACTTGCTTTTGCCAATCATTGTGGGGGGTGTGTGTGTATGTGTAGGTATTAGGGTAGCCCCTGGGGTAGTGTCTATTTCACAGATGACACAATTAAGAAACAGAAGTACTTGTCCAAGGCCATGCAGCTAGTAAGTGGCAGAACGGGGAATTTAACACAAATCGGTGTGACTCCACAGACCATGTCTTAACTGTGACCAGTTTTTGCTGCCTAGTAGAGTGGGTCAAAAGTCAACATACTCTAAGTGTCTTTCTGGAAGAACTAGAGTCAAGACACAGCTTCCGGTGTTACAAATTGCGTTCTCAGACCGTGGAACAGACATCTCGTTGCTAAGATCCGTTGCTCTCAGAAAATGAAATTGGATGGCACCTGCTTCTAGCTCAGTCACACAAGTCAGGGCCCAACTGTTTCACCTTGATTTTTTTTTTTCCCTCAACCGGATGGAAAATCCGGCAATTCCTCATTTAATTGTCACCAACTCTCTTGCCTCCCCAGCGGCAGATGCCTCATTTCTCAGCGGTTTGGCAAAACTTCACCTCTTCTGTATCCCATTTTCCTAGCTCAGCACTGGAAACATGGGGGCAAAGGCACAACTTTCAGCCAGGCTGGTTCTTGCTTCTTAAGATGCTCTCTTAGCAGAGAAAGAGCACTTTCACCACTTTGAAAAAGCTGCTTTCTTGTCACCTGGTGCATGACCGTGGAGACCTCTATTTCTCGTTCAGTATCTCAACCCATCTGGCACCAACTGGAAGGAAGGGAAATTTCTTCTTTGGATTGTAAATCAACACACCAGCCTACCCTTTTTAGAGCCAGTTAGAAAACAGGGTCAAATCCAAGACTCTTTAGAAAGGGATCATTACCATGTTTAGGGACCAATATTGGCCTCCATTTCAGTAAATATTAACTGTACTTTAGCAGTTTTGTACCATAGTTTTGGGCCGAGAGAAAGGCAAATCCCAGATTTGTCAGTTAATCAACAAACATTTATTCAGTGTCTATCAAGTAGAAACACTGTGGAAAATATTGACGGGTTTTAAAACGGACTCTTCCCTACAGGGCCCTACAATCTATCTAGGGAGAGAAGTTAAAAATACATTTAAGTAGCCGAGGACTGAAGTTTTCTATATGCTCAAAGAGACATTAAACACCCTGTCTTTTCAGTGAAGGAGGATATTTGCTGTGGCTTGGAGAAATCAGATTAAGACTTCTTGGAGAAATCGGAATTAGGTCTTTCAGAAGAGGTAACATTCAGATAATTGGTGAGGAAGAAAGAATAAAACAGTTCAGGTAAGAGGGAGTGGAATGTTTCAGCCTAGAGCTTTGAGCACATTAGATACTCAATAAAGGCTGTTAATAAAATAAAATTAAAACTTCATATTTCAGTCATGTCCCTCTACTGCCATGTCTGATGCTTTCCTAAATACTTCCATGTCAGAATAGATGGTACTTCTGCGGAAAAATGTGTTACAGCTCGGTGTTACACCTCAGTTGTGACAGCAACCTGGATCCAGGCGAGAGACCAAGCAGCACTCGGAGAGTTGAAGAACTCAGGTTTATGACGCCAGCTGGCCCAGAGGAGTTAACACCCCAAGCTTTGGACCCTGTCTGGAGGTTTACACAGGCCTTTATAGGCTGACAGTTTTACACTTTGCAACATCATATGCAAATAAAGTATAACAGAAGTTGACCAACCAGGAACAAGCTTTGTAGAAATAGACCAATCAGAAGTGAGGGGAATGGACCAATCAGGAGTGAGCTCCCTGCAAATGAAGTACTACAAATGGACCAATCAGAAGTCAGGGAAGTGGACCAATCAGAAGTGAGAGTAATAACCAATCAGGAGTGAAGGAAATAACCAATCAGAAGTGAGCTCAGGGAACCAATAGAATTTTAGGGGTAAGTAAGCCATTTCAGAAGCAAAAACTGTGATAGAGCCTCTGGGCCAGGCAACTGGATGGTGCCCGCATGAGAGTAATGGCCCTGCTTGAGGGTCCTGCCGGTCTTTTTATGGGGCTTCCCGCCTCAGTATCACATGCCTTTTTAATGTTTAGAGGGGTACTCTCTTAGGGAGGATGGATTCATTCACCCAGCAAGTCTTGTTTAAATCAGATTGAATCATGAGTTGCCTCAACTCGAAATGAATGGAAGCTCGGACCCAGGAGACAGATGATGCTTCTTGCTTTTCCTTTTTTATGAAGCAGGGTATCTATTAGTAAGTCTCCTTACTGACAGCTGTTTGATCATAATTGTGGCTGATTCCCTGGGAGAAAGATGGGACAGTGGAAATGGTTCAGTGTAAAGTATGAAGAAGATCAGAAGCGTTCCATAGATTTACAGGATTTCTTTTCCCAAAGAAGGATTTGGCATCAATTTTTTAAAATAATACTTCGTTTTTATGGAAGTAGTACATGTATATTGTAGAAAATTTGTGAATACAGACAAGCAAAATTAAGAATTAATCACATTCCTACCACTGAGAGCTCTAAATAAAACTTTAATGCGTATCTTTCCAGATATATATTATACATACACACACATTTTGGCATTTTTCACAACCTGAAATAATATTATACATATTATTTTGTGATCTGTGTATATTCAGTTCATGAACTTCACTTTTCCATTTCAGTTTTCATCTGATCTGATACCCAGACCTCATTCAGATTTCCCCAACTGAGTCAAATACATCCTTCAAGGCTGGTTTGCCTAAATCAGTATTTAATCCAGGACCACACGTGCATCTGACTGTTGCAGTCCTGTTTTATTCAGCTGGGGCTGGCATAACAAAATGCCAGAAACTGGGTGGCTTAAACAATAAGAATTAATTTTCTCGCAGTCCTGGAAGCTGGAAGCTGCAGATCAGGGTTTGGGAGGCTCTGTTTCTGGTGAGAGTTGTCTTCCTGCCTTATAGATGGCCACTTTCTCAGTGGGTGCTCACATGGCCCCTCCATGTGCACATGTGCAGAGAGCGAGCCCAGGCACAAGCTGACGCTAACCCCACCCTTATGACACCATTTAAACTCGTTTACTTCCTGAGAGGTCCCATCTCCAAACACAGGGGTTAGGGCTTCAATATACGAATTTTGGAGGGGCACAAACACTGAGTCCATAATAGGTCCTTAATTTACAATATGTTAATTTCTGGTGTACAGCGTCATGATTCATTTATACACACACACACACACACACACACATATATATTCCTTTTCATATTCTTTTTCATTATAGGCCATGACAAAGTATTGAATACAGTTCCCTGTGCTATAAGTAGAACCTAGTTGTTTGTCTATTTTATATATAGTGGTATTGTAGTTAGTATCTACAAATCCCAAACTTCAATTTACCCCTCCCTGCCTCCTTTCCCCTCTGGTAACCATAAGTTTGTTTTCTATGTCTGTGAGTCTGTCTCTGTTTAGTAAATAAGTTCATTTTTAAATAAGTTGATTTGGTCCTTTTTTTTTTTTTTTTCAGAGTCTTCATGTAATTGATACCACATGGTATTTTTCTTTTTCTTTCTGACTTACTTCACTTAGTATGATGATCTCCAGGTCTATCCATGTTGCTGCAAATGACATTATTTTATTCTTTTTATGGCTGAGTAGTATTCCATTGTGTAAATATACCACAGCTTCTTTATCCAGTCATCTGTCAGTGGACACTTAGGTTGCTCCCATGTCTTGGCTATTGTAAATAGTGCTGCTATGTCCTTATGACTCTTTAATCCAGCATAGTTCCTCTCCCAATTTTATTTATGACTTGATTTGTTGAAATATGTTAATCTTTCAAAAACACAAAATTATGCTCTTATCCCTATAAATTGTTTAAAAGGCGGCCCTTTCATGATCAGTACAAAGGCTTAGTGTGGAACTGTGTGGGTTGAGGGTCAGAGTGTTTTTCTTGGCCAACTGCTAACTATTTGGGGTCTTAGGAACATCATCTTACTTTCTTGGGCTTCCCTTACTGAATTGGACCAGAATTCTTAAAATCAGAATTTACAAGGAAGAAGTATGGGATATCGTGTTTACAACAAATTCCCCATAAGACTCTGATCCCTAGGCAAGTTTAGAAAGTAACAGGGTAGATCATATTTGATGCTTTTTTTCACCTATGCTTCTGCTGGACACTGTCTATAAAAGTATAAACTATGTAACTCTCCTTAATTATAAGCCACATTAGATTCCTATGTCTGCTGCAACAAAGTGCCACAAATTTGGTGGCTTAAAACAATACATACTCTCTATCCTACAGTTCTGGAGGGCAGAAGTTGTAAAATCAGCTATCAGTGGGCTGCTGTCGTCTGGATGTTTGAATGCTAGATAAACAAGGATTTTCTGTAGTTGAGTATCTCACACATCTTTCGGGAAACCTTTGTATTTATTTGACCACAACATTCAGGCATTTCCAAAGGCCTTTCTTCTTCATATACTTGCCTATATTCATGATTCTATTTCTTCTCACTTTCCTGACCTCCAAGCAGTGTTTTTGTTTCTTAAGCAAAAATTAACTCTTGAATTATTTTGATTTATGTAATTCTATATTATGTTAGACATACACAAAGAGGGGTAGTAGTGGGTTGTTCTTTTTCTTAAAATAGAATCAAAATATGCAGCCGGGCCAGACCCTCTGCCTCAAATATAGTTTAAACTGGAAAATTCTGGGCAGCATGGTTGGGTTTTTTTTGTTTGTTTATTTTTGTTTTCTGGGGGTTTTTTTTGTTTTCTTTTTTTCACACACTCAGTTCATAATTATGGTTCAAAATGAAGCTCTTTTGACCCCTCTCCCCTTTGCCCTGTTGTCTGTAAGAAGGAGTCAAGACTAACTTAAAACAAGAATTTCTAGGCTCAAAGGAGTTACAAGATGTTTGCCTTCTGGTGATTTGGGAGTAAAACCTTTCTCCAGTGCTTTGCCTCTAGCAGTGCTGGCCTCTGTTGTTCTGAGTCCCCCGCAGATGGATTCAGCCCCTAGGCTGTTTCTTTCCTTTCTTTTAAAGGACAAAGTAAGGGAGTGTCTGATAGACCATGCAGAAATGAGATGCCTTATAACAATGGCTCTTCCTTAAGGTGTGACTTGTATCTTTGACATCTACTCAGGACACTGCTAAATTGGGTCTCTTCCAAATGACACTGGAGAAAACTGGAAAAGTGTTCATCCAAGACTCTGGCTTCTGTTCTGTCTCCCCTTCCAGTTAATGCCAAAAGCAGCCCATTGCGAACAGGGATGAATTAGAATTTAAAGTAAAGAAAAAAGTCTCTTCTTGTAAGTGAATATGGATCTGAAGATTATCTGTGTTCAACCAGTCACAGTGGCCCAATTTTAAAGGAATGCATCTCTCTTGTACCTTTACTATTGTTAGACAGTGAAGAAAGGAGGTTTCAGGGGACAATGTTCAGATTATATATTTTATAGGGAACTTACTCTAACAAACCGAATTTCTCTAAAAATTAGATTTGAACAGGCACGATTGCTTTGTAAATAAGCAGCAATCAGTAAATGTTTGCAGGACTTCAGTTGGGTATGATTCTTCTCTAGAGTCTGAGCCTTACACGCCAGTTCAGCAGTCAGAAGGGAGCCTGAAAAGTTAATTCAGCATGCAGGTAATAAACCTCACTATAAGTAAAGCATGATATTAGATGCTTAGTGGAATAAAAAAAGAATAAATAGTTAGAATAACTGCTCTGACTTCTAAGAACCTAGAGAACACTGAAGTATATAAAAATCCATTTGAGTTATATTCTTTTTTAAGGCTGGAAGAGAATTTGTAAATCACTTCATCTAATACGTTACTTCTATAAATGCAAATATAGACGAGACTCAGAATGTGTGGCAAAGCTGGGGTCAGATGCTGTTCTTGGTATTCATTTTAACTGTATCACTTGGGCTTTCTTTGCAAGTGGCTTTGAAAATCTCCTTGTTGCAGTATCCATGGAGTGTGATGACTTGATACCTACTTAGTGTAAGGGTGGTCAAAGGAGTTTTATCAAGGGAGGGAGGAAATTAGCCTATAACTGAGTAGATTTGAAACAGTCTACATGGATTGTCATTAGAGTGATGGAAACTGTTATCCACAGAAAACAGTTTGGACACTCAGTAATAAGGGAATGATTAAATGGATTATCTCATAACCATCAAAATGAAAATGTAGTAAAATAGTTAATAGTATAGAAAAAACATTCACGATGCACTTTAATAAAATTTTTTTTAAATTCACGATGTAGTATTATGTAAAAATATACACTGCATTATAATAACATCCCATTAGTATATGTATTGCCTGTCATTTGATGCAACAACCACTTCTTCAAACCTGTCCTAAAGATGAATTTGCAAAACAATGAAAAGATGCAAACAAAAGACAGTTTTTTGCAACAGTGTTTATAATAGCAAAAGACTGGAAACAACCTCCAAGTCCATCATTAGGAACACATGGGGAATTACGTTGGTGTCATTGAGATCCAGGGTATTTTGTATATGAGAAATGCAAAATGATTGTGAGACAGATGGGTTTAAATAAAATCACTATCGTTCTGAATTTGATTTGTAAATATCAGTTTGAACTTATGGTGACTTTCTCTGGAAACAAAACAAATTTAGTGGGCCTGTCCTCTGAGAGGGGTTAGAAGAAAACGAGCACCAGTAAGTAAGCTGGGCTTTTTGGAGATATGACTGATTCAGGTCTGAGTTAGAAAATGTATGAACGGAATATGTACCATCTTGTCATACAGGGAAGCAGGCTGACCAGCAAAGGCTATTGAGGATATGTTAGAAAGGGCCAGGGAGGCAGCTTCAGTACGTTCCTGCAGCCAAAGATGGGAGGGTTTAAGCTTCAATAAGGGTAATAGCTGGAATGATTGGAAAATGGCAAATATATTTAAATCCCTGCCTCCATAACAGTGCTTAAAAAAAACAACAAAAACAAAACAAAACAAAACAAACTATTGGTCACCTTTGGATTATGATTGGGAACCAACACATTATTCTGAAAACTAATAAAGGGAAAAATTAAGCAGTTATCCTGTCTTTCTTAAACAGATGATATGTCGGAGGAATCAAATAATTGATAAGGAAGAGATGCTCTTTTTTAAAACTGCTAAGTCTGTATATAAGGAAGGAGATAGAATTAGACTGTCACCATTCTGTAATGCTTAATGCAATAACAGATCTACAGAAGCTGATAACATCACACAAAGGGGCAACCAGATTCTATGTGCCTCTTAATAGAAGACTCCTCTACCTATGATGTCATCCCTGCCCCCAAAATGAACCTGATTCTGATCAAGCCTTTAGATATAATTCCCCACTTATATTAAATACAGGATACGTTGGGGCATGTTAAACTTTACCATGAGGGTAGAGTATTAGCTCCCCTGGGCAAAACTTGAGGAGACAAGCAAGTTTCTCCTAGTTTCTTCTAAAAAGGTTTGGAAGAAGAAAGCTGAAGCAAGAGAGAGAGGGAAACTCGTTTAAAGAGTTTGAAACCCAGTGAACCTCAGACTTTAATTAGTGTTTATGTGCATCACCTGGGTTCTTGTTAAAATGCAAATTCTGCCTCAGTTGGTCTCAGGGAGGCAGAGGGTCTGCATTTCTAACAAGGTCCCAGGTGATGCCTGTTGCTGCACACTTTGAGGAGGTAAGATTTAAGAGACCCACCAACCCATAGCCGTGTGTACATCTCAGTTTTATCCTGAGTTAAACAGTTCACCTAGAAAATTCATGAGACAGTGGAAAGATGAATTTTAATTATGGATGTTTAATGATATGAACAAACTATTGTTAAATGTGTAAGTGAAATAATGGTATTAGATTGTGATTAATGAAAAGCACATTTATTTTATAAAAATACATGATGGAATGTTTCCGGTTGAAATGATATGATGTCTAGGATGGCTTCAAAATAACCTGGAGAAGAGGGAAACTGGATAGGAGTACAGAAGAAATAAGTTTAGCCAAGAATTATTAATTATGTGGAGTGATGGGTGCATTGGATTTTTTTTTTTTACACAAGTCTGCCTGCTTTTGTATATTTTTGAAAATTTCCATGACAGGTTATTTTATAAATATCTATTGCCTGTGCAGAGGGAAAAAAAAGATTAGAAATATACTCTTCAAAATATAATAGTGGATGTAGGTGATTTATATTTTCTTTGTGCTGCTCCGTAGTGTCCAAATTTCTACAAGTGTCTTACTTTTAAAATCAATAAAGTTGCTGTTGTTTAGAGGGAGAGGCCACTGGTAATTGGCTCAGCTGAAACTGGCTAGTTTTAATCAAGCAAAACCCAGCCCTGGCTAGAGGAACACAGGTTAATTTAATTAAGGTAGTCTCCCAGCGTGCACCGCGTCGGGAGAGAGCGGGAGAGAGCAGAGAGAGCGCGCGCGGGAGAGAGAGAGGAAGCGAGCAGGAGGGTGAGAGAGCTGGAGAGAGGGCGAGAGAGAAAGCTAGCAGGGGAGAGAGGGAGAGAAAAAGAGAGGCCGAGAGGGAGAGAAACCAGGAAAAGGAAGGCAAATTTATTTAGCTGCTTCCTCTGCTAAGGAAACTTACACTGTGAGAAGAGGCTTGGTTTACGGCAAGGATGTAGCCTCAGAACTAAGGACTTGAGAGCTGAGGGAGAAAAGTTTGAGAACTCTTGAGCCAAGTTATTTTAAACCTTTGCCAGAAAAGCTGCCTTAGAAATCCAAGCGCGCAGCAGACATCAGACTCTGCTAGCCGGGAGTGCCACCTGAACTGCGCTGTCTTCACACGTGTTTGTTACCCGTGGCTCTGTGACATGTGTAAGGTAAGAGAATGCAGTGACTTTAAGCCCCACAGGCTTTTTGTTTGTTTGTTTGAGGGAGGTAATTAGGTTTATTTATTTATTCTTAGAGGACTTGCTGGGGATTGAACCCAGGCCGCATGCGTGCTACTTGGGCATGCGCGCTACACCTTAAGTTGTACTCTGTCCCCCAACCCAGCCCCCCCCCCCCCCGGCTTTAGAGGCAACAGGATTTGGGTTCAAATCCCGGCTCTGCCACTGAGGTGCTAAGCAGTAATGAAAAGGGGATTTGTCTTATTAAGTTTGAATTTGTCTGTTGGTAAAACAGAAATAGCAGTGCTTTTGTACAGGCTAAGAAATACAGTGCCTAGAAATGGTACCTATGCGATAAACAGAGATTGTTCTTATGGTTATTGTTAGTATAAAATATCTACACTTGACATCTAAACCAATCTTGAATCATTTCCCACTTTGCGGACTTTATCTTTTCTCTTCCTTTCTCTTTTTTAGCTGTTAATGGACCTCAGATTTGACTCTTTTCACCAAAAGAGTGCTGAAATGTTCTCAAATCATAAGTTATCTTTATGCATATGGTTGTCACAGAACTGTTAAGGTCATGTATTTTCCCAAGAGGCTCCTGATAAAATCCTATATAAAATAGAAATAAAGAAAAAAAAAGAACTCTTGTTTCAGAATAATTGTCCTTAGATATTAACCTGGGCTTTTTGTTTAAATGATTTTTAAAAGTTAGATTGCCAGAGCACCAAGCAGTCCAACTGCTTACTTAAGTAACTTCCTGGAATAAGTAACTCCTGGGGGGCAGGAGTAGAAGCAGTAGAAAGTGAGGATAAATGGGAAATCTAGAGTTGGATCCCAGAGAGCCTTGAATGCCATCCTGAGTTGTGTAACTTCAAATCGATATGCATTGAGGCACCTGCTGAAAATTTTTGAGTAGGAGTGTAATTGATAAAGATTGAAATCCAGTCAGATTTCTTTGGAATTGTTTTCTAATCTGTATAATCTGTATGTTGTAAGTGTAGAGACTGGGAAGGAAAAGATAGAAAAAGTTTGGAACAGCTCAGAGGCTGTTGCTGTCGTCGAAGCCAGAGGACTGTAGACTAAAAGTAAGATGGTAGAAGAGAGGATTATTTGGTTGGTGTCTAAGGCTCTTCACATATTGTTTGTTTGTTTTTGATGAAGTTTTATCTGAGACTTCTTGGAAGCTGAATTAATGAGACTAGATGTATAGAAAATGGGTGCTCGCAAGGAAAATTGCGTAACTTCATTAATGCTGGAATCTATTGGTTTAATAATGGAAAAAGGGAATAAGATCAAAAAATTTGGTGATGATGAATTCAGGATGGATCCAGTGTGGTCTGAATACTACTGTTTTATTCTATATGTTATAAATATAAAGACGGGGGAATAAAAGATTTTTTTTACTAAAAAAATTAAAATATGACTTAAGAATTTTGATGATTAAATGCATTTAACTGAGGTAGCAGAAAATTGATGTCACAGTTCTTCTGGAAGCAAAACAAAGCCGTAAGAAAGGGTCACCAAGATGTGTGTTTCCTCTATAGGCAACCTCGGTCTGACACGACCAGTTCCTACTACTGGACTAGCAGGTTCTCTTTGTCTTTGCTCCATGCCTGGACTCCCAGGAAAACTGATTTAAAATATTTTCATTTCAAGACTTCATCCTCATCTAAACCAAAGCACTAGTCTTAAAAACACGTTTTTAATTGGGATGGTTATTGTCAGTAGAAAATAAAATATCCTATAAAAGTGTGTCTGTAAGAAATATAACTTCTGCCCAAAAAGCACCTTTTCTCGCTAAAATTTTCTAGGAGTTCATCCAATATGATTACAGGCTCTCCAGGCTGTGCCCAATCTCTATGATTCTTCAAGGCTAGGAGACCATATGCCTTGCCTTTTAGCTGATGACCCTGGAGTAGAAACAAACAAAAACCTTAAAATCCAAAATCAAACAAACAAACAAAACATAATTGGAAAAAAGAGACAGAAACGGGAGTTCATGAAATCTGTTAGGTCCTGTGCCTGTTTCCTGTGGGCTGGCTTGCTAATTTCTTTTAGGATTTACTTGTTCTCAGGCCTGACCCTAGAAGGTAAAACTCAGTCTTCCCTCAGAATAGCAAAGCTGCAGAGATGATTTTCTCACATCTGAACTCAACTGCTAGTGTGTGAGCTTGTTATTTTCAGTATATACAAGTGAACAAAGTAAAAGAGAAAAGGGCTTTATTTGCCAGGAAAGTTCTCTTACCTATTAACTGAGGCTGGAGGAAGCCCTACCAGGTATGTTACATTTAGTAGATTAGTAGGTGTTTTACAGCTGTATCTTATTCTACCCCTGTGCAGCCTGACCGCTCTTCTGGATCGGAGAAACCCAATATTGCTGGCTAAAGGCTGCATTGAAATTCATAGAACAGAGTTCTTATCCCGAGTTCTATTCAGGAATAAGGATCCAAATAGCTTCAGTGTCTGCCTTAAAGGACTGAAGGAAAAGATCTAAAAATAAACCCATTGCATGAATGTTAATGAATTGGACCCCTGAGTAGAAATAAAGCTATTTTCAGAGGGAAGTGTTAAAATGTAGGAATCGGAGCATGAATTCGTGCTATGCCAGGTGGTAGGTAGTAAGGAACAATGCATAATTGCTGTTAAATAATTGGGAAGAAATAGGAAACTAGGAGCAGGAGAAATTTAATGTAAAGGGAAAGTAAGAAGCAAAGGCAAGAAACATCTGATGGGTTATCTGGATCTTTCCGTAGGTGATCTGACCGATTTGGGGACGTGTGTCGGGGGTGCTCTTACAGGCGACATTGCATTGTGTTATAGAATAATGCCGTCCTAGAAAATTGCAGCTGAAAGATACTTGGTAATGATCTATTCCAGGGGTTTTCAACTTTTTTAACTGGTAGAATTCTTTCCTTAGAAATTTCATTCATAGATGTATTCATGATAGATTCATTCAAATCATTTTATTATACACTTGAAACATTACATGTCAATTACACCTCAATTAAAATAAATCTCACTGAAACCATTGTCTAACCCACAGCCTTCCTTTCTCAACCTTCTCCACCTGCAATGGTCTGAAATGCCTTTGTGAACTGTAAAATTCCATAGGATATGGCCATAATGCCCCCACCTTCCCTTTTTTTTCTAATTTTATAAGTGAAATTCAAGAGCCTAGCTTATGGAAAATTTCAGGAGGCTATAGATGGCAAAGTTAGGATGAGATGTTCTGTCTCCTGTATCTTGTCTAATCTCACCTCTATTACATCACACTGTCCCTCAAACTTTCTGTTCTACTGAAATCTACAATGATAATATGACGGTGGAATTTCTGATGGATTTTGGTGAGTAGAAAGCAAAATGGTAGGCAAGGAAGCCGTATTAAGAGCCGTCTGTAACATTCCAAATATGAGGTAAGATGGATATTAGAGTAATAGTGGTAGGGACAGTACAGAATATTTGTTACAGAAAATCTCACAGAGGCAGAGTTGATGAGATCTTGTGGTTGGCCAGAAAAATGTGAAGAGTCCATTGCATGATACTCATTTTTGTCATTTTCCGCATGCAGTTTATCTCCAGATTTAAACTGTTGACCATGATGATAATCTGAATAGCAGTTCAAAAGCTGTTGTCGGCTTTGCGGCTTCTACACAGACAGAATCCCATACTGGTCTGTTTGACTATTTCAAATCTGAAATCTTTTCCAGATTTGTCCTTTTGATGTGAAAATATCACAGATCAGTAGAACTTATTTTGGCTTTGGGTGCTTGTTTTAAAATGAAACAAGCTTGTTTAGAAACTCCAAGAATGGTCATAACTCTTTTTTTGTGGTTGGTATGCTGAAACAGGCAGAGATTTCAATCCCTTGGAAAATTGTTGAGGTGGTTCTCTGCCATTTCTGATATGGTTGCTTCAAAACTAACAGGTTTCTTCTTGTATGCTCTCTTCCTCCATGTGTCTTTGCTTTGATACAGCAGGAAGTTTTTTTTCCTCCCCTTTCACTGCTATTTTTGTTCTTGTTTTTTGTTTTCTGGGAATAATCTTAACTTATGCTCTTTCAAATGGGTGTTTCATTTACCATAGTTTTATGTGGTCTATAGTATAAAATTTCACTACCTTTCTCAGTTCAGAATAAACCTCTCAATACAAAAGAAGTATTTAGAAGAATTTCTAAGAAGTCTGGGGAGGATGGAAGTGAGAAAAATAGAATTCTACTGAAGCAGTATCAAAGACCGAAATTAGTCCCCAGGTTTGCTTAAAGTTGCTAGCTATAATGTGATAAATTTTGGTTTATTTGGCATCTCTTGATGTAGGCATTACATCAGCAGTAGATAATCGTACTCTTCCCCAATTCCTTCCCACCTTTTAAGCATTTTAATTTTTATTCAAACTTTTGTAGGTTTTACAATAATGGATTGCTCTAAACTTGGGCAGTATGTATCCAGGTAATAACTTGCAAAAAGAGTTAGAAAAATGAGGTATGTCATAGCTCCCCTGTGGGCATTTGCTGGAGACACTCTGATTATGTCTGGGCTTGCAGTGACTTTACAGGGGAATAAAATAACTGCAGTTTTTTTCAGCATTTACCATGGGCTCAACACTGGGCCAAGTGCTTTACATGTAATACCTCTTTTAATACTGCTAAAACCGTCAGGAAAATATAATTATCAATCCCATTATATGTTTGGGGAAAATATATTTCAGATAGGTCAAGTAAGCTGCTCAAGTCACAGAAATGATTTCTTGGACTGGGTTCTCCTGAAAGCAGCACTGAGACAAAGGTAGTTTTCTGGGAAATTACTCCTAGAGTGTGAGTGGAATTACAAGGAGTGAAGGAGAAAACCAACATGTGGCTGTTACTGGGCTGGCCACCATGAGGAAGTCTTTAGTTAGAACTTGCTGAAAGCATAGTCTGGGGAACTTTAGGAAATGCATCTTGAAACCATCCACTTCCGGGATGAAAGGGAAACATTTATTCATTGGCTGGTGTCCTTCCCTGAGTTCTGGATTGTACATTTCTGGGTGCCACGCAGGTTCCCAGTAGGGTTTCCCACCATGGTGTCAGAGAAGTCCTTGCAACAGGTACATATCAAGGGCCCAAGGTGAGATGTTACAAGTTTGCATGGCTATGAAGCTGGATAAAGCCTGCTTGAAACTGATTGTTCCAGCAGTGGCTGGAATAAGGGGTGGGTTGAACTGTGGTTCATGGGAGGAACCAGGTGTAGCTGGTTCCCAAAGGAACCAAGTTTTAAACATGAGCCAGTCTGATTCCAAAACCTGTTCACTTCACCCCCATATGTTGCAATCTTCAAGAGCAATATTGGACTCTTTAGATTTGTTCTTCTGGGATCTGTTTTAAGCATATGATCGTCTTTCTTGACGGAAAAGAATGCCTTGACTGGGATGGAATGTAGGTGCAGGTGGTCTCCAGCACTTCTCAGCGTCTTTGCCTCCTTTTCCTTTCTTGCTGCTCTTGGGGCCCTGGTCATGCACTGCCATTCCAGTCCCCACGTGGCCCACTCTTGTTGTGTAACATGCATCACGCTTGTGACCTGTCCCTTCCTGTAAGAACATCCCTGTTGCAGTCATAGTATGATGGTAATGGAAAAAGCCTGGAGTTTGGAGTCCAACCCGCATTTTAAATATTCTTCTACCTCGGAGAATGGGGCCTCGACCAAGTCATTTTCCCTCCTCTGGGACTGAGTTTGTTATTTGCCAAAGGGGAGGTAGACTTCCTACATGACATGATTATATATAAAAGAAGTAAGGATGAAGGGGGGGAAATGTCTCTGAAAAGACATGGCTAACTGCCTTTTCTTATCCCCTCCCTCACTCCTCCCCTCCCTCAATCCTTTCGTCCTGTTCTGGATACTCTGGGGACTGATGCCCTTAAACAGATTTTAGGTAAGACTTGTGGCTCAGTATGAGCTTTCTCTGACAATCTTTGGCTTCAACTTGCTGAACTGAAAAGATGTGGTAAGAATAAGTCACCACTTGGCAAACTCCTTTCTGTTCTGTAAGACCTGTGTCAGATGTCAGGGCTCTGTGAAGCCCCACCCCACCACAGCCCCCGATGGACACCTCGGAGCACGATCAGTTGCCCACCTCTTCCTTTTTTCAGTAACTTCCCTTTCTAACCCCAGCCCTCTTGTGTTTTTATGGAGATGAAAGAGGACAGTTGAGCAGCAAAATGTTCCTGCAGTTAGCAGTAAGGCCCAGATCAACCCTCGGTCATGTTCAATTTATTCTTCAGGATCAACATTTCTGTTTATTTTTTTTTAATTTTAAAATGTTATTTTAATTTTTTTAATTGAAATATAGTCAGTGACAATGTGTCAATTTCTGGTATTCAGCATAATGTTTCAATCATATACATATATATTCTTTTTCATATTCTTTTTCATTACAGGTTATTAGAAGGTATTGAATATAGTTCCCTGTGCTATACAGAAGAAACTTGTCTTTCTAATCTATTATATATATAGTAGTTAATATTTGTGAATCTTGAACTGCCAGTTTATCCCTTCCCACCCCCTTCCCCCTGTAACCATAAGATTGTTTGCTATGTCTGTGAGTCTGTTTCTGTTTTGTAGATAAGTTCATTCGTGTCTTTTTCTTTTTTCTTTTTTTTTTTTTAAGATTCCACATGTAAGTGAAGTAATCCAGAAAGAGAAAGAAAAACACCATATGGTATCACTCGAGTGGGATCTGGGGCCAGCATTTCTATTAAAACCTCAGAGTCCAGAGCAGTAGGAATATGGGAGTGACTTCGCGGGTCTAGTCAGCTTGTCCTCAAGTTCCTTTCACTGTTGGGGAGCCTTGTCTTCCACTCTTGGGGTTGATCCTCTAGGACTTGCTGCCCTTACACACACGCTGTACTAGGTTGGCAAAGAGTCCTTCTCTTGACCTCCGGGAATCCATTCTTTAAATCTGCATTTGCTTTCCTGACTCCTCGTCCCCACCCTCCTGCCACTTCTGCTGTGTAGGAAGTGGCCTCCCTGGCGGTCCCCTCCCCTTTTGTGTCCTGGCACCCCTGTGTGTGTGCAGTCATTCCCAGCCAGGTCACTTTCTGCTCCCGGTCAGAGCACTGGCTGTGGGTGTGGGCAGAAAGGGGGATGCTTTGCATTCTGACATGATTCCTAAGAATTCTAGGGTTTGGCCTTAGATGTTAGACAGTCTCCAGTCTCTAGGGCTAGAGATGAAAAGCCAAGGTAAAATGACGACTTTTGCAAAGATAGCATAGAAAACTAATAAAATATGAAATGTAAACACTATGTGACTACTTAAAAGAATAAAGTAGATCTATCTGTACTGTAATGGGAGTGTCAAAACATTAATCGTTACCAAGGAGATGAGAAACATGTCCAGCTTATCAGCAGATGTCTCTAATACCTGTGTATGTGAGTATATGTCTTTTTAAAATTCATTTCTTTACTGTAAAATGGGTAGCATTCGGCATCTTTATTTCTTATAGAAGCTCTTCCTTCTGACATTTGAAATCCAAGAATGATGATCATTCTGGTACCTAATTATCTGAGGTCTTCATTTTCCCCTGTTGCAATAGTGCTTTTCTTTAGCTGTGCCAATTAGATCAAAATCCCAGCTTAGAACTAGGGATTGGTAAATTACTGTAAGAAATAATTCAACAAATATTAATTGAGCAACCTACAAGGGAGAGGGTGATATAAGATGGACTCTGCTGGGGATTAAGATATTTTTTAAGAAATTCTTTAAATACTTCGGGGTTTTATTTTTTAAGTGGCGTGTGCACTAATAGTGCAAAGACTGCCACAGTCTACCTTGATTTTAGAGGCAAAGCACTGAAAATCTAATTGCATTCAAGAAAAATGATGTTCAGATGATAGATCGGCCTGTTGTGGCTTCAGCAGGACACTTGGCTGTGATGCAGCAGGTGTCATTTCCTGCTGATCAATATGGGGCACACAGGATGAATCTATGCATGTCCATGCAGTGAAACCTCCAATTTCGTGTGGGCACTTTCCTCACGGGCGTGCCAGGAGTGGAATAAAGGAAGACGTGAGAAGCCAGGGGAAGCTGCAGGGCTGATGGAGAGAATCTCGTTTTAACCCAGAAGTGATGCTCACAGTATAGGAATGTACCTTTGCCTGCACTGGAGAAGTTCTCCTCTGATGATTCCTTATTTCTCCTTTGAGTTACTTCTAATGTCTGTATCTTTTATATTGGAAAATGAAAGTAAGTCTACCGTTGGGCCATTTCAGTAAATCTACTTTAAATACTTAAATTACACAGTAGTATTTTTCACCAATTTCTGTGTCGTCTTCTTTGGCACATTTAGCAAAAGAGATTGTAGCTTCTAGCTGAAATTCAAATTGTAAAGTCTCCTATTTTAGAGACGTTTTGAAAATCAGATACAAAATATAATAGATATAAAAGATCCAAAGATAATATAGTAGAGCCACACATTGATTAAACTATAATTTATATAAATGTGTAGGATGATCTATCAGATGTAGATGTCTCCAACTTTTTGTCTCTTTTCCTCTCTCTCTGCCTCTCTTTATCTCTCTATAAGAAACTGTGTGTATGAGTTTGCATTACCTGTAGTATAAATAATGAGGGCTTACAACCTCACAGCATTTTTATTTCTCTTTATTATATTCATAGATCTATTATTATTAGGGTTTTGGATAGTCTAGCCCATGTTCAATAAATATTTGTGGAATAATTGTTACAGAAATAATTAAGTTTCTTTTTGTGAATGTCTGTGGCCAGAATTTTTTTTTAAAAGTTGAGTGTCTTTCCTCGGTAGCCAAAGGTAGAAGAGAATTAGAACATCGTTACTATATCAAAATGTTTACCCCACCTTCCATTTCACCCCAGCTTCCATTGACCAGACTCTGATAACTCCGTCCAGTGATGCATTTGTTCTCCAGCTGCAAAGAAAGATGTCTTGTTGCTCTTTCATATGAGAAAATGTGTAATATGCTGGAAAGGACATGGTTGAGTTGATTGCCTGGAATTTGTCAGTATTTGAGAAGAATTCACTCATGGATTTTGATTTTTCTTTATTTCAGGAAGCTATGGTCCAAATGTCTGTCTTCAGGGAACTGGTTCCATATACTGTGAGATGTTTAGCTAGCTTTTGTATCCATCTAGATTCTAGCAGTTGCTGGGAAGATTTTCAGAAGTCACACGTGTGAAATACTATGGATGCTTGTTTGCTCAGCAGTGTTACCCTCAGTTCCTGATCCTCTGCAGTGCTGGTGCTTTGTGTAGTAAAACACCATTTGTTTTATTTCTTTTTCATAAAGCAGTTATAGTTTATACAGAGTAATACATAAGGTTTTAAACAACATTTCCATCAGGAACTCAGTGACGGCTCACTGTTGTAGATGTTTAATCTTTTTTCCCCATCTATCACAGCCTTCTCTCACCAACATTTATAGTTCAAAAAAGGCAAAACCATGTTGGATTAAATGGTATTTTTCCAGCAATGTTCAACCTGTTTTAACAAGCAAAGTGTGCTTTATTAGTTCACCCAAAGCCCCAACCTATTGCTTTAATTTGCTTTAAGGTTTGTGTGCAATTCCTAACAGTAATCAGGAGAAAAGATTAATTCATTGGCTTGGATTTTCTAGATTTGGTAAATTTTAGCTACTTCTCCATCTATCTCAAGGTCTTAGTGCTGTTGCAAACCCAGTTCCCCAAGATGTCAGAATAATTAGCAGAGTTGGCTAAAAAGTGGTGTGTAAGCCTCTCCTTCCACCCCAGACTTCATAAATGAAAATGAAAGATTGGCCTATAGGAGGTCATGACCAGTTCTGATGCTGAAATAGTATTATTCTGCTGTCGGTGGTGGTAAGTTACTTTGACATTACAAAGAACTGTTTCCTCCAGTCTCATAATTTGAATATACTCTAAATTTTTTTTATTGTAGTATAGTCAGTTTACAATGTTGTGTCAGTTTCTGGTGTATAGCATAATGTTTCCATCATATATATACATATATTCATTTTGTATTCTTTTTCTTTGTATGTTTCTACAAGATACTGAATACAGTATAGTGCAGGGAACTACATTCAGTATCTTGACTATCTTTTTAATACTTAGCAGGCCCTAAGTAAATACTGCATGCATTGATTTGTGCCTTTATGTCTTAGTTTTAACACAGTAAAAAAAAAAAAATTAAATGTTTCCCTTTTAATGATGGAAGAGGTATAAAAATACACATGGTCTCTTCCCTCTATTTAGAATTAGCCTCTATCTTTTCACAAATAACGTGATTTGCTTAAGTGTTGAATAAAAAAGAACCAAAGTGTAATTTAAACCTAGTGTAATGTGTTTCGACCCCAGCCCTCAGCAAAACTACATCGTAATGAATGATACATGAAGTATTCCACAGCAATCTTAGAAGGTAATTTATGATGAAATATTAGGTTTGAAACTACTATAGAAAATCTTGAGAATCATCAGGCCACATCTGGAGATGTTTCAGGGAGTCAGCTAGGTGGAATATTGTTTTACCTCCCAGTAGGCTCAGAGAAATTCAAAGTATAATTGAAATCTCTCTTAGGAAATGCACAGATTTGCCTTTCATTACATATTAATATGGCTCTAATTGCTCTATAACCATCAGCGATTTAGTTGTATTATTTAAAATGTGCATGCATAAATACATGCTTAATATTTTGATTTTTTGTGTGTGTATAAAAAGCTTGCTTAAAATATTAAATGAATACAGTGACCTAAGCCCTTCTGAAGGCATTTTTCTTTCATAATATTTTATGGAGTATTAATTAAAAACTGTTTGCTAATTGTCCCTCGTTAGGTCACATATCAATGGAGTTTTTCTCTGGACAAGATACTAGTTAAAATTTCTCAAATACAGAGTAAGTTTATAAGCCTTTATGTTACATGAGAATACAGCTCAATTGTAGTCTACATAAACTCAGAGTAAATTCCATGGGAATTTTTAGGTGCAAAACAGTCTTAGATTAATTGTACTAGCTTGGATTTGCATAAGGCTTGATAATTTCCATAGCTTTTTTTATCCCAATTTCCATCTGATCTTCGCAATAATGCCCAATAGGGTAGTAATAGGGATATTGTAAGCTTTAATTTGTAAGCCCCTTTGTTCAGTCTAAGAGGAACCTGCCTAATATTGAATCCCACTTCAGAGATAAGGCTCAAGTGTATTTTCTAGACTTTCTCCTTATTCTGATTCTAGGTCACTGGGCTACACACTCATCTGTGACTTCTGTGCCTTTGATTGTGTTCTGTGGTTATTTTTTTATGTGAATATCCAAATGGAGTTACGAGTAAATTTTTCATTCAATAATTTGATTTTAATACTGACGCAAGTATTCTCCTTAGGGAATCACATTGAGTCATCAAGTGTCCAGTCTGCTGTGAACAACAGGTATTTAGTAAGACATAAATGGTAAGATCTTTTTAAAAAATTTGTATTGAAATATAGTCAGTTACAGTGTGTCAATTTCTGGTGTATGGCATAATGTTTCAGTTACACATGTATTTGTTTTCATAGTCTTTTTGATTATAGGTTACTACAAGATACTGAATATATTTCCCTGTGCTACACCGTATGAACTTGTTGTTTTATCTCTTTTATATACAGTAGTTAGTATGTGCAAATCTCAAACTCCCGATTTATCCCTTCCCACCCCTTTTACCCTTTGGTAACCAAAAGTTTATTTTCTATGTCTGTGAGTCTGTTCCTGTTTTATAAATATTCTCAATTGTGTCTTTTTTTTTTTTTTTTTTTTAAGATTGAAAGTATGAGGGATATGTGGTATTTTTCTTTCTCTCTCTGGCTTACTTCACTTAGAATGACGATCTCCAGGTCCATCCATGATGATGTAAATGGCATTATTTCATTCTTTTTTGTGGCTGGTAGTATTCCATTGTATAAATATACCTCATCTTCTTTATCCAGTCATCTATGGACATTTAGGTTGTTTCTGTGTCTTGACTATTGTAAGTAGTGCTGCTGTGAACATTGGGGTGCATGTATCTTTTCGAGTTCCCTCTGGATATATGCCCAGGAGTGGGATTGCTGGATCATATTGTAAGTCTATTTTTAGTTTTTGAGGAATCTCCATTCTGTTTTCCACAATGACTGCACCAAACTACATTCCCACCAGCAGTGTAGGAGGGTTTCCTTTTCTCCACACCCTCTCCAGCGGTATCATTTGTGGACTTTAGAATGATGGCCATTCTGACTGATGTGAGGTGACACCTCATTGTAGTTTTGATTTGTGTTTCTCTGACAATTAGTGACAGTGAACATTTTTTTTAAGTGCCTGTTGGCCTAAATGGTAAGTTCTTGGATCTTTCCAGAGCAAGTCCTGAATTTGATTGTTTAGCTCCATGCCTTGGCAGTTTTTAAATCTTTCTAAACACTGGTTTCCTGATTTTTAAAAAGGAGATAATGCTGGTTCGTGTTTTATTCAGTTCTAAGATTAAATAAGATAATGTGTGTACAGTATTATACAGAATAAGCATTGAGTAAATGTTAGCTGACTGTTTTTTCCTTCCTCCTTTCAAATGCTTTTTAACCCAGAAGAAAGAAGCTATGTGGAGTATTGCATAGAAGAAGAAAGTTTTACACATATTTTCATGTAATCCAATAAAAAGCAAGGATCCTGCTGAGAATATATGTACCTTTCTCATATAAATCAGTGAACAAACTTGTTTTTAATTTTTTTGGCAGACTTATGAAACCAATTAGCTTTGTAATATATATTCAACTTTAATGGGCAAGTAAATAATTAATGTTATTGCCTTTGTAAATTTAGCTTTGCAGTTATAAATTAACGTAATTAAAAGAGTAATGTTTCAGTATGTATTCTACTAGCCAAATTTAAATCAAGCAGTTAAACTGTAGGTTTTCTGCACCAGATGAGCTCAGCTCATAATGATACAGACGACAGACGTAAATTTGTTTTTCATGGTCAGGTTCATTGCAAAAACATGAAGGAAAATACTTGCAGTATGTGTAATCAACTAAATTATTCCGAGCTCCACGTATATATTTTAAATTGTTTTTCTGGGTCTTCTACCTTAAAATCAGAACTTAAACACTGTCACGTTTCCTTCTCTTCTTGAGGAATGATCTCTCCTTGCAAAAGATGATACAGGATTTCGTCAGAATGTTGTTGTGCTGGTAATTACCTACATTGACCCAAATATCTGAAGATGTTCTGCTTATGTGTAGGGATGGGACCTCAAAAGCGGAGTTGAGATCATTTAAATGAAAGGTTAGCCATTTTTTCGTGGCTTGGATTCGGAAGGCTAGCTGTGTGAAGTTGAGATTGTATAAAAGTAGTGATGGAGAGAAAGGCTGACCGGGTCATGCTGTATAGAATCCGCATGAATGTAGAAGGGTAAAAAGCTGTAGCCTGTATCTTCCCTGAGGTGGGAGACAGGTGGATTTTTCCCCTCTTTGAATTTAGCTCCCTGCAGTACTATCAAACAGATTTTAATCTAAAACGGTATATTTTGTGACTCTTGTTCCCAACTGAAAGAGTAGAAAATGGAACCTGCTTTGTGGAGATAATTGAACTGCAGACATTTTTAATCTTTGAGAAATACTGGCATGTAATTAAACATGCGCTGCCTAATGATCTGTATTTAACTGTCCACCGCACCGAAGCCGACTACTAGAAGAACAATTCTGGAGCGTATTAGAAGGGGCACATGTATCACATAGATCTCTTCTCAGAGACAGATACAACTGCTGCTCTTTCTTACCCCCTGATGTGTCTGTAAAGTTAATCCTCCCTTTAGTGACGCTCAGTGTATGAAAACACAATATTTTGACATTTTTCTTTAAATGGTCACTCTTTGGTGATGTGTATTTTAGTGTATCCAATATATTAAAGGTGAAAGATTTAAATTAGTAGTAATTTTTGGAAAATACATATCCTCTTGCTTATGCTTTTTTCTTTTTTCTTTTTGCTTACAGAATGTATTTCTTTCCCTTGATGTTAAATCTTCGTATAAAGAGATCTTGGTTCTTGTTGGCCTATGTACAATTAAAAGATTTTCAAAAAGAGATATATCTTGACTCTACTTCATTTTTCTGCCCAGAATTGTTTTTCTTCTTTCCCAAGTCACCGCTCATTACTTCTGATGTCTGTTATGAATACTTAAAAGCAAATAAAATTGGCATTTGCAACTAACATAATACGTATCATTCTAGGAAACAGGCAGTAGCTACCTCATTAGCCCATCAGTTTACCTTGGAATTAGACTTATGGCCTCTGCTTCTAAATCTCATTTCGGATCAGAAGCTGTAGGCCCTTCTCCTTAAGGGAAAAATGCAAATCACAACACGTTTTTTCATAAATTGAAATGGGCTCATGGAACCTCAAGCAGCCCATTCAGGTTTCAGGTTGAAACTTCTGTATAATTAGCAGCCAAGACTGTCAGTTCTCCCTTTATTATTCTGTTCCAATTCAACAGTTCTCTGTAAAAAATACTTCTAAATGAGACTCTGCCATTGGTCCCTATTTGTTCATATTAACTTAAATTTGTGTAATTTCCACTTTGTAAAATGCTAGTCATTCTTCAAAGCAAGCCAATTACCTCCTTTTCCATGAAGCTCTCTGTCTTCCACGTACCCTCAAGTCAACCACAGGTAGTTAACCTTTGTCTCTGTCATCCCCGTTCTCAACCCCTGTCTCACTTAATGGATGTGTCTTTTGTGCAAGTTAATATTTTCTGCCATTTTATTGTTGAATTTGCACCATTGTTTTTCAGCTGACTCTCTATGGAAACAGCAATTCAAGGTTTTTTCCCATACACATTTTATTGATTGACATAGTGTTTATAATATTTTGGAAGCAAGAGTAACTGAGACAAATAGGTTTGGGAACAAACCTAATTGCCTCTTGGTATGTGTACTAGTGAACTGAGTGGGCTAGAAATGAGTGAGATGTCAGAAAGCAGGCCAGTAGCTTCATGGGACGTGGGAACAAGTCATGTATCTTACACAAAGTATGAAGAGCGTTGTCTAATTGGTAAGTTGGTGTATTGTAGGCCACTTAAGAGAGTTTCTGTTGCAATAAGAAAACTAATCCATTCTGATCCTGGGCACTGCTTGTTATTGACAAGTAATATACCAAGATGCATGCCTTCTAGAAGCAGTACTGATGTTTGATTTTAATAAAGTGAATTTTCAAAAGTGTGCCATAACTCCTTTTGGCTCTTTGCATTCCACAGCGTTATGTAATGACATTAAAATGTCTGTCAGGCACTTATAAATAGGTTTTAACAGCTTTTGCTATGGAGCCAGTGGCTGGGGACTCTTGTCTCTTAATAATTATACAATTTTCTCAACTGTAACATGGAGATAATATTGCCACCAGGTTGAGTTTTTTTTATGAGATTGGATGTCTTATACATGTAGCAAGCATTAATAGTGAAAATTACTGGGTGTTTGTTTTTCATATTCTGTATGGAATTACCTTTATAATACATTCTCTTATTTATTTGGAGGATCCTTATAAGACTCCTAATTTTCTTTACTTTAAGAATATTGAGGTCCTGGCTATGATCTTTGGCAGTTTTAAGATCTATAGATGAAGTTTCTACTAAGTATTATTGCCTTTTCTAAGCAAATGTATTGCTTTTATTCAGTAGAGCTTTGTATCTGCAAACAGGAATAGGAACTCATGGATGTGAGAGGTTAAGCATGCTCAGTATTTAGCCACACTGTGAGTGAGACAAACCAACACAGAGCCATTAAAAGGCACCACAACTTATTATGTAGGTTTTGTGTTACCCTTCCCAATGCTTAAAGAGGACATAGAGAAATGGAAAGTTTCAAAAACGGCTCCTCTGTATTATTCTACTAGTTTCCCTCCAACAGCAGCAGTAGCACCACCAGATCCTCGGTGAGTGTAAGCAGCAGTGTTCTGGTCAACCAGCTCTCCAAAAAGAAGAGCCTTGTTCCATGGCATTTACTGATGTTCAGAGAGCAAGTATTCCCAACATGTCTGATTTCACAGTCCTAGTGATGTAACAAGCAGCTCCCAAAGCTCCTGAGAATTTAACACGTGGCTCTTGCTAGCTGGCTTCAGCATGCCACTGCGTGGTCTCATCGCCCAGAGTCACCCTTTAGCTGCTTGCCTGTTACGAAGTGAAACTCTTTCTTTTGGACACATGCTTCCCTCTTCTCCCTTCACATCTTATCTTGTTGGTTTCATCTTCTTTCTTTCAGCCCCAGTGCAGACGTCAGTCATTCAGTTTTGTTAGGTTCTTCTCTGGTTTCTCTGTGGGAGGGTTGGGACAGCAAGGAAGTGGAGTGGCAGAGGGGAGGCGGGGGGAGCCAAGCCGGCCAGAGGTCTCGCTCTCCTCTTAATTCTAAAAATAGGTTTATCTGTTTAACTCTTTCATGTAGCTTACACAGCTCTGTGTGGTCTCATCCCCAATTAATTTTTTTCATTGTGCAAAATAAATTATAACATTCCATCCTAAAAATGTATAACTCATCTATCCATAAGGGACTTCGTTTTAATTTTATTTTTTATTGAAGTATAGTGGGTTTACAGTGCTGTTTTAATTTCTGGTGCACAGCATAGTGTTTCAGTTATACATATATATATATATTCCTTTTCATATTTTTTATTATAGGATATTACAATCCATTGATTATATAGTTCCCTATACTATGCTGTAGAACCTTGTTTATCTATTTTATATACAGTAGTTAGTATCTGCAAATCCCGAGCTCCCAATTTATCCCTCCATCTTCTCTTCCCCCTGCTAACCTGTAGATTGTTTTCTGTGTCTGTGAGAGTGTTTTGCAAATAAGTTTATTTGTGTCATCTACATATAAGTGATATTGTATGGTGTTTTTTTGTCTAACTTACTTCACTTCATATGACAATCTCCATGTCCATCCATGTTGTTGCAAATGGCATTATTTTGGCTGAGTAGTATTCCATTGTAAGTTTCTTGAAAACATAGCAGTCTCTCTTGTAGGCTCTCCTACGTGCAGTTTTTTTTTTCTTTCTGCCTAGAAAGATGTTGAATCTCTTCCTCTCTTGTGCTTTCATTTAGCTGTATATTCTTCAGCCTCAGATCTCTTGGAAGCCCTTCCCTCTCTGATAACAAAGGGGGAGGTTATCCCTCTCTGATCCCAAAGGGCCCATAGTTACTCTGCTAAATCATTTATCACCCTCTGTCTGACTCACAGTCAACATGGTGACATGTGTTTCAAAAGCCCTCCAAATGAGGAGCCAGGGCTTGTGAGGACACCTGTGGATTAGAAACACAGATCCTGCGTCATCTGATGCAGTTCAGAAGTTCTCTAAGACTGAGTTTTCCTCGTTCGTGCAGCATTGTGGGTGTCGGTTCCTGCACTACCTGGTGCTGCTAACTCACCTGTGCTTTGGGGAATCAGGGGCAAAGTGTAATATTTAACATATTCCTGTGTGTCTGACTTTAAAATGTGAGAAGCAGTTCCTTGACATGATTATGAGTTTGGACTCTGAAGCCAAACCACTGTGATTCAAATCCCAGAGTTGCTGCTTTGGGGCACGCTGCTTGCTTTCCCGACCTGCAAAGTGGAGATTACAATAGAACCTTCCTGATACGCTAGTTAAGAACAAAAAAGTGAGTCAATACGTATGAATGGGACTTCAATTTTATTATTACTGTTCCTGAACATTTTTTTTCTCTTCACTGACTTCTATAAGGCTTTATTTTATTTCTTCCCTTGCAATTATAATGGCCGCATTTCTACTTCACTTACTTGTACTGAGTTCCTATCCAAAAAAATCCCAACTATCATTTCCAACAAAAATTTAAATAAATACTTTTCACTCACCTATAATGTTCTTTCCTTCCTCTGCTTACATCACTCTTTGGGTAACTCTTCCCAGGCTCTGGGAGACCGTAAACCCTGGAGTTGGTTATTGGCATCAGCATAATGAATTTCAGAAGGCATGAAGCAGTTTCCTGTTCTCCGGTTTCCTCTCAGAAATGAGCTTTTTCATGTACTTTGGCAATTTTTTTTTTTTTTCGAAGAAGTACTTTCCTTCATAGCCAAGATAACTTTTCAAATTAATACCATGATCTGTTCCATTCTGAGGAGTAATTATCTGTAATGTTTTATTTTTAGAGTAATATCCAGTCATTTTCAGAAGCTGGAGCTTGTCATAAAATCACTGAAAGATTAGTGTGCTTCTGAACCACTTGAGGAGAGGGGCTCAGTTGGTTCCAACTCTGCTTGGGAAGTGAGTTTAGCATCCAGGTTGCCAGCTTGTCTCCATGGTGAGGGTAAATATGTTGTGAAGAGGCTGAGATTTGGGGTGGATGGGGGCAGGGCAGTGAGAGAGAGAACGTTTAAATAAGAAAACCTTAACTCAAAAATACAATTCCAGCAAAGAGAATAGATTTCCACTATTAAAGGAAGGAAAGAAATTATTACCCCTGGAACATTCCTGGATCAATGGACCCAACCTCCTCATGAACGAGAAAAGACAGAAGACTCTAAGTCATCCACAAATCATTGCCAGATCCATTTTCATACGTCTTTTTGAGGGCTTGTGAGGTAAAGGCTGTACTTTGTGTTTCCAATATGCCTAAGACCCTGAGGCCTGAAGGAACGTGGCACTTCACAATAATAGAAGGGTGGCCAGTGGATGATGCAAGGTGAGACTGGTGAAACTGGTGTCAGATCTCAGATTGTCTAAACCATGGTAAGGATTTGGGACTTTCTCCCAAGAGCTGTGGGGAGTCTTAGCGGAGTTTAGGCCGAGGAGTGGCCATGGTTTATATTTAGAAGCTCATGCATGCTGTAAGGTAGGGAACCGATTGGGGTCAGCCAGAGATGAATCGTTTGAAGACTAGTTGGAAGTCTGTTACAATCAGGCAAGTGGAGAACTGGTTTTAATGGTCTGGCCTGGGAGGGGTCAGTGGCTGGTAGTAGATGGTGAGCTCTCCTTCATGTGAGAGGCATTGTCGGTACGCCTTCTGGTGGCAATTTTGCTAGTTTCTTAGCAAGATGGTGTGTTGCTATTCATGTGAAAGGACTTAGAAAAGAAGCAGTTTATCCTTTACAGTGTGTGTGTGTGCGCGCGCGCGCGTGCATGGACAGGTGTATGTAATTTTACCTTCAGTTGATTGATTTGAACTAGATGTTAGAGGTGGGAATTCCTTTATGCCTTCCTGCGGGACTATGAACAAGTTCAAGGGTGGACTCATTTGTTTTCCTTTTTAATAAAACATTTTCTTCCCTTAGAAATTTCTCAGCTTAGAACTTCCAGCCTGTGAGAGGTAAAATGAAAACAGACATTTTTGGATTTTTACCAAAGAGTTTGTGTCGGTTTGTGAGCATCACTTGGCGCCAGATGGCTGAGAAAAATCATCGGGCATTTCTTTAGACTTCAGTGTTTTCAGAGAGCTTTATGAGAAGTGGCTAATTTAGGTTCACATTTGCTTGGGAGGAAGGGGGAGGGACAAATAAAAGCCAGCCATGTAAGGCACATTTATGTAATTCATAGGGCTCTGTGGAATCTTAATAAATATTAAATAGTAGCTTAGCTCGTGCTGTGGTGGGAAGGATGTGGTTTTGGAATTAGAGTCTGCACATCTGTCTTTCCCTGAGCTTCACTCTTAGACTTCAGGAATTCTTATTACGGGCTTTTCTGCGTGTTTGTTTAGAAAATTGAATACCAAGGTGGTAGACCTGTCATAGCCTTCCTCCTCTCAACAGCCATAAGTACTATTTTACTTACTTTATTTTATTTTAATTGAAGTACAGTCAGTTTACAGTGTGTCAGTTTCTGGCGTACAGCATAATGTTTTAGTCATACATATGTATATTTGTTTTCATATTTTTCATTACAGGTTACTACACGATATTGAATATAGTTCCCTGTGCTCTACAGAAGAAACTTGTTTATTTTATATTTTATTCAGTATCTCCAAATCCCAAACTCCCAGTTTATCCCTCCCCACTCTCCCCCTGGTAACAATAAGTTTGTTTACTATGGCTGTGAGTCACTGTCTGTTTTGTAGATAAGTTCATTTGTGTCCTTTTTTTAAATTTTTTTTTTTTTTTTTTACATTCCCCGTATGAGTGATACCATATGGTATTTTTTTTTCTCTGTCTGACTTACTTCACTTAGAATGAGGATCTCCAGGTCCATCCATGGTGCTGCAAATGGCATTATTTTTTTCTTTTTTTATGGCTGGGTAGTATAGCGTGGGAAGCTGAGGCCAAATGAGTATGTGACTTGCTTAATTTGAAGAGCAGGAATTTGTTGTAAAGGACTCCATAGTCACTTTTTTGAAGTTAGAGGACAGCTTTCCTCTCCTGTCTAGTTAGGAGGCTGTTGCTTTTCCTAGCCAGGTACTTTGCGGGCCTGTGATGTGTGTCGGTGTTGTTTTATAAACTTTCTGTAATCTGTCTCCTGATGGGCTAAATATGTTTCTAAATCTAATTTAATCATTCTGGTTTCTAACGTGATTTCAATGACAGTTTATTTCCAGTGCAGTGGTTTTGCAATTATATTGGAACCTCAGCTTATGTGCACTTAATTTACGTGAATTCAACTGCACATACATGGCAGATGAAGGGAGGACTAGTTAAATAGCGTGGAGGATTCTGTCCCCCGTTCCATGCAATGAGCGCATGCCCCACAGTATGAGGAAAGGCTGGAGGCTTCTTCTTTCTCTGTCTGTCCCAGCTTTTCACACCTCTTATAGGGTGAAGGCTTGGGTCTAACTGTGTGATAATCTGCTGTTTAAAATTACTTATTTTTCACACTACAAGGCCATTAACATGAATCTTTACTTGTTCAACCAAACAAACTGTCTGTTACAAAACTGAAGGAAATGTAACCAAAGGCAAACTCTTGTTCCTGCTGCACCATGAGGCCAAACAAACTGAAATATCAGAGTTTGGAGCAGAGAAAGGTTTACTGCAGGGCGGAGTGAGGAGGATGGGGTGGCTCATGCCCAAGAAAACCCTGAACTCCCTGAGGGGCTTCAGCAAAGCATATTTAATGACTAGGTGAGGGGTGGGGGGCACAGCTCGTGCACAATTCTCTGATGGGTTGATGTTGAGGGAACAGGGTGGTCAGTGCTTTGAACCCCCAGGCACCATATGGTCTGAGGCCATGTGCTCACGATCATCAAGTAGTTAATTTCTTCCCTCTGGTGGTGGTTTTTAGCATCTGAAAAACTCAGGAAATATGCATGAGATACTATTATCTGGGTGCTTCAGGGAGGAGCTACTCAGAGGATATGAGGGAGGAGTCTGACCCTGGAAGGCCCCACAGGGTCCTGCTCTGTTACAGAAAGAGTTTTTTCTTTGGATTTATCTCTTCGTTTAACAAACAAGTAATGAAAACCTACTGTGTACCATCACCGTTGTAGGTACTGGGAACACTACTGGGAAGAGAGTAAACCTACTAAAATACTCCTGCCCTCACAGAACTGAGAGCTTAGTGGTTTTTGAAAATCTCTAATGTCAACCTCAAGGTGCTGCCTAAGAGATTTTTAGGATAACATTGGTTCTGTATGATTTTCACTCTAGGTGCTGACGTTTTAAATTAAACCCACTTGAAGACAGCTTGGCAGTTTCTCAGTAAACACACACTTTTTACCTCACGTTTCCACAGTCATGCTCCTCAGTGGTATCTACTCAAAGGAGCTGAATACTGAAGTTGGCACAAACACTTGCACATGGGTGTTTAGAGCAGATTTATTCATAACTGCCATAACTTGGAAGCAGCCAAGATATACCCTTCAGTAGATGACTGGATGAATAAAATAAGGTACATCTAGACAATGTAGTCTTAGCACTGAAAAGAAACATGCTATCAAGCCATAAGAAGACATGAAAGAAACTTAAATGCATATTACTAAGTGAAAGAAGCCAATTGTAAAAGGCTACATACTGTAGGATTCCAACCATATGACTGACATTCTGGGAAAAAAGTTATGGAAAAAGTAAAAAGATGAGTGGCTGCCAGGGGTTGTGGGGAGGGAAGGATGACTAGATGGAGCACAGAAGAGTTTTAGGGCAAGAAGCCATTCTGTATGATACTATTATAGTGGGTACATTTGTCAAAACCCGTAAAATGTACAACAGCAAGAGGGAGCCCTTGGGGAAACTGTGGACTTGGGGTGATTCTGATGTGTCAGGATAGAGCCATCACTTGTGACAAGTGGACCACTCTGGTGCAGGATGGTGATGGCGGGCGGTGGCTGTCCCTGTGTAGGGGCAGGACATACATGGGAACGGCCTGTGCCTTTTGCTCATTTTGCTGTCAGTGTAAAACTGCTGCAATAAAGTCTATATAAAAATAAACTCCTTCCCACCTGAGCTTCTGTCAAGCGACAACTCCTGTGTCCCACGTATTCTTACCAGTTTTGTGATAATAGTTATAATGCAAGTTGGTAGTTTTACCAGGATCATGAAAGTCATTGTTAAGATGCCACATGGTGTGGCTTGGTCACGAAAGATAGAAACTGGGCGTCAGAGACCTGGGTTCTTGACATCCACCTGGCCCTGACCGCTTCTGTGCCACAAGCCTCTCTCCTCTCATCTGCAAAATAATGCAGTTTAATTAGCCGATCCCTATGGCCCCGTCCAGTTCTTTCCTTTGTGTTCATCTGTATATATTTCAGTGTTCACTTCTAGAAGGTGACATCTTTTTTATAAATATAACAGTGCCATTATTACCCTAAAAATACTAATAATTATTTTCTTACCTATTAAGCGGGCAGACTAACACCTTGACTATGATCTCTTACAAGAACTCTGTCAAATATCTAGTCACTTTAAATTGCTGATTCCATTTTTCTTTCATCTTGTTTGTGAATCAGGATACAAATAAGTTCCATCCTTTAGATTGGCTTTTATGTCTCATAAATCTCTCTTAATCCATAGTTTCCCCATCAGTCCCCCCCCCCCTTTTTTTCCTCCCTTGCACTCACCTTGTTGAATACAGTAGGGTTGTTTGTGCTGCAGACAGTCCCACAGTCGGGGTGTTATTGATTGCATCCGTGTGATGTATGTAGCAGATTTCTCCGTCTCTCACATTTCCTCTAAGCTAGCAGATTGAATTCAGGCTGTGTGGCTTTGGCTAGATGACTTCCTGAGTGAGGCTGTGTGCTTCCATCAGGAGGTCTGTGAAACCCCGTTCCTTGGTGATAGCAGCAGCCATTGATGATTATTACTGATAGCTCATTTTTCATTGGGGATTACAAAATGTCCGTATTCAAATTTTATTTTTTTTGTTCTTATTTTTGGTGAAAAATTTCTACAAATGGAAACTTTTCTCATCAGTATTTGGTTATAGGTCAGTAGGTCACAAGGAAAGCAGGACAAAAGCTCGATTTTCTCTCCTGACCATTTTAAAAATACTGATTTGGTTCTCTGTTATCTTCCAAAGGTGGCCAGTAGGGTTCTTTTTCTTCTTCTGTAGTATCACTGTAAATGCATAGACTTAACTGTATCTGCGGTGTTTTATTCTTTGTAGCCATTGCCCTCATTGATGTTCTGGTTTTCCCATCCATAATTTGCATTTTTATGAGTGTTGATGAATTCATAGGCTATTTGCATTTTTTATAAATTTCGTATTGCTGCCCCCTGCCTATTTTTCTAGACAATTATTGATGTTTTCCCTTCCTATCTTTAGATGATCTTTATATATTAGGAATATGAACTCTTTGCTCTTACAAAATGAAAAGATTACCCCTGTGAAATTATGTAAGCAGTGCAAGAATATGAATAACAAACTAGGGAACCAGATTTACAGTTTTTATCACAAAGATGAGCTCACAGCTCAGCAGGGGAGAGCAGAACAGTAGTTGAGGGCTGAGACCCCAGACTCAGACTCTCATAGGTTCCGGTCAACACTCTGTGATGTTGTGTAAGTTATTTTAATACTCTGAGCCATTACCTTTTCCATATCTAATACGGGATTCCTGATAACATCACCTCATTAGTTTGCTGGGAGCATTTCATGAGCAAATACAAGCTTAGCACAGTGCTGGTGCATAGAAGCTTATAAATGGTAGCTCTGAGATGCTTCTGTTGGTCACCAGTAATGATGGAAATCAACTGAACTTTAATTAATAGCTTGCATGTTGGGCCATAATTCCACCCCTCTTACCCTCAGATTATTTGGGTTTACTCAACACATCAGCATAGTGGGAGACTCAGTCATTCTTTAGACCATAACCTTTGCTTTTGGCCATCACAGAGGTAGCAAGGAAATGGTGTAGCTTTGTTTGGAAATCCATCAGCAAAGAGTGTCATAAATGATTAATTTATGTCCAGGTACAGATGCATCTATGCTGGCTCTGTGTTGCCTTCTTACTCTGTACCTCAGAGAAATCAACAACACACACACGGAGTTCACGCTCTGAACGACTTGATCTGGTGGGCAAGACATAAATGTACTGTCACACATATTACTAGTTTTTACTCTCCTAGAGTTCTTGTAAGAGATCATAGTCAAGGTGTTAGTCTGCCAGCTTAATAGGTAAGAAAATCCATAATCCCGTGAATTAATTACATACTTTGTGTTAATTCAGACATAGCATTATTGTGTTAAAATTGCTCCTCACAAAGAACCCTTTGAGGCGGGTATTATGATTTCTGTCTTGCAGATGAAGCACTGAGAGGTTGAATAACATGTCCAAAGATACAGATAGTGGGTGGCTGAGCCAAGAAGCAAGCTTCTAACCAGTGTATTGCCTTTTAACTTGATGGTATCAAGGCAAAACTATGTCCTTGTTTCTGGCTTCCTATTACAGGGTTACTGAACATCCATCCTTTGTGTTCACAGTGGATTAATACAGTAAATCTAACTCATGTGTGTGACCAAGAGTCAGAGGCTGGTGTTCTGGGGTTGAGGTGATGCTTTCTAATGATTTCTTTACTGGGTTAGTATCTAGAGAAATACGGAAAGTTGCCACTTAAAATAGCCTCTGGTCATTTAATCTCTCGTCCATCTAGGCCTGTGGTCCAGTTGTATCTCCAGGCTAACAGATAAGGAGCGTGTGGTGAACTCAGCGATTGTCTGGGATGAAGGCAGCACAGAACACCCACTGTCTGGATTTGAGGCCAGGCTGGGTAGCCGGCTGCTGCTGGGAATTTTGTTAGTATTTATGTAGGATGTTGGTCCACAGGCATTTGTGGAAGCTAGTGGGTAGCTGTGAATCAACACATGAGTCATGCAAAGAGCAGATGTATTTAGAAAACTTCTATGTATGCTTGCTTTTAGGCTGGGAACAAAGACAGCTTCTTTGGCAACGAAGGCCAATTTCCTGAAGCAAAGGGTGGACCTGTATTTCTAGATACCTGAAGTAGCAGACATCAGACTTGGAGGGCTAGCGGGCATGTGCCTCTGGAGAGGGGCGAGGGCGGGCATCATTTGTTCTTGAACACTTAACTATTAAAAGCACATCTTGTGAGCCACTGCTTTTATTACCTACAAATTGTCGGTGTCTAACCCACTTTACAAAGTTTGAGATAAATATTTCATTAACCAGCAAAGAAGAATACAGATCAGCGGTTACTCCTGGTGCTAAGAAATTCCCTAAAATTCCACTATAATGTTTAGTGACTTTTCTTCTAGGTGCCTTTTGATTTCATTGTTCAAATTAAAAGGCTGACCAGGTAAGGAAATAAGATGCTAATGTACTGGCAGGAGATGAGGTAAATAAAAGTCACCTTATATACGCCTTAAAAATCCAGTGGCATGGATTTTCTTTCGCCACACCCCAGCAGCTTTATTGTTGGGTATCCAGACTACGGGTGGATAGCAGGCAAGGTCTTTAATACGTAGACAGAGGCAGGGTGACGGGAGTTACAGGGAAGCACCTAGACCTCCTAGGTATATTACACTGTGTATGCATGGCATTGCTGCAGCAAATGCCAACTCGTAGAAAACGTAGTTCATATTTCACAAATCGATTTGGTCCCCTATCCCTGCTGTTGAGGGAGCAAGTGTCCCAACGTGTGGTGTGACCTCTGGTATGACTTTGGAAGAAGCGTGCCCTCTCCCATCTGTGGGCTTGCACTGTCCTCAGTAGAGACGGGGCTGGGCAGTTACATTCTTTAGGAGACTGGACTCTTCCTTTGGGGTTCAAAATGTGGCATTTCCAAGTGTCTGAACTAGGTTTCACCAGACACAGAATCTAGGAAAGAATCGGTGGTGATTGTCTGCCTGCTGGGGGAACACCCCCAAGTGCCAGGTTTGAATCCTATCAACTTCAAGTTGCGTGATTTCAGGCAAATCACTTGATATCTCCACACCTCAACTTCCTCACACAGCAATGGAAGTCACAGACGTTTGGCGGCGCACGGCTGGCAGCACGAATGCCGTGTGTAGGTGTGTGAGGTGCAGGCTTGGGTACCTTCGTGGTGTTTGTATTATCACAGTTCTCTTTGAAAGATTTAAGTCCTTACAGCGTTGGCTTTCCTAGACTGAACCCTGCTGGTGCAGTGAGATAGATAGTTCATCCCTTCCCCTGGTACCCTTCTGCTCTGGAATTTTAATCGAGATTCACTTTAAAGATTTAAGTCTCCTGTCGCCCTCCTACTGTCCCTGGCCCTGCCCTCTCTGGTCACCTGCCTTTCTCGGGACCACATCTGGGTACATGTGTGGATCGATGCCTACATGTGCTCTATGCTTACAGGAATCATTTTTAACACAAGCCAAACCATTAGGCGTGTTTCACACTCTGCCACTGGTACAGCCACTAATTGATACCTTTTGAAAAATGACATGTTCCCTGAAGCGTTCAAGGCTGCCCGATGGGCAGAAATGCTGCCCGCCTCTGTGATTAGCGCCCTAACCATGCAGACACTGGTGATTTAAGATGCATGTTGTTCTATTTTGACATTATTCCCTTTGACAATATGCCTGATATATATGCTTTCTGTTTAGTTTGCCATATAGCAGCATTCATTCCATCACAGTTTCCAAAGATTTCAAAAACAAAAAAGCAAATTTCTGAAGCTGTGTTGCCTGAGTGCAGTGCTCTCTGTACAGTACCATCCACGTAGCATCTTGTTAACGAATTGTGGATTTGTGTATTTGGTGAATACTTCCTGTTTCTTTGCTGAAGGAGGTAATTTTACCAGGATCAACTCAGAGGAGGTGTGTATTGGGTGAGCTGTGGGGAACAAGCTGAAGAAGGGAGCTTCTCTCCCAAGAAAACCAAGAATTATCGGATTCGCTCTATGAAGCAGAAATTAGGCTCCTTCTATCAGCACACCTATATCAGCATATGGGAGAATCAACAACTTTGTAGGTGTTTTCTGTGTATCCCAGTATCTGGACAGATGTTAGGCAATTGCAAAAGACGAAAGTGCTGGAATGAAAACTCCATGAGGGTAGGAATAAAGTCTTATATCCCCTATCTTATGTCTAGTCTTTGACAAAAACAATGGTACATGTTACGTCCTCAATAAACGTTTGTTAGTAATGCGCTTCCAGGCAAGTCCTTCAGTGACTTAGAATGGAGTGTAAGTAACTTTTCCCTGAAGCACCATAACTTTTTATGAGGTTGTGGTATAATGAAACCTGAAAGGTAGATGACATATTTTTATGTTGTTACTACCTGAGCATAGTTTAATATCAGGAAGAAAGAAAGATGCATTTGAATAGACTGGAGACTTGAATTCTCAAAGCAGTCAGCACAATTTCTTTAATAACGCCATATATCATTGTGCTGAATTATAGCATTGTTTGCTTTCAAAGTTGGGTTTCTTGGCTTTGGAATGCAGGAATAATTGTAGACTGTGGCTTGACGATTATCAGCTTGCTATAATACTAGGGCCACAATCATCTTCAAATTGCCAGGCATCAGCAAGAGGACAAGAAGTGAACCAGAAAACTTGGGTTTCTCATATTACGAAGTTCTGCCGTCTGCCCTGGGGTGTGGGGGCAGTTGGGGTAATGCTATTCATCTGAGCCTGGAGATGGTCCAGAGAAAGTTGCCCAAAGTCACATCAAGGGCCACAAAAGTAATTTCATGTGATGAAAGATGGGAAAGACTCAGATTCTGGTGGATGTGAGATGCAAGTAGATAAAATCATGAAATGTTGTACACAATGTAAGTCTGCAACCATATAGATAAAATACTAAGAGTAGCAGACCTTTACTGAGTACTTATGTCATGACATAATGAATGATTTATCTCTGTTACCTCCTTTCATTTTCATAACATTCTAAAGGAATAAGGAATTCCTGTCGTCTCACTTGTATGTAAAAATTTGATCCTTCAAGAGGCTAAGTTTCTGAGCCAGGATTTCATTCTGATGGAACCAGGATGTGAGTTCTCTGAGAACCCCAAAGCCTTCTTCTTAAACATTGCACCCTGTTTCTTAACCAATTTTAAACTTCTCAGAATAGGGGAGCCTTTTTATTAATTAAAAAGGAAAGTGAGCATTTTTTAGAGCTGGAAAATCTTTGGAGGGCATGTAGTTTTGCCCAGGGAGCAACAGATTCCCAGGGAGGTGGCGGGATCACCTTAAAGGCATGAGGTGATGAGAAATTAGACCCAAAATCCTTTGATTCCTGCCCCATGCCTTTTCCCTGAACACATGTCTTCCCTTTTCTTTGTCTAATCTTGGGTCCCTGGTTCTCATGTTCCCTCAAGTAAGGCAGAGACTTAGATTTGAGGGAAGGACAAGAAATAAAGGCAGGGAGGAATAGGCAAGGAAGGCTGAGAAGGACACAGAGAAAGGGGCAGTGGAGCTGCTGGATGAGGAGGTGAGCAGCACCGTCCCAGTCTACGCAGCATCCTCTCTTCAGGTGTTTCATTTTGGAAATCATTTTGGATATTTCACTTGTTTAATCCACAAATATCCATAATATGCATGTTTTGTGTCACATGCCAGCCTATCCCAAAACCATGTCTAACACGAGCCCTGGAAGGCACTCACGTAGTTATAGGATGTCAGGATCACTGGGGACAGAATGCTTTTGGTTCACATCTGGTTCAGCCACTTGCCATCTAAGTGGCCTTGAGAAGGTTTACTTGACCTTCCTCCTTCATTCGTTTGCTCAAAATTGGATACTGAGCCGCATCTTTGTGCTGGGCTGTGCGGGGAGGAGTGCTGGGCATGGGGTAGGATTCTAGAGATGGCATTCCTTGCCTGTAGGGAACTTACGTCTTATGGGAGAAGGTGGGTAACAGTAGAGCGTGTAGGATATCAAAAGTCTTCAGTGAATTTTAAACAGTGAAGGGGGAATGAGGAGATGTGGTTAGTGTTTATACTTTTAAATAGGGTGATTGCAAAGGGCCTCACTGAAAAGGTAACATTGAAACAAAGGTAGGAAATAGAGGAAAGAAGAGCATTCTGGGGAAAGGGAATGGTGAGGACCAAGTCAGGTTGGAGGCGTGTCAGAGGAACAGCCCTGAGGCCAGCCTGGCTGGAGAGGAGTAAGTGACACAAGAGGAGCGGTAACAGTGACGACTTCGTGGTGACTTTGGCTCTGAGTGGGGTGGAAGGTTTTGAGCAGGGGACTGTCACTGTGTTTCTCAACGGTCCATTTGAGAGTGACAGCCATGGCTTGAGCACACCTACTGTGCAGCTGTGTCGACCCATAATGATGCCCTGGACCAGGGTGGCCATACAAAGCAGGTGGCAAGAGCAGTTAGCTGCTGCATTTATTCTGAAGATAGAGCCGCTGAAATTGGCCTATGTTCTGGAAGACCTGGGGTGTGTATGAGAGAAAGGGGTCAAGGTTGACTGGGAGAGTTTGGGGCTGATCAGCAGGGTGAGTGATGTTGCCATTGACTGAGAACTCATAAACCAGGAGGGGTGCGGGTCTTCCTTGTCTTCAGAAGCGTGTTGGTGGTGATAGAATTGTGACTTCAGTTTGCGCAGATGATGTCTGGTATATCTGTTAGAATTCCAAGTAGAGTTTCTGAATAGTCAGTTGGTAGGGGAGTCTGGAGCTCAGAGCAGTATCTGGGCCTGAAGACACATCCTCAGAGTTGTCAGTGATATAATAGGTCTTAAGCCACGGAGCTGGTGAACAAGTGTACATAGAAAGGAGGCTCAGGGCTGAGTCCCAGGATGCTCTCGTGTTGGAAGTTGGGAGCTTGAGTGGATCTAGCAGATCTAGCCACGAGGGACAGCAGGCAAGTTTGGCATCTTAGAAGCCAACTATTTCAAGATGAAGAAGTGATGTACTGGCCCCTTATCTCATCTTAGCATCAGCCACAGGGTTAAGACCTTACTTGTGTTTACTAAGATTTTCTTGCTTCACTGGTTGACATATGGCACAGGTAATGAATCACCCTCTGACCTTTACCTTCCTTATATGTTAAATGGGCATATTTGGCTAGTCATGGCTTAATAAAACATCCAGCCTTGATATACTATGACCTTTTCTGATTCTGTGTGATTTTGTAGGATCAAGACTGAATCTATTCCGGTACTATGCCTTTTTATGCCAGTCAGAATATAATGTATCTTTTGTCTAATTTCTTCAAATCAAATTATCTTGAAATTAATATCACTGTTCTGTTGTTGTTGTTGTTTTGAATATCTTCTTTTACATGTGATTTTTTTGTAGACCTGGAAGAAACCTCCATCCTCCGGGGCTTGAAGAAGGCTGTACAGGAACCTGTGTGGAGGTTAAGAAAACCATCCCTTTGGTGGTGGCCTGAGTGGATTATCTCAACCCCAATGTTGCCCTGAAATTTGTGTTCAAGATTCAAGAAGAGTTGGACTGCTAAGGTACGGACTTGTGGCTTTGATATCTCTTTTAAGACAAATAAATGTAACGTTATGTAGTCATTTTCACAGCCTTTTCTGGTCTTCATCCCCCCTTTTCTTTTTCTCTTTCCTTCCTCCCTTCCTCCTTTTAAGCAATGATCTGATCTTCTGTTACCAGCTTGTGGGATGTGGTGGGATGGGTAAAAACACAACAGGGGAAGCTGAGGGCTGCACTGTCTCAATAATAGAGCTGATCAGAGGGCAGTAAGTCAAAGCATGAGGAGAAATTTATGCAGGTGTCTCTGAGAGAAAGAAAAAAGAAATCGGGTTAGTGCCTATGTGATAAAATTTCAGGTCTACAGGTAAATAAAGAAGTGGTGCATGTAATACACTGTTGATTCCCACTCTGTGTGTCCACGGGGAGCTTTCAGCAAAACGTATTGTATCTTATGGTTTTGGAGGGAGTTGTCTTTTTATTTCTTTTGGATACGTACCTATGCTGGGGCAGATTCTAAGTTGGATAAAGAGCTTCCTTTTTTTTTTCTGGTTACAAGGATAATCATTGTGTGTGTGCATGTGTGTGTATGTATACACACGTGTAATACAGGCATACAATTTGTTGAGTGGCACCTGATTGTTCTCTATATATACATGTGTGTGTATAAAATCTTTATATATGAAGGGTGGTGGGGAAAGAGGGACAGGACAGATGGAGGGAGGAGGGAGCGAATCCTACAGAAACTACTGCTAATCGTGTGCTTATTGTCAGTCAGGCATTGTGCTGTAGGGTTTGGGGGAAACAAAGTCACAAGCACAACTGGTAACAACCATCCAGAATGGGGATTTGTGTTGTGGGAAACCAGAGGAGAGACAGGTAAAAAGGTTTTCTAATGATGATGTAGCAAGGAAGGGTCAGGGGCCAGACTCTTTAACAGACGTATTCGAATTTAAGTGTGTGCTCACCTGTCATGTGGAATAGTGAGACTGTGTATGGTGCTGGTCAAAAGCACTGGGGAAACAGGGTTTAACAGCCTAGGACCACATGGCATATCCAGGAGAAATTGGAGAATGTCTCTGACATTCTCTTGACTGTCACTTTCATTTCCTTCAAAGAAAAAAAATAAAGCTCTCATTCACCCAAAGAAAACTAAGATGTTGAGTTGGCTCCCTTTTCAGGGCTTCATAGACCTCCTAGCTTGTCATCGTTTGTGCAATGTGGAGGTCCAGAGCTGATGAAAGTCACATTAGTTACAGCCACAGACCTGCTTTGATTTGCTCTCATTGTATCTCTGAATTGCTCACTGCTGGAGTAGGTGCGGTGCATACTTTCAGCCGATCATGAATAGACCTTCCTTTGAGGATGAGGCATATATACTTTCTGGTTTTTGTAAAATCCTCTAATGCCCGTATACTGAGGTCTGATTTTAACTTCGCTCATGGTTTCTCTGAAAGAGTGCTAAGCAACTGTTAAAAATGTGAGGGTGGTATTTCAAACTCTCCTCTTCCCCTTTATTCATAGTTTTTTAAAAAGGATTTTTGCAAAGGAGATAAATTATTTTTCCCTTTTTGAATCAAGGAGTATCTTTAAAGCAGTTTGAATGTAAATACTATTTGTGAATTCTTTTTCCATTAACATGGTTTCAAAGGCCAAAAAGGTAATTTGACAATCAGAAAGGAAAAACCTACAGTGCATATTTTTGAGCCCTTGCACCATGTAAACATTCTACATAATAGATGTACAGTTGTGGTGCCTTTCTCTGCCCACACGTCCTTGATCTGTTGGAAAGGAAAGCTACAAAAGCTCTTCTCTGCTGTCCTAAAAACCTACAGAAGCTTAGGGGTTTGCGTTGGGACTTTGATGACTGAGTTTTTGGCTTTGAGAGTGTTGATCTTTAATTCAGAATGCCTGTGTACTGTCAGGAATATTCGCTGAGATGCCAACTGTTTAAAACATAAATTCAGCAGAGAAACTTTTGAAGGATTTGAAGGACTTGGTCATAAAAATGTTCCTGGTTTAGAGACCAGTCAACCCTTCAGGAGAAAATAAAGCTCTGATTGTTGACGAAGGATGCAGGGGAAAGAAACGCTACTTTGCAGGACATGTTCATCACAGGGCTAGATTTGGCTGTCAGGTGTACAGGGATATTCCTGCCCCTGCTCACAGACCAACACTCAGTTTCCAGGAAGGAAGGAAGAGAGGCAATGTTGGTCCATCAATCTACCATAATGTTTCCTGGCTCTCATGCTCCAGCGCATGGAGCGGATTTCTCAGATGTTTTTTCAAGTGAAGACGGTATAGAGACAATGGGCTCAGACTTTAGAAAAGACAAATCGCACTCCTGCCTGAGTATTAGAAAAGCCGTTGAGTTTTTCTAAGCCATTACTGTTCAAAGTGTGGTCCATCAGCCAGCAGCCTCAGCATCACCTACACTTGTCAGGTATGCAGACTCTCGGGCTCTTTACCCTGCTCATTAAACAGAGGCTCTTGGAGTGTGAGGTCCAAGAATCTGTTTTTAACATGCTCTTCATGTAATTCAGATATTTTGCTAAAATTTGAAAAGCACAGCTAAATCTGTTCCCTGGTCTCTGAAAAAGGGCATTTTTAAAAACATCTCATGTCTAAAAACTAGGATGCTCTAAGAGTATTAATGATTAATATACCTAAGTGTGTGTGTGTCTATAAACACATACACCTGTATTTATGAATATATATGGTATTTAAGGGGGAAAAAACTTTTTCAAATACCTAAAGCAAAGTTACTTAGGTTTTAATTACTGCATTTGAAATTTAGAAAGTGGAAAAACAGATATAAAAATAATAAAACTTAATGCTAGTATAACTGTTGTTACACATAAATGGGTCAATGGGACAGAATGGGGTTCTGAAATAGATACACATTTGTATAGTCAACTAGATTTTGGCAAGGGCACCAAAACAATTCCTTGGGATAGGAAAACTTCTTCAACAAATAGTGCTGGAACAACTGGATGTTTGTATGAAAAGTAAAGAATCTAAACCCCTACCTCACTCCATACCAGAAATCAGTTTGGGTCAGATCACAGGCTGAAACACAGAAGGTCCAACAACACAGTAGAAAAGTTAGAATATCTTTGCAGCTTCGGGCGGCAGAGATTTCTCATAAAGGACACCAGAAGCACCAACTGTAAGAAGAAGAACACATTAAAAACATCTACTCGATAGAAAGCATCACTAAGAAAATAAACCCCATGACCCACAGACAGTATTTACAACATATACATCTAATATATACATGAAGAACGCTTCATAAAGCACCATGAAGAATGGCCAGTAAACACAAGCAGTGAGCTCTGATAAATTCCTAAAATAGAATGCCCATCAGCAAAGTTCTGTCGATAGACGTTCCAACACGGATGAATCTCAAAGTCAGTATGAGTGAAAGAAGCTAAATACCCAGAAATACTTACTTCATGATTTATAATTGTGAAATTATGGAATAGTCAGAACTGTATGATGACAGGAATCAGATCAGTGCCTGGCTCTGGTGGGGGATGACCTGGGAAAGGCACCGAGGGAGATTTCTGGGGTCATGAAAACGTTGTGTGTCTTGATAGTCATTTTTAAAAACTGCTTAGATGGCAAATTCACTAAACCCTTCACTGTGTGAATTACATATGTTAAAATGTGTAAAACAATTTTTTGAACTTCCACTTTTTTGAGTACTTTGTCGAAAGGACTGTTCTTAATATGTAAATACTCATTTAATCATAGGAACGACTCTGGGGTTGGTATTATAATACCACTTGACCGATGTGGAAACTGAGAGTGAGGAAAGTAAGGTAATGGGCTTCAAATCATACTGCTTGGTCACAGAAACTGAATTCAAGAGCCCCAGACATGCATACCTCCAAAACATACCTTAACCCCCAAGTTACACTTTTGTCATAAATTCCCTGGCTCTATTTTAATTCTTGATCAACTGTGAGGCAGAAGTCCCCTGCAAGATGCTACCAGGATGGCCAGTGAGGGACAGAGGTTATTAAATAGACAGGTTAGGTATTTTCTGGGTAACTGGGGTTGTAGGGGTTGGCGATAAAAAGCGAGCAGCAAATGTTACTACTGCCTTCAGGGATCGTTGCTTTAAGGCACTCACACAGGTCTGTGTTCTCAGGGTGATCCTTCTAGATTACAGAATATAATATAAATAGTAGTATCAGAAACCTTAAAACACGCAGTTACGAGAACATGGTATGACTATCTGATGACTGCCAGAGGCAGAATCATTTTATAAAAAGCACTAGAGTGAGGCTGCCTGGGTTTAAGTGCAGGCTCGTCCGCTTTCTGGATGGGTAACCCGTGGCAAGTCGCTGAACTGCTCCCAGCCTCAGTTTCTTCATTGGTGGGCTGAGGGTGATTCTCATGCCTGCCTACGTGATAGAGTCAAAGTGACACTTAAGTGAAATTATGTTTGCAAAGTGTTGGCGTATGCAGGTTCCTTACAATCCCTGTGTAAATGTTAAGCTGCTGGTTTGGTTCTGAGACATCATATGACATTCCTAAGCAAGAGAAAAACATTTTATTCCTTTTACATGGCCTCTGAGTCACTGTGTATATCTCTGCATTCATTTAATTTTAGCTGAAAGCAACATGCTTTGATTTTCTAAAAACCGTATCAGTTTCACTATAAGAATTTGGACACTCAGAAAGAACTTGACCTTGTTGCCAAAAAAAAAAAAATCATTTAATTAATATACAGGAAATTGTATTGTGGAAAAAACTGTCATTCAATGTAGATGTTACATTTTACCTGTCCAGAGGGACTGAATAGGATTTGAAACTATTTAGCATGTTTAATGGATATCAGCAAGGTTAATTGTCTGGGGAATGGTTAGGAGCTGAATTCCTTTACGTGCCTCCCCAATTTGTGATACTGTCATAATCGTTTTCATGAGACTTGGACATAAGTCTTTATTTTAGCTGTGCTTTTTAGAGTCTCAATTTCCAGGGTAAAAATGTTATAATCAGAGGTGTTACAAATACATGCACGCTAGCAGTGCTTTCCTTATAAATTACAAATTAGTCTGTTACCAACTTGCTCTATAAGGTAGAAAAATCTCCAGACACCTCCAAAAATGTTATCAAAGGGAAATTAAAAGGTGCTTTTAAGAATATTTTTTGTCACTGTTTGGATCGTTACCCCTAAGCGTGGTGAGGTGAGGGATAAGGGTAAGAAAGAACCCTGCTGATACTGTCAGGGGGCTGTGTGAGTGTGAGGTGTGTTTCTTCCTTTGGAACCATTCTTATCAGTAAATTCTTTCTTATGCTGGTTTTATGCAAGTGTTGGTATTTTTGTGGATCATTTTTACCCTGGCCTGTTTCCTTGGATGTGGAAATGGTTTTTTGTACTTTCTCTGTGCCTCCCTGCATATCAGCAGAATAGTGCCTGACGTATCACATCCCCTGACGGCTCTTCCCTTATGGTTTTCCTCGGCCCTCACTGAATTTACCCTGAAATTCATCATGCTTTGAAATTTCATCTCAGATAATGAATATCTTAGTGTCAAACACAAAAGCATCAGCAGAACAGCTTTCTGAAAAGAGAAGACTCTTGCTGGGGGATCCAGGGTGTAACTTCCTACAGCTGGCATTATTTGTTTCTTTTATTCACCCAATATATGGTGAGCACCTATCATGAGCCACAGATGGTGCCAAGTTTGCTACTTATGATTTACATAACACCTGTCCACTCCTGGTTTTCAGTTTCCTCATATGAAAAATGGGAGTTTGGGTCAACTACGCGTGAGGATATCCTAGATTTCAGCAAATCATGTTGCATTTAATTTCATATAATCTGGCGCAGCAACATTGTCTGGACATGTCTGACAGTTGCCTGCGAAGATGATTCAAACATGGACTACTGAAGTCCAAACAGATTTGAGCTGAAGAGATTATAAAAATTCTATACAAGACTTGTTTTTAGCACTTACTCTATGCCATGAGATTTCAGAGTCCCATTTAGAACACCTTTCTGTGGTGTTATCTAGTTGTTCCGTCTGTAGTTTCTAGAGGGCTTTATTTTTTCCTTTCTGCCTCCAATAAAGCTCTTAAGAGATTATTTCACTTTACAGATGGGGAAACTGAGGAACAGAAAGGTTAACTAAGTTTCTTAAAATCACCCTGGTAGAGTAAGAAAATCTCTTTGGGTTGAGCCCTTAAAAATGCCTATGAATAAGCCTGGCTGTACTCACAGAACTTTTTACCTTGCCCTAAAGCAAACCTACTAAAAGAAACCTGCTTTAATGTTCTTTGATGCTTTTAATACATCTGAACGTGGCAGCACCGTTTTTGCCCTTCTTTTTCTAATTCAAACAGCTACCATTTTAGGAATGGTCTCCTTTTGACAGTTACTAAAGAAGAGATATGTGTTTCTCCCCTGGAGTATTTTGTTTTGCAGTCTCTTTGTTTACTTCAGCAGAATTTTACCCAAGGCCTTTGAAACTAACAAAATTGGATTGGTTGCTGTGTTCCAAACCTGTCCAGATTTAGGTCTTATTTGCCAGGTTAAAACACCCTCCCTCCACCATTACCACCACCACCAATGATGGCAAATATGGGGGTTTGAATTTTCCCTGCAATTTCTCATGGGTTGTTCTCATAACTAGGCAAATCTAATGTAAGCTAAAAGTCTATACCCTGCAGCTTCATGTCTCCAAGTGATCCCCTCAGAAAGACTTTCTTTTTAGCTTGCATATCGCTTCCCCTTTGCTTTGCTGCTAAACCCACCCCCATGTTGGCATTACTTATTCATGACACCTTTTTGGGTGTTCACCGCAGCATTTTCCTCAGCTTTAGCCTGGATTGCAGAGTTGATCTATGCCCATCCCATAGATCTGTTGTGAAGTTCAAATAGAAATAAAGTGTTTTCGAAAACATCTGGAAAACTCTACCACCCCATTGCCTAAAGAGCTATCCAGACCTTTGAGTACAACACACAATCTTCCCATTTCATTCTGCCCTTTTGCATCATCTCTTTCTGCTGTTTCCCTACCTCTCCCCAACCCCAGGCTTTCTATGAGCTTCAGTGACCCTCTCCATTTTTCTAAAAACATGCCATGTTCTTTTATATCACCACTACTTTGCAGCTGCTGGTCCTTTTGTCATCCCTACCCACCCCACCCCCCCAAGATCCAGTTGACTGCAAGTCTTCTGGGACTTCCTTGAGCCATATGTCACTTCTTCACTTTTCATTTTATTGCACTTTCTTCAAATCTGCCCTATACCTTACTATGAAGAGAAGTTATTATAATTGTGTGTATAAGTCACTCTTCCTCAATGGAAAGCAAGATCTTCAAGACAGACCTTTTTTAATGAATGTATCTTCTATTTCTCAGCTCTGCCTGGAACATAGTAGGTCCTCAACAGGCATTGGAATGGGGAAAGTGTGTGTCAATATATTGCAAAATGGATTTAATTTAGAAATAGGTAATTTTCTCCTGGTTCTTTTAGGATTTTTAAGTTCTTTTATTTGTGGTGGTTTTTAATTGTAGTTGTGATTTCCACTTGCTTGACCTGATATTTCCATGTACATAGTATATCTTAGGGATCTTCTATCCTTAATTTCTTCCTGGCAAACATAGCTATTCTTATTATCTTTCTTTCTTATGCAGGACTGTGCTTTGCAGCCTTTATTAAGTCTTCATCATTCTGACTGGGCCAGGGCTCACACACACCTAGCACATGTACTACCTCCCACCTTTCCTGCACTCTTGACAGACATCACTAGTCAATCCCAGCTCAGGAGTCCTAGAATACTCCCTGCATGTCACTCCAGAAATGTAATGTGATTGAAGAAGAATGTCATAAAATTAGTGACCACAATGAATGGTTATATTTCTGTTTCTGGGGAAGGGAGCTTTTACCTGTATTATTATTATATATCAATTTTCCATCAGACTTTACTGTGTTATTTGAAAGTAATTGAATATTGATATTAATTTATATTAGCATGGAAGCTAAAACCCATTTGCCATTTCTGGACTGGAAGATTTTTTTTTCCAGAGCTTCCAGTTACTCTTTTCAAGGTCACGACCTGATTGCTTTCAGAGAAAATACATTTAAGGACTCTCTACCTTCCTTATTTCTGAAGTATAACTTATTTGAGAGATTATGGATCTTTTATTAGAATTCTGGGAAAGTTTAACAAGCTACCAGTCTTGATCCATTAAGACTTCAGAAGTCAAGAAGCACTTCTGCAACATTTTACCACATATGGAATGTTTGGAAAGCCATTTCTATAGTTTGAATTTTGTATAAATCAATGTTAATATCCCTTGAAATTTTTAGGTTTTAAAACATTTTTGTAACAGACCACTTTTGTACCATTTTAGACTCCTAAAGGCTAGGTTTAGTGGCAAAGACCTCTTAATTGTATCTCTGACAGGTGGTGTCTTCCTACAGACAACATTTTGACGTCATTATTGTTGGTCTAACAAACAACGTATAAAAGTCTGATGGAAAATTGATTTATAACCATAATAGAGCTGGTAAAAGCTCCCTTGCCCAGAAACAAATATAATCCATTTGTTGTGGTCACTAATTTTCTAACATCTTTTTTAAATTATATTACATTGTACCAGTTTCTATAATGTAACTGCAGAATTTCTTCCCAGAAAGGGATGACCACATGTACATATACATGGTCTGTATACAATTTCAGGTTGTGTTTAGATCCACTTAACTTCGTCCATGGATTAAAAGTTTAGAACCCTTCCAGAAGTGATGTAGAAGGCATTGTGACCCTAATTTTAAGTAGTGATCAGCCTCTTTTAATGACTTATAAATGGTCTTACAGGATATATTCTTCTGTCTCTGACTTCATGCAGCATGATGGTTTTGAGATATATTCTTGCTCTTGTATTAGTATGTTCATTATTATTTCTGACAAGTGTCATTGTGTGAATATGTCATAATTTTTCTTCATTCTCCTTTTGGTGGATATCTGGGCTGTTTCCAGTTGGAAAATAATAAAAAATCATGCTAATGTAAACATCTGTGAATAAATCATTGTGCAGACATTAATTTTAATTTCTTTGAGGTCAATATCAAAGAGTAGAATTGTTGAGTCATGGGGTAGGTATTTATTTACTTTCATAAGGAACCACCATATTGTTCCTTTTTTGCAATTCAGTATCTTTATTAGTAATTATATATATATTTACTGAAATATAATCAGCTTACAATGTTGTGTCAATTTCTGGTGTACAGCGTAATGCTTCAGTCATACATGAACATACATATATTTGTTTTCATATTATTCTTTATCACCCTAAGTTACTACACGATATTGAATATAGTTCCCTGTGCTATACAGTATGAACTTGTTGTTTATCTGTTTTATATGTAGTAGGTAGTATCTGAAAATCTCAAACTCCCAATTTATCTCTCCTCCCGCCCCCATAACCATAAGTTTGTTTTCTATGTCAGTGAGTCTGTTTCTGTTTTATAAGTAAGTTCATTTGTCTTTTATTTTTTAGATTCCACATGTAAGTTATAGCTATAACAGAGAGCCCAGAAATAAACCCACAAATTTGGTCAGTTAACCTTTGACAAAGGAGGCAAGAACATACAGTGGAGTAAAGACAGTCTCTTCAGCAGATGATACTGGGAAAACTGGACAGCCACATGTAAATGAAGTTAGAACACTCCCTCACACTATACACAAAAATAAACTCAAAATGGCTTAAAGACTTAAACATAAGCCAAATGGTTCTTCAATGTAGTTCACTCCCACCCTGTATCCTCCCAAGAAATGTGTGAGAGATCCAGCTGTTCTGTCTGCCTGCTATCAACCATACTGTTAGCCTTGTTGATTTTACCCATTCTAGTTATGTGAAATTGTATCTCTTGTTTTAATTTGCATTTCCCTCTTGGCTAATGTTAAACCTTTTAACTTGTGCTTGTTGGTCATTCATGTATCTTTTGTCGAGAATCTGTTCAAGTTTTTGACCTAATACTTCTTGTGTTTTGAGTTGTAGGAGCTCTTTAAATATTCTGGATATAAGTTCTGTGTCTTTTTCATATTGCAGATAGGTTCTTCCAGTCTGTTACTTGATTTTTCATTGTCTTAATGGTGTCTTCTTAATGGCAAGAGTTTTTAATTTTGGTGAAGTCCAGTGTATTCATATTTTCAGTTTATGATCTGTGGTTTTTGTATTTACCAAAAAAGCTTGGACTGACTGACTCAAAATCACAAGGATAGTCTCCTAGGTTTTCTTCTAGAAGCTTTATGGCTCTTGGTTTTTCACTTAGGACTGTGGAATTAATTTTTCATTTTGGGCTGTTTTAGTGTCAAGTTGAACACAGTGGCTTATAGGTTCATCAGAAGTTTGACTAGTTTCCCCGACTCAAAGCAAAGGCCCTCCTTGCTCTGCCCACCCTACTAGCCTCAGCAGTTGCTCTCAAGTATGAAATCATCCTGTGGAGTGTGATTCTTTTGGATTCCTTTGAGTCTGTGGCTCTTCAATGTCTTTTTTTTTTTTAATTGAAGTATAGTCAGTTTCAATGTGTCAATTTCTAGTGTACAGCACAATGTCCCAGTCATGCATATATATAAATATACATATATACACATACTCGTTTTTTTCATATTCTTTTTCATTAAAAGTTATTATAGGATATTGAATTATTGAATATAGTTCCTTGTGCTATACAGAAGAAATTTTTAAAATCTATTTTCAGATACAGTGGTTAACATTTGCAAATCTCAGACTCCTAAATTTATCCCTTCCCACTCCCTTCCCCCTGTCTGTGAGTCTGTTTCTGTTCTGTAGATGAGTTCATTAGTGACCTTTTTTTTTTTTTTAAGATTCCACATATAAGTGATAGCATATGGTATTTCTCTTTGTCTTTCTGGCTTACTACACTTAGAGTCAATGTCTTCAAAGAAAGGTGTATGCTAGTTTTAACTGACTAGTTGTTATAGTTGTAGCAAGAGTGACATTTGTTCGTGTACTTCACATCCTAACCATAAGTGAAACTTTTACTCCCCATTCTTAAATAAAAAATGACCATCTGACTTTCAGAAAATCAGTTGCAGAGGAGAGAAAAACATAATCATGATAAAAGGACAAATATTACTAATAAATGATGTGCGATCATCACAAAAAAACTAATATGAGGGCAGAAGACTATATTTAAAATGGACTTATCAGTATCCTTGATAATAGTAAGAAAGATAATGCATCTGTAAGATAAGCACAGAACAGTATAAAAAAGGAAAAATTAGTAAGAAGTATCTCTTGTAAATTAGGTAATTTTTAATCAATGAAAGGGTTGAAAAATAAAGTATAAATCTCTTAGGACATAGAAAAGACAAAATTTGGTAGAAATAAAGAGTCAACTATAGTAGATCAATGCAGAGATCCCATTAAAAGGACCTCCAGAGAAGACAGATAAATTTGGGGAGTTGGGGATATTTGACTATCAAATTTTAAAACATTGTTCTAGGGAGACAGTGAGTTAAATTTACACATTGTTCTAGGGAGACAGTGGGTTAAATTTACACATCACAAGCCAAGTGACATAAATGGAAAGTAAACAAATGTTCCTGGTGTATCAACTTCAGTTTTCAAAATTCTAAGAATAAAAGGATCTTAAAAGCTTCTGGAAGAGGGAGAAAAAAAAAACCTCCTAGAAAAAGAAATTATTTGTAAACTAGTATCAAACTTTTCATGAGCAACACTAGAGACAAGAAGAAAAACATGGAGCAGTTTCTTGTATTTTCTCAGGAAAAAACTATATTGAGCCTAGAATTCAGCTCTAAGCCAAACTGTAAATGAGAACAAGATAAAGGCATTTTTAAAGCATCAAGAACTCTGGTCGTCTTCATGCACCCTTTCTGGCTAGATTCCTGGCAATTAAGAATGAAATTTGGGAAAGAATTCTTAAAGGTATCAAGAAATGGTGACGCTAATGAAGAGCCTCTCCAGAAAGTCAAACATGATGGTTGTGCGAGTCTAAAAAGTTTTTGGTCAAAACTGAAGAAGTCCCAGAACTCTTAAGAGGCCTTCAAGCAGAAAACTGAAGCAGATTCCTACCGAGAGAGAGTTTAGCCAGCGAGTCAAATTGTTGGGATGTGAAGAAAGCTTGTGTGTTGTCTTTAAAGAAGAGAAAAGACTAACAATTTCAAACCACAGACTCAATAACAAATACCAACTCAAGAACAATAACAAAAATTGTACAAGGAAACCATGGTCCAAATCAGAAGCATAACAATAATAGCATTTAAGCTTTGTGGTCTAGGGGTTATGACATCAAATCCAAAGATAAATAAATTGCATCTTGGTGTACGATCTGCCTATCCAGTCAACAATTTACATAAGTCATCATAAACTCTCTTTTCCAGTTTTAGAATCAGCTCATAAAGCAAACACACAAGCAAGTTAACCAAATGTTATAAAACCTTGACGATGAAAGTAAGGGCAAGACTGACAGATACTTAAAGGTCACGAGCTGAAGGAAAGGTACTTGCACGAATATCTTTAATGAAATGGGAAGATGAGATATTTTTCCCCCTGGGGTTAGTGAAACAAGACAGAGTTTTAGATATGTTACTTAAAGGAACAAATACAGCTACAGAAGAATAAAATAGAGGAGTAAGTGAAATCCTTATATTTCATAGAGTTAACAGACAATATACTAAAAAGGTAGATTATGAGAAAGTATTACAAGTCTTCAGAAGTAGAGTTAGTGAGACCACCACCAGAGAATTAAGCACAAGGGCTGTTAAAGATGGCTCATGGTTTCTGGAAGCCCAGATGGGGAGAGTGAGGAAGTGAACTCTTGTATTTCAGCATATTTTCTTTTTTTGCCCAGTACGTATGTTCTTTTTGGGGAAAATATTTAAAAGAAGGAATCTACTCTGGCTTCCAGGGAGATGCCTCCTGACCCTCAAATACTCATTTTGTCAGAGTATACGATTCAAAAATGATGACCATGACTCATCCAAACATGTAATGAGTCTATGTCAGAGGTTTTATTCAACTCACTAATGAATGAGAATAATAGGAAAAGAGAAAACCCAGATCAAAGAGCATTTTAAAGGAACAGAGTATCTGTGTAGTCCATCGCAAAACGTGTTTGGAAATGAACTTGAATGAGAGGCAAAACGGATTCATCCTATAGAGAAATTAAGCTGTCACCTTTAGAGGGTCTTTTCCACAGGTCATAACTCTGCATGTTAACAAGTAGCTTCTCAGAGTCTGAGCTCTCCTGAACTAGTTGAAATTGCAAAGTTGAACACTGATAAATTGTTTTAGCGTGTTACTAATCCTTAGGTGAGTTTGTTAACCCATGTCCAAGTCTAACTTTGAAAGGGCACATTTTACTCTCGATTGCCCAGTTTTAGGTAACGTTTCTTTCTAAAAAAAAAAATCTCAAGTAGTATCCCAAGAAAGTTCTCCTGATCCTCTCACCATCTGATTTTTCCTTCGCCCTCTGTGTGCGTCTGCAAAGCCAACCTCTGTTCCGGCAACAACATTATGACAGTGGTTCATTTTTCCTTGCTTGCTTCCTCCCTACTGAAAAGCAAGCTTGCTGGGCACAGGCCTTCTACATGGTAAATTCTCAAGATATTTGTTGAAATAGTGATTTAACTTTAAAAAGTTATTGGCTGTCTTTATAATGCAAAGACAGGGAATTAGAGATGAGAACACAGGAGAGGAAAGATCAGCAAATGAGCAGCTAGAAGGAGAAAGCTGAACTCGCCTACACAGTCTGTTGACAGGGCAGTTTGCAAGTTGTCCCGTAAATAGCTGGGGGGAATTCTGCTGCCTTTGAATGCAGTTGCATTCAGACGTTAAAGGAAATAAAATTCACACAGGAGGACTGCCAGGTTAAATGACTTGCTGAAGCCCCATCTCTTTCTTAGATCTTTTGTAAACCTTTCATCTTAATGCCAAACATACTCTTGAATGAGACAAACGGGAAGGTTTCAGGGAGGAACTGTCTTCCTGTTTATTTCACACTTGGGGCTAGAAAATGGGATCACTTGTACTTTCTTAAAACCCATAGTCATAACTTTTTTTTCCCTGCTGGTAGAACGGCCCCTCTCCCACATGTACCAAATGCAGACATAGCACCTGGAAACTGGAATGCCTTTTGGCTTGTCCTGTTTTACTGAATACATAGAATTTCTGGTCAGCTTCAAGAGTCTAAAAAGTTATGTCTAATCAGGAGAAGATGTTGAAAAGTCCTAGCAGCTGTTTGACATCTACACTATTTTCTGTTGTATATGTCTTCCCCTGCCAGCCCCCAATTAAAGGTCTTATTTGAAGCAGCTTAGATGGACTCCTGTTGACGTAACTGAACCGTGGTCTTTCAAGTTAAACTTACTGTATACTGTGATAAACACACTGAATTCTGTCTTGGATGCTACTGTCCAGATGCTTTTGTGCATCATTCTAGCATCAAGACTGACAGCTTATCTCAGGGTGCCAGAGGCTGTGCTCCCCCCTTGGCACCCCTTTGCCAGTCTCGGACAGCCCTGGTGATGGGCTGTGCACCAGTTTAGTCCTTAAAGCTCTCCATCTTGAGTTTGATGACTAGATGGCTGTCCAGTGAAGGTCAAGTTCTAGTTTGTAAAGAGGCTGGAGAAGGGGCCAGAAATAAGGTGACATGGCAAGGTAGGGCCCATGAGGTGCTGGAGGGCTGGGCTCTGCCTGCAAGAGGCCAGCACTGCTCTGCTTCAGCCAGTGGCTTTTGGGTACGTCACTGAGCCTGCGGTGTCCGGGGCCCTCTTTCATCAGATGCCGGAAATGCAGATTTGTATATGCACTTGCCTCATTCTCAGCCTGGTCTGTGGACTAAATGAGTTGTACTGACAGACTCCATTCTCTGGGGAGCCAGTTTACTACCCAGGCCTAAGTCTTGAAAACAAAGACCTTTTTAGCTTCCTAGGTGATCTCCCTGCAATCATCCTGTTCTCTCATTCGTCTACCACACTGCAGCTGGACTGATCTTTTTAAAATGCAGGCCCAGTCACATCTTTTCTTTGTTTGAAACCCTTCAGTGGCTTCCTGTTAGAGTTAGGGTAAAGGGCAAAGGCTTTATCACAGTTTACGAGGCTCTTCCTTGTCTTCAGGGTTCCACCCCGTCACCATCCTTAATTTCATTCTTTCTCTCCCCTCTTTCTGTGACTCCTCTTGGTTTCTGTAAACTAGCACACTGGCAGCTCCAGCCTTTCACCTGTGCTCGCCTAGCACTTGGGCTGCTTCTCCACCCTGCCAGCCATATGCCTGCCCTTCATTTAGGGAACTTTTGTACACCTCTCAATGCTCAGCTTATTCTGTAAGAGGCCTTCATTAAGCCCCTCTACCGGGCTCTTCCATGACCTTTATATGCAGGCAACGTGTCCTGATCCTCTGATGTCATCAGGTACATGAAACCCTAAATGATGGTCATAATTGCCGACCGGACTGTTGTTTTCCTTAGTGGACAGGATGATGTTTGTCTTGTTTGACGGTTTATCTTCAGCAACTGGTACAATGTCACATACGTAGTACAGGCCTTTATAAAAAGGCATTAATTTGGCATCGGATTAACAATGCCTATAGCAAGTGGGGAATAATATGAGGATGTTGGATTTCATTAGGGGAGAAACTGTGGCTTCACCACACTGATCTCTGGACTGGTGGATTCTCTTTATTATGAATCTGTTAAAAACCCGTTGATTTTGAGAGAGGAGGCAGTGCCAGGCAGCAATCTTGCTTTCTCTAATAACAATCTTGTTTTACTTTCTGAAAGATAGGTCTGTAATTGTTCTGGTTTTCCCGAAAGGCTCTCACTGATCTTTAAACTTCCTCTGTGATGTGATGAACTGGAAGGACTCTCAGAAACTCTAAGGTATAGGCTAATTTCATGTAGCCTCATGGTTGCAAACTTTAGCACCTCAAAGGCTCTTAATGTTAACTGGAATAGAAAAATACAGTGCCTTCAGAAGGTAAACATTTTGGGGAAAGAAAAATATAAAACATTTTATTACTCTGCATTTAAGCTGAGAACAGGGGACATAAACCGTTAAGGAATGCAATAATATAAATCTCAGTCCATCAAGGGCAGCCAATGGGGACAGAAGCCAGAAGGAGCCAGAGAGAGAGAGGCTGAGAGAGGAACACAAGCAATTCCTGCTACTTCCCCTTTTCTCCTCCCTCCCTGGATTGACACAAGGATGAAGGTCTAAGTAAGCCACAGTTTCAGGTGTTGTTTACTGAGAATTTGGGATAGACACGTGAGCTAAGGCGGGGGTAGTAGCCTCAGTGTGCATGATAGTTCCTCCGAGGAAGCCATTGTACATGTGGATCATTTAAATCAAGTATCGGGAGCCGCTGGCCAGGGATGATTATCCATCACTTGAAACGCACACGACAAGTCCAAACTGAGATGTGCTGGGAGTATGAAATACACATTAGATTTTCAAGACTTAGTTGAAAAAAAAAAAAAAAGAAATGTGAAATATCTCTAACAATTTTAACAACTTTATTGAGATATAAATTCACATACCTGTGCACTACACCTATTTTTCATATATTAAATATTGATCACCTGTTGAAAAATGGTAATATTTTGGATATATCAGGTTAAAAGATATTATTAAAAGTAGTTTCACATTTTCTTTACATTTTAATGTGACTGCTTGAAAATTAAAAATAAAATGTCTTACATTCTAGTTCTGTTGCATGGCACTGACTGAGATCATAGCTTGTTGAAGAAAATGCAACCAAAATACCTTTTGCCCAGTTAATACATATCCTTTTATTTTTGAAAATATTTTTATCGAGGTATAGCTGATGTGCAATATTATATAAGTTTCAGCTGTTCACAATTTTAAAGGTCATATTCCATTTCAAGTTATTATAAAATATTGGCTATATTCACTGTGTTGTGCAGTATATATGTGTTGCCTATCTATTGTGTACATAGTTTGTACCTCTTAATCCCCTCCCCCTTCCCTTGCCTCTCTGGTAACCACTAGTTGGTTCTCTGTATCTGTGAGTCTGTTTCTTTTTTGTTATATTCACATGTTGTCTTTTTTAGATTCTGGCAGACAAGTGGTAACATGTAGTATCTATCTTCCTCTGTCTGACGTCTTTCACTTAGCCTAATACCCTCCAAATGCAATGCGTCTTCTATTGACCAAAAATACGTTAGGAGCTCTCTTTCTCTCTGAGATAGTTAGAAAATGATCCTGCTGGGTGTTTACTAACAAAAGTATGAGAAGGAAAATGGTATAATCTCCATTTTCCAAACATGTTAAACCTCTCTGGGTATAAACACAAATCAGCGTGTTTTCATGGCACTTGCTTTTTCTAGGCGATCATGCTTAAGTTGCAAGATTGTCCTGTTCAAATGTTTCAAACCTTGTTCTGGAAGCCCTGCTGGTGTACAACTTTCTCTCTGCTCTGTGAACTGAAATGTTTCACACTTGCCAGAAAGTCTTATATCAATGACCTTGGAAAGAAACTGTCATAGTGAAGTGAATCAAAAAAAATTTTTTTTCTTTCTGCCAAAAGCAGGACTTTAGTTTCCTTACTGACAGTATTTGGGAATCCAGGACCTTACGGCGTTTTTATTATATGGACCTTGGTTTTATATAACTCTTATAAAACTGCATTTACATTTTCTTTTACTATCTTCATGAAGGAAAGTAATTAGAAATCAAGTCTTCAAGAAAATAGGCAAATATCACTGGCATTCTTTAACAATCTAAACTCTCCTGCAGTTCTGCTCCTTATGGGATTGAAATTTTTTATTCCCTTATGCTTCATGGGATCTTTGTGTTGAGTAGCCTGGCGGCAGACTGGTAGGTGACCTTGGCCTTGTCTTGGATATATTCAAGGCCAAATGAAAGGAGAGGTATGTGTATATCCAGGGGATGTCTAGGCCACACCCAAGACCATTTAAATCTGGACTAAATCCCATCATGCATTAGTATTTTCATAGCTCCTTGGGGTGCTTCCAGTGTAGCCAAGTTTGAGAACCACTGCTTCAAAGATTATCTAGCCCATATGTTTCTTGGAAAGCACTTGGAAAGCAGCAAAACACTTTTTTTAAAATTTTATTTATTTATTTATTTTTAATTGAAGTACAGTCAATTTACAATGTTGTGTTAATTTCTGGGGTATAGCATCATAATTCATGTGTCTGTGTGTGTGTGTGTATACCACTTCATATTCTTTTTTATTATAAGCCATTACAAGATATTGAATATAGTTCTCTGTGCTATACAGTAAGACCTTGTTGTTCATCTGTTTTATATATAGTAGTTAGTATCTGCACCTCACCTCTTTTTATACATGAAATACTATGAGAAAATTCCATAAAAGCTGTGCTGTTCTCTACAACAAGGCTGGCTCTGAAGCCCACCTACTTGGTCTGCCCCTTGGTCTGTACTTGAGTAGTCCCTGCAGGGCTTCTCTGAAACCACAGGGCTCCTTGAATAGCTGACTGGAAACCACTGATCTTATCTGAGATCCTCACTTGACACTCAAACCACAGTCCCATGACTTGCCCAAGAACACTTCTGTTTTCTTCTTCCTTCACCGTCGCTTTCTCGCCTCCACCCCGACTTTCTTTCCTCCCAGGGAGGACTACAGCTTCTGGGATGTGAATCAAAATTCAAGGCTGTCTTGGATTACAGTGACCTTGCCTCTCACATCCCACCCTGTTCACCTTAGCCCTCCAAGCTCTTGGAGGCAGTGAGGAAGACAGCTGAGAACTCCCTAAGCACCGGGTATTGTTGGTGGACTAAATAAATAATGTCTGACAAATATATATGTGGCCATTTTTCATATGCATGCGGATGCCACTGTGATTAATGGAAAATAAATTCATTTCAAAATGATATTTGCATACCAGCTTTTTGTCATCACACATTTTATCAATCAATAATGGCAATATTAATAACCCTTACTGAGCATTTACTGTGTGCCAGATGTAGCACTTAGTGCTTTATCTGAGTTCTTACTTTATTCAAGTACCATAAGGACCCTGAGAGGTAAGGATTATTAATTATCTCCATTAAGAATCAGAGAGGGATAAATTGGGAGTTCGGGATTTATAGGTAGTAACTACCATACATAAAATAGATAAACAACAAGGGCCTACTGTATAGCACAGGGAACTGTATTCAGTATCTTGTAATAGCGTATAATGAAAAAGAATATGAAAAGGAAGATATATATATATATATATATATATACACACACACACACATACATACGTACATATATATATAACTGAAGCATTATGCTATGTACCAGAAATTAACACATTGTAAACTGACTATACTTCAATTTAAAATTTTTTAAATAGAGAAAGACTTTAAAGAAAAATTAAAAAAAAAAAAAAAGGAAACAGGCAAAGAGGTCAAGTGACCATATCATTTTTCTATAACTAACACCATCTGACTCAAAAACTTTGCCCTTAACCACTCAGCAGGGCTGCATCTCAGTAGATAATTAATAATAGAATTAATTTTTTTCAACAGTCACTTTTTCTTTTTAAAGGGATCTTCATTTCAAGAGGGCTGAACATCACTCCACTGCAACATGCTGTTCCTCACACTGTTCCTGGTTTCTCTCAGTGAGCTCTGGACGTAGCTCAACCCTCTTAGGAAAGAAGGGTCAGTGGAGGGAATGTGATTAAGTGAACCAGGTCAGGTTTGCAATTTAAGTAGGTGGGAAAGCCTGTATCATCATCCTAGTTTTCTGAAACATGCTGCTCTCTGAGGCCAGCCTCTCCTAACTCCACCCCACTGCTTTTGCTAGAAATGTAACTACCAAAGTGTTTCTTTACTATTTGAGAACACAAAAATCTATCAGGAGCAAAGTGGTGAATGACTATTGGCGTTAAACTTTAGGGTCCACTTAGGGAGGGAGGGAGTCTGCAGTAGCCTGGAGTATGCATGCTCCCTCTAAACGGGGCAGCTGATAATTCAGCTCTTAAGAGAGCGTGAGCTGTCCCATGTTGCTAGGCCTTCAGTATTTTTCCGGAAAATCTGGAAAATTGGATTTTGATGTCAAATAATCAATTTTCTAATGTTGACTTGCATGATACAAAAACCACAGAGGCCAAACAAATGATGTTTTTAATCTAGTTCTGGCTTTGGGCCTCCAGGTCACAACTTTTATTTTTAATGGGGAAGAAACAAACAAAAAAGCAAATAGGGGAAAGCAGCCCAAACCTGGTCATGTTGTGAGCCAGGCCTAGAGCCCAAAGCACAGGTGCCCAACTCCTGCAGAATTTCTGCGACTTCTGGTTCATCAGCTTCCTGGCTGCTCAGAGGCTCCTCTCGTGCTGTGCAGACTGACTTGAGCCCTCTTGGCAGTGACCAGGAGAGTTGAGATGGCACTGGGCTTCCTGCCAAGGCTCAGTTTCTCATTAACTTTAGCTTGATGAACACGTCAGTATGCAGGAAGCTGGCAGCTTTGCTGCAGAGGTAGCAGGCCTCTGAGGTAAGAGGAAACAGAAGGTAGAAGATAATGTTTTTCTGCTTCATGTGGCGGGAAAGCCTTCCGAGGAGCTATCAAAAAATCAATTGACCTGCCAAAATTCTACCAAACGGGCGTTGACCTTTTCCATATTCACCGGGGTATTCCCTCTTGATTGCTCTTTCCACCTACTTTTACCATCCCCAGCAAACTGGCAGAATCCAGAAGAGATCTTAAAGATACTTGAAATGCAACCCCTTTGTGCTGAAAATATGTGAACTGGGGCTGGGAGAGGAGAGAGAAGTTGCAAAGAGCACTCTGTCAAGTTATCCAGAGTAGTGCTAAATCTTCCTGACTGACAGTTTTTTTTGCAGGGGTTCCCAAATCTGGTTGTGTGGGAGAATACCACTGAGAGCATTAAAACCCAGCGGTGCAGCTCAGCCCCAGGCCTGCTGAATTAGAATTCCAGGGGTGAGGACCAGGAATGTGCTTTTTTATTTTTTCAGGGCCCTGGATTCCACTAAGGCAGGTCTTCCATGGACAGGTAGTTGGGAATCACTAACTTCTACCTGTGACTTGAAACCCAGGTGGGCCCCCACTGAGTTTTAGTGTAGACGTTCTTAGTGGAATTCTTGCTATTCACGGTTCTCAGTAATATGTGATTGTAAGGCAGAGTGGTTTCCTTTGGCCTTCGAAGACAAATTCAAGAAAGTAGAAATTGTTATACATTCTATAGAAATTGGTTTATTGTCTTGGAGCCCTGATACTTGCCAAGTTTTAGTTACAGTGTGCTCCAAGATTTATTGTGCTTGAGATGCTCAACCATCTTGTAAGCAACATTCCTAAGATCTCTCTCTAAGGCAAGAATCATGAAATGGACCAAACTTACTGAAAAGCAGGTTTTTGATAAGATGTTTGAGTTGAGCCCTTGAGGTCTTTAGTGTCTTTTCTGGCCATGAATGAATAGTCATCAGTGTAGCAATAGTACGTAAACAGTAAATATGATTGCATCCCAGCTGTGTTGCTAGAACCGTGCTAAATGCTCTTACACAGATTATCTCACTTAGTGCTCATACGTGCTATGAGGTATGAGTGTACTTTTCAGCATTTTACTAAGGAGAAAACAAAGACTCAGATTATAAAATTTGCCCTGAGAAAGGCAGTTAAGAATAAGCAAAGCCAGGCACTGAACTCCAAATCTGGCCCCCTCTGCTTCTGACATCGGTCTAATGGGTGACTGTCCACTTAACATCCTTTAAGAAGACTTTCAGTCTCACCTGTTCAGAACCTCCATCCATCAGTATTCCCCCACCTCCACTTGGCCAGGGACTTTACAAAAACTGAAAGGTAGTGTTTAGTCAGAGGGAGAGACATTGTTCCGCCAATCAGGAACACCAAATGTACTCTGCATCACAAAAAACAAGAGACTTTCTTCATTCTGGGTGATTTCCCTTCATTGTGTGAGCAAAGCATTGTTCTAGCTTTGTTTCACCAACAGATTCATAACTTTGATAATTTGTGCTGCAACACAATGGATTTTGAAAGTGGAACTTTTTCTTAATGATAAGTTAAAAGTAACTATAATTAGTATAATAGTTCAGTGTTTTGACTGGGTCCTTTGCTTATATAACTTCCTGTTTGATAGGAAATATGGTGCAAACAGTTTTTTGAGCATTTGAATTTGGGAATTTTGAAATAATGTGTTACTAACATATTAACATCTGGCTTTCTATTCAAATTTTGAAATAATGTGAATTACCCAAAATAGTCATCAAGAAGTGCATAATATCAAAATTGGTGATCCAGAGGAACAGGAACCTGTATGTTTGTTATTTCTGCATCAGGATACCAGTTTAACCAGTAGCCACAGCCCTGCCCCCCCCCAAGTCTTGCCATTATTGTGAAGGTGAATGTTCAGAAGTTGAACTTGAATTTCATAAATGCTGCAGGTAGATATTTCTCTTTGGGCTCTTCATTGTTTCTAGAACTTTTGAGGTTCCTCTAGATTTAACCTGAGGTTCCTGTTGATGGAAAGGACTGTGTGTTGGGCGCTAGTGGTTCAGATACTGAAGCTAGTGTGTTCTTTACTGAGTCACACTCTGGTCCACCATTTTTCCTCAGTAGAACAAGGGTGTTGAATTTCATCGGATTTTCTCTGAGACGCTTCCCTTCTCTAACCTATGTGTCCCCACCACTCTTAGGCAGTGTTTGGCATCTACCATTTGGGAAAGTGACTTTTTTCTGTGGAGTTAAATTGGCCAAAGAAAGGAGTTTCCCTTATTCTTCCATATTCTGAATTGGGACGCAGATGGCATACTTAAACTGAGAATGTAGGAGAGTTTAGAGTAGCCCTGAATAGTGCTGGTCTCTGGGGGAGCTACAGCCACTTCCAGTCTTGAAGGAGGAAGGGGAGGGAGTGTCAGGAAGGAAGAAATTTTCCTCTTTCCTTCTAGGTTCTTCTGGCTCTTCTAAGAATTAAATTGACATGAGACATATTAACACAATAAAATCAAACAAATTTTCATAACATGTGTACATGATAGAGACCCAGAAAAACTGAGTAACTCGCCAACATGGCCAAAGCCCTCACCTTAAATACCATCTTAGGGTAAAGATGAAAGAGGATGTTCGGGGGCAGTGGTTTGGGGTTTCAAAGAGGGAGGAAGGCATTTCACATGGAGATGGAAAGCAGATGTTTGCTGGGCCATGCAGAGGCAACAGGACACAGAGTGTACTCTGATCTCTAGGTCCTGTAGAGTTTCTCCCAGCACACACAGCTAGCCCATATTCTTTGCAGATAGCTCTATTCTGGGAAGAGACCCTCTGTCTAAATTCTTTTAGGCAGTTAGGGGGAAAGTTAAAGTTTCTTCCTTGTCTTTTTGTTCTTGATTGTGTTCAGCTTGAAATAATCGACTTGCTAAAGAGACAGTTGGGAGTGGCTGGAGTCAGAGGTATAGGTAACCTAACCCTACTCTCCTTCTGCTCCATGATCCCCTGCTAATGGCCCTTATTGACCAAACCCAGCCAGAAGTATTGAAGACCAAGGAGTCCACTGATGAAGGCCATTCAGATCAGCTCTCAGGGCACTGGGTGTAATAGAGAAGGCAAGAGTCATTCTTCAATGGCAAATGGAAGAAATTCATCACCCTATTTGCTCTTATTAACCTACTTAGCAGACAGAATCAAGAATATGGAAGGGATTTCACAAACTTAGATTTGAGACTTTCTACAAATCACAAAGCATATTAGAGTGATGGAAAGAACTAGATTTGAGATCTCCTAATTCTGACTACAAGTCTTAATCTCTGCCACTACAGCTGTCATTGAACTTCACATCATCTTTATTAAATACATGGATGTGAACAATGTGATTTTTCCTTTAGCCATTCTTCAAGGTGGTACACTTTCCTATCATGGTTTCAAGAAGCAGCATGCTATCTTTGAAAAAGAATGGAATTTGGGGTTTCTATCCCAGTTCAACAACTTTTATTCGCTTATGTGACCAGCCTCGTTTCTGTTATTACAGGAATGGTAATATCTGTCCTGCCTATTTCACAAGATTATTTGAAACATCAAAGAAAGTAATCAGCTCTGTAAAATGGCATGTGCTATCTATACAAAAATCTGTGGTTGTTAATTATAAGAGTACATTCATAAATAAAAGCTGTGAATCCTTGTTAAAGAATAAAAATGTGAATTTTACTTATTTTTTGATGCTTGGAATATCTGTTGAATAGTTAATTAATTTAAACTTTAAGTTTTAAAAAGATGATCAATTTCTAATTATCAGCTCTTTGAGATTAGGTTTCAGGCAAACGAAAAACTTCTAGCCACAAAAAATGTCACTTGCATCATTTGCAAATATTTTCTCCTTTTCTATAGGTCATTCTTTTATTTTGCTTATGGTTTCCTTTGCTGAGCAAAAGCTTATAAGTTTCATTAGGTTCCATTTGTCTATTTTTTCTTCTATTTCTATTGGCTGGGTAGACTGCCCTAGAAGAACATTGCTGAGATGTTAGAAAATGTTTTGCCTGTGTTTTTCTGTATTTATAATGTCTTGCCTTATGTTTAAGTCTTTAAGCCATTTTGAGTTTATTTTTGTGTTTGGAATGTTCTAACCTCATTGGCTTACATGTGGCTTAATTCCAGAATACATAAACAGCTCATACAGCTTAATAAGAAAAAAACAAACAACCCAATCCAAAAATGGGCAGAAGACCTAAACAAACAATTCTCCAATGAAGAGATACAAATGGCACATGAAAAAATGCTCAGTATCACTAATTATCAGTGAAATACAAATCAAAACTACAATGAGGTATCACCTTACCTCAGTCAGAATGGCCATCATTCAAAGGTCCACAAAGAACAAATGCTGGAGAGGGTGTAGAGAGAAGGGAACCCTCCTACACTGCTGGTGGGAATGTAGTTTGGTGAAGCTGTTATGGAAAACAGTATGGAGAGTCCTTAAAAACTTAAAAATAGACTTACTATATGATCCAGCAATCTCACTCCTGGGCGTATAAATAGAGGGAACTCTTAATTTGAAAAGATACACGCACCTCAGTGTTCATAGCAGCACTATTTACAAGGCCAAGACATGGAAACAACCTGAATGTCCATGGACAGATGACTGGATAAAGAAGTTGTGGTATATATACAATGGAATACTACTCTGTCATAAAAAAAAGAATAAAATAAAACCAGTTGCATCAACATGGGACCTGGACATTATCTTTCTAAGTGAAGCAAACTAGAAACAGAAAGAAAAATACCATATGATATCACTCGTATGTGGAATCTAAAAAAGAAAAAAAAGACAAATGAACTTATTTATAAAACAGAAACAGACTTATAGACATAGAAAACAAAATTATGGTCCCAGTGGGGAAAGTGGATGGGAAGGGATAAATTGGGACTTGGAGATTGGCATGTACTAACTACTATATATAGAATAGATAAACAAGAAGTTTCTTCTGTATAACACAGGGAACTATATTCGATATCTTTATTGACCTAAAGTAAAAAAAAATGAAAACAAATATATGTATGACTGAAACATTATGCTGTACACCAGAAATTGACACTTCAATTTAAAAAAGACAGAATCCCAACCACTATATATATCATATGCCTTCTCTCTGAACAACCCATTAAAAATACAACATATCATACCTTTTGCTTCAAGAAGGATTACATTTTTTCAAGTTGTGATAACCACTTTTTTCTGGGATATTAACAGTGTTTATGAAATATTTAGTTGAATTTATTACTTCTGTTACCCATAGATGTAATAAATATTGAATAAATAAAATTCATAAATTAATGCAGAAAAGTATCTAAGGGAAAGTAAAAGTCACTAAGAATCTCCCAACTGTAGAAAGCAGCACTGTGTGTTTTTAAATACACACAGATGTTTTTCTTCGAAATGGGAATCCACCGTTGTAACATTTTCATTTAATATATTGTTAACATATGTTCAGTGTCATTCAGTATTTTATGATGATTTTAATGGCTCCATAAGAATACCTTAATTTCTTTTTTTTAATTGAAGTATAGTCAGTTTACAGCATTGTGTCAATTTCTGGTGTACAGCACAATGCTTCAGTTGTACATGAATATACATACATTCGTTTTCACATACTTTTTCACCATAAGCTACTACAAGATATTGAATATAGTTCCCTGTGCTATACAATATAAACTTGTTTATCTATTTTATATATACCAGTAAGTATCTGCAAGTCTCGAACTCCCAATTTATCCCTTCCCTTAACTTCTTTAACCAATCTTAGATTGCTAAATATGTAGAGTCTAGAAAGTGTTTTTGTTTATACAGAAAAGGTGACATTTTTCATTAAGTACTTATGGAAGACTGAAGTTAGACATTAGGAAATTGTAGTTTTTTGTTTTTTGGGTTTTTTTTACCAAGGAAATGAGTTCTTCAGCAAATTATTTTTCAGTAAATATTTGAATCAGTATGATTCACTGTATTATATCAGCTGAGATATTTTTACATCTTTAAGTCAAATTTTTCACAAGAGATTCACCATGATACAATAATTACATAATGAATAAAACTATCTCAGAAAGGGAAATATATCATCATCTTAAATAAGCTAAATTTTTTAAAGATTAAATGAAACTAAAAGGCAATCTGTTTTCTAAACAGGAATGTATCATTGTACAGGTGAAGATCTAGCCCAGCATCCATCTTACATATACTAATTTCAGATTCTTAAATAATTGATTTCTCTAGTTTTTCTGTTAAAAAAAAAAAAAGCTCCACTTCCTATATTTTATTCCTTCAATTCATTTATTGAAGTAATAAAGTAAAAATGTCACATAATTACATTTATTTGAAAATATTCTTTATAGTCTCAAAGATGTTTCAGTATTAATCATATAAATCAACAACCATAACATTAAATGCAATTATTGTTTCATTCGCTTCATACAAGGGGCTGTTTCGTAACTCTATGTGCTTTTCTTTAACTATATTTTCTAAGAAGAAGCACCTTAAGACCTTAGGGGAGAAATACAGAAACATTCTTGGTTTTAATTTTCAGCCTTAAGTGCCATTAATGCTCTTAGACTTTTGCTAACATTGAACTTGATTGGTTTATTATTTCTGTGCCTCTTCTCCAGTTGTACCCATCCTCACCTAGTAAATATTTTCTTATCATTTCAAGTCACCTCATTTAATATTTTCTAAATCTTACCTTCCAGAGCATGTCTCCTGTTCTTGCCTCTTCCCTCAGTTTCTTCTCTGAGGTCAGAAGTCAGCAAACCTTTTTCTCTGAAGAGCCAGATAGGAAATAAGTTAGTCTTTGTGGACCAGAAGGCTTCTCTTCTTGTCAGAGGACAGCTATAGATGCTATGTGAATGAATGCACATGGCTGCGTTCCAGTAAAACTTTATTTGCAAAGACAGCATGCTGGATTTACTTTTGGGCCTTAGATGTTGGCATCAAACGTTACTTTGTGTATTTTTATTTACAAATATTTGTATCTTTCTTTATAGATGTGTACTATGAATTTTTTTTTAAATTGAAAATTTAAAAAAAATTTTTGAGGGAATCAGTGCCCAAACATATCAAATATTGGAGCTTCTGTTTCATCGTGAAGATACTCAGTTGTCTATTATGCCACAGGGAAGAGAGAAAAAGCTCTTAAGAATGACAGAGAACAGGAAATACTTTATTTCTGTGAATATCCACCTTTGTATCACTGAGGCACATTCTCTTTGCTAGTTGAAGAATTTTTCCATTTGCACTCGAACAACATAATAATAATCATAGCGCACATTTATTAAGAGCTTTCTCTTTTCTAGGCAACTTACTAGGAACTTTATGTTTGTCTCACAGCAGATCCCAGAGGTATGTGCTCTTGAGTCTGTTTTATGGATGGGGAGACTGAGAGCTTCAGTCAGTTACCCAAAGCTGGGGAACTGCAGGAGTAACACTCAGCCTGGCTCTCTTCAACACCAGAACACAGCCCTTTCTATATTAAGTTTTTAGCCACTCTGCTTGTACTTACCCTTTTTACTGTAAAACCAAGAGTGAGTGATACAGAAAAGGGGGGATGTACTATATGTTTGTGGTATAGACATGAACATTTCCCTCTTTCCCTTTTCTCTTTCCTGGATGGCCCTTAATTTCAGATCACAACTGTGTTTCAAGCCTTTAGGCAAATGATTTTCATAAAGTTTGAATTTTTTTTCATGTTTCTGAACAGAGCAAATATTTAATTTATAAGCTATAGTGTCAGATGTATAAAGATGTACCTGTATCAGCCTCCCATCCCAGTCCTATCTGCTGAATTCAGTCAAAATTAGCCATTTGTTAAGTTCAGATCAAATTAAGGTCCCCCCTGCCCTCTTCTGTTCTGTCCTGGAGTTAATTTTAAGTGTCAGGGTGCCTTAGCCCAGATTCTCTAGGAAACGGAGTGTGTGACAGAACACACAGGTTCATGATTAGTGTAGTGTGCAGTCCCAGGGTGGTGTGAATGAAGGAGAAAAAAGTGAGACGTGCAAGGAAATAAGCAAATAAAGTTGGCAGATTACAGAACTGGCTGCAGTTTGACAGACACGGATGGCTCGTTCCCATGGGTCAGAGCTCTGTCTGCCCTCCTGGGTTTTATCAAAGAGCATCTCTGGGCTACATCCCATGTGGAGGCAGAGATGCTGGAGCCCCCTTCGATGTGGATGGAGGCTTTGCTGCAGCCCCGCCCTCCTGTGGGGTGACGTGAGGGCAGGTGTTAACAAACAAGGCCACAAGGGTGGTGCACACAGCTCTCCACTGACCAGACAGCCAAAGGCCAGGGAGGCAGGTCGGGCTGAGTAAATTTCATGACGAGCATAAACCAAATCCAAAAAGCAGGGTTTTCCATAGACCTTTGCATTTGCAGGGAAGTGGCCAAGCTCCTTTTTAGACTTGACTTCTTGTTGTTCTGGTTTATTCTCCTAAGAGTACAGTCATCTTCTCAGGTCCTACCATGGTCTCTGAAGAAATGGTGCACGTGACCCATGGCCACTCCCTCTTCACTTTGACCTTGAGGACTATTCGGCCCTCCAGCTTACTGTCTCAGCTGATGCCTCCTACCTGCTCAGAGGATAGAAAGGCTTGATTGTTTCCCCCACATTGCTCTGGGTCTCTGCGAGGTGATTCATATGTACATCGAGACACTGACTTAGGGCAGACCTAACACCCTCAGCCTCCCTAATTCTGAGAGGAAATGGAGCACAGCTGTCCTCTAAAATCCTTAAAACTGAGTTGGATTCTATAATCTCCACACACTAGGGACCTGGGGGAGGAGGCGAGGTAGGAGTTTATCATATCAACATCTGATTATCTTAGTTTTGTTTTGTTTTGTTTATCATACTTCCCTTCTTCTCAGCTAAGAGATCCACTTTACTAGGTCTGTCTGGTGGGAATGTTGTCATATTTCTGTCTGAATTTTTCCTATCAGAGGTGGATTGCTTAATAGCCAAATAGTTTTATGTGCCTTATTTTTTTTTTTCCTGTTAATGATCATGATACTCTTTATCCCACTTGGAGAATGCTGGATTCCACTTTCCTGAATGAGGGATCATGAGAAAACACTAAGGAAATGGAAGTTTAGGGAGGTAATAAATAGTTAAGACACGAATGTCATCTCACCACTTGTGAATGCAAATTGAGGAGTGAGACACCAGGGAGTGAAGTCTGCTTCTCTTTTAAGTCTTGAGGAACCAGACCAGGGCTGGTGCCTTTATAAGAACACATCAGGCTTCCTGGAGGAATCTACCAGCTTGGCAGTGACCTTGGTTTCCTCTGTCTCAGAGTCCGTAACAGACGCTGTCATTAACTGCACACAGTTTGCTCTGTAGGGAGATGTGTTCAGTCCTGATCCTTGCCTAGAATGTCTTTTCCATCCAGCATGGAAGGCCTGCTGGGTCTCAGGCACTCTGTGGTACTAGCGTCATGACTTTTTTTTTTCATTTCTGACTTGAGGTACTACACTCCTTGGGCTCCTTATGCTGAAATTTATTCCCTTAGCACAAAGCCATGACCAGGCATCACTCAACAAGCTGTCAGAAATAAGCATGAGCTGATTTCTGGGTTTGGAACCTACCAGTGCTGTTATCAAAAAAAAAAAAAAAAAAAAAAATCATTTACATTTTCTGCACTTCTGAACTTTGCCTGCCTTGGAGAATGGCAGGGAAGGAAAGCTAATACAATTTGATAAAAATGGCTAAATTGAGTCTATTTACAGTCTCTTGCAGCTTTTAGAGCTGAGAATTTAAATAGAGCCACCGAGTCACCCATAAATGTAAATGTATGTGTATTTGGACAGAGAATGGGAGCTGAGAGTCATTTTTGGACTTGAGGTTCAATTTTCCTGTTGGAATAAATATTGAAGCTTAGGTTGACTGCATTGAAAATTCTATCAATTGTTGAACTGGCTTCTTATTCTCCTTTCACTGGATTTTTAATCCACAGGATGTGAATGTCCGGGTTTTGGTTTTTTTTTTTTTTTTCTCCTCTTTCTTTTCTCTCAGCCTTTTCAACGTTGTTCCCCATCCTGTCTCTGCAGCTCCCTTCATGAAATGGCTCTGAACCCGGTGTCAGCATCATTGTTTTACAACGAGGGAGACCCCATTGCTGACTATTTCTATCCTGCTCCTGCCCATGCTAGAAATACCAAAAGAGGGGCAGACATGGAAATGCCTCCCATTTATATTAATTTGGTATTTGGTTCTAGTACTGAATGGGGATGGGTCTTGAGTTGTATTTCCAAGTCAATACTGAACTCAAACGTCAGTCATTTTAGAGGATACATTTTCCTTAAGCATTACCTTTCTGGTCTTTTCAATATCAAATCAAAACTCCTTGGCATGTGCACGTACATGTGCACAAAACAGTGTGCTGGGCTTTCCAAGGGACGTGGAATAGACAGCACTGTCTCCAAGATCTCATAAGCTTATTTGAAGAGGCAAGACAACTGTCTTTATAAACTCATGGATAACTCAAAGATTACAGTAACTGAAGAAGAAATTACTTTCCTCGGTCTCCTCGCCTGGAAAACTAACATGATAATGATGTTTTCTATTTTTCAGAGTTACTGTGCCAATGAAATGAAATAAACTATTTGATCAGAGCCGAAAATAAAATAATTGCTCAATACATTTTCTATTTGTGTATGTATGTGCGTGCATGCATGTGTGTACATATATACACATGTGTATGAATATAATGTATTTGCAAAGTTATGAAGTGTAATTTTTATAATTGTATAATTGTATGTCTACACACATATTTTTAGGAAATTTTTTATTGAAATATAGTTGGTTTACAATGTTGTTAGTCTCTGGTGTACAGCAAAGTGATTCAGTTATACGTACGTGTGTGTGTGTGTGTGTGTGTGTGTGTATATACTTTTTTAGATTGTTTTCCTTTGTAGTGTACTACAAGATACTGAATATAGTTCCCTATGCTATACAGTAGGACCTTGTTGCTTATTTTATATGTAGTACTTTGTATATGTTAATCCCAAACTCCTAATTTATCCCTCACCACCATGCCTTGGCCCTTTAGTAACAGTAAATTTGTTTTCTATGTTTTATACACGTGTATTTTTAATTCAAGAAATCTCACCAGACTGTATATACTTAAGAGTCAAATTGTAATGGTAGCCAGGACTTCGGAGGGAAGGAGTCTTTGAAGCTACAGTTTTGCGTGTTTCATGGAGGTAATAGGAATTTATTTGGGCCATTAAAGATGGTTTCCAATAAGGAGGGAAAAGACTTGCCAACAGCCATCCTAAGTGCCAACACCATCCCTTTATGTTCCATCTGCTCTTTAATCTTGGTACTCAACATTGTGTGAAATAAACTCTTAAAAAAAAAAAAAAGAGAGAAAGATCAATCTCTTTCAGAGATACCCAGCTTAGCAAAGAAATTGTTCAGCCTCTGTCCTCTAAGAAAGGTAGCGTAACCCAGCGTAACCCTTTTTTACATGACTTTAGGATGTTATTTTTGTGTTGCCAAAAACGCAGGGTGATGGAGCCCAGATGCTCCAATCTATACAACACACTGGCTGGAAATCTGTTAATTTTTCCTGGTTGAATAGCCAAGCCTACAGGTGGATGAGCTTGTGAGAGTGCCCTGGACTTGGCAGGTATTGACAGTGGCCTTCTGTTTCTGTATACAGGATTTAGATATTTTTCAAGTATTGGTCTCTAAGGATACATGCATCAACCTCTTTGAAAGTTGTCGATAGGCTATTTTAGGATGAAATGCCATTATCTTTTCTGGTCTGCTTACTATTTTTTGTCTCGAGTATCCCCTGATTGTGAAAATTTAGTAATATATATTTTTCAAAAGGAGAAACATCTTAGTTGTCTGAAGAAGTTTAGACCAGTGCATCTTGCGAAGATTGTCATGGAGACTTTAGGAAATAATGAAAACATTTTTGAGAGAGATGCTGAAAGTATGACAAGGCAATATTTTTGTTCCTCCTTGATGGAGCTTGGTGCAAAAATATTCCTCTCATAATCTGCCCTTGGCTGTTTTCTTAATTTCTGAGATCCTAGTCTCTCTTTGTCTTCCTGGGTCTATTATTTGTTTTGCCTTTTTGGGGTTCTCAGAGCGCTCTGGGATTTAATGGGTGTTTTCTTATTATATGCACTTCATTTCCATTACTGTGTCAGCAAAGTACATCACTTACATGTCTCTTTTTAAATATAATAGTACTTGTTGCTTCATAGGGACATAACCCACTTAGGAGAGACTACAGTGCCTGCAGCTTGCTGGGTGTGTTGATGAAGCCAAGTTTATCCACAGCCGTTGTGGAGCCACGCTCTGTCCTCCTGTCTTTCAGAATGAACAAAGACTTATGCCCAAAATTCAACTAATTTAATGTGAAGTTTTGGGGGAGAATTTTTAGACAACTGTGGGCTTTCTCTGCACTGAATGCTTTCCCTACATCACTGAAATCCTTCACACTGAAAAATGAACTGAGTCACACCCACAAAGTCGTGTTCTTCATAACCATTGCACCCACCTCCCAAACTTGCCCACCACTCTCAAGCCTGCCTGGTGGAGACATTTGTACCCCACAGTGATGTAGCGATTTTAAAGTTTTCCTCTAGTAGCTTCTCCCTTTCTCTGCGATCCTCCCTTCTGACTACCCCCCCCCCCCAACTCTTCCCCATTCTCCTCTGATGTCTGATTTTTGCTTCCCTTATTCTCTGGCCCTGCTTTTTCCCCAGCTCAATGTCTCCATAGTCATATGGCCCCAACGGAACACGCGCTCCTCACCTCAGCCCTCCCAGGGCCCTTGCTGCCTTGTTTCCTCTCAGCTGTGCTGCCAGATTCACTTCCCAGGATCCTCCCCTGGCTGCTCGTCTGCAGCTGACCGTCCACTTTTGTTCCCCAGTTACCCTCTCCCATGGTGTTCTTTAATTTTCTTTCCTGACACTGATTGGAATTGGTCATTATGTGTCTATGTATTTGATGACTTGTTTCATGTTATGATCCTGTGCTAGATTTAAAGCTCTGGGAGGGCAGAACCCTGTCTGTTTTCTCCTTGTTACTTTCCCCATCAGCTACTACAGGACTTAACGCGTGGTTGGTGCTGGTTGATTTTTGCCGGATGTTTGCACACATGGATGGCTCATGTTGGTTGATTTCAGGGGGGAAGCACACAATCACGTGTAGGTCTCAAGTGCATGGACTCGATTAGCCGCTTCATCTCTTAGCTGCATGTTCTTGGGCAAGTCAGTTAAGCTCTCTGTGTCGTAGGAAATGGGGGGAAAATACATAATAGAATGATTTTTGAGGAACAAACGAGATCATGCGTAGAAAGCATTTAACAAAGTGCCTAGCACGCACACAGTTATCTAATGATAACAAGGATAAAATGAAACCATTTTTTCAGGACTGTCTGGTTAGAATAAGTAAATACTCTTAAGTATTAGACTCATGTAGGGCAATATTATTAATTCAATTTGCAATATGGCTTTTTTGTGATCAGATGGAGAATATTAGAATACTTATTAACTCCTTGGGTGGATGTAGAATTTAATTTTCTTCCTCTGTTGAGTGTCATCTCTCTGAATGAGTAAGTAGCCCCAGAAAAAAACCTCAACTTTTCCCTCTCTAAAATTGTGTTCCATGGCAAGTGGAGTCAGGCCATGCCCCCAAAAGGCTTGCAACACATTTGTTTTACCTTTTGAAGCTAAAGAAAGCCAGCACATCTTGTGTGTGCTTAATAAAGAAAAATTCACAGATTTCATTTGTGGATTCTAATAATCCTTATGGAGAGATTCACTGTCCCCATTTGACAGATTAGAAAACCAGGACTGCCCTGATTAAGGGAACTGCCAGTTCAATAGAAGAGAGATTTATTAGACACCTGTTCTCTGCCAGGTACTCTGGGAGACAGAGGAGTCAGCCTGGGGCTCTCAGGGGGCAGAGGTTCAGCAGAAAGAAACAGACGAAACAGACACGTGTAATCAGCAGTCACTGGGCTGCGGACCAGGAGCCCTTCCTGCGCACCCTCTGCCTGTCCTGGAGGCTGAGTGTGTTTACGGGGGGGGGGGGGGGGAGCGGTGACACTGAGGGCATCAACCCTTGTAAGTAGGAATCAAAACAGCTAACTTGAGAAACATCTGATCTCAAGGCCTAATGAAGAACTTCCCGAGCATCACAACAGTTCGTACAATGCTGAGGCTTTCCTGCTTTCTCAGTGTCAACACCGTAAAACTAATTGCCCCCAGGCTCCTTGATTATCTGCAACCCAGCTGCTCCCTTGACCACTTGAAAAATGAACAGGCCTCCTGAAGGAGGTTTGTTTATGGAAAACGGTGGAATTATAGCTGAGTGGTCACTGGCCTACTTAACAACACCCGGTCAGGCCTCTTCTTGGACGCCTGGTGCTGTGGGGTCCTTGGTAAATTGCTAGCAGTCTTCTCTTCCCATTTGCTCCTCTACATAACTGCACATTTTGTGTACTTTTGTTCTTCCTTGGAGTGGAAATGGTTCATTTGCATTATTTGCTTCTGCAAATCACTTAAACCTACTGAACTTCATTTCCTCATCTGTACAATGGAAATAATAGCCATCTGAAAACCTCCCTCAAAGGGCTTTGGAGAATTAGTCCAGAATAGGGTATGTGCTTTGTTTTCCTTTTGATTTATATTCTGATTGGAGGGGGACAAACTATAAACAAGCAAATTACTGCAGATGTCAGGGGGTGAGAAGTGCTGTGAAGAAAAACGAAGCAGGAATTTGCAGACACTTGCTACTGTGTATAAAATAGATGAACAACAAAATCCTACTGTACAGCACAGGGAACTGGATTCAGTAGCTTATAATGGCCTATAATGGAAAAGAATATGAAAAGGAATATATATATACATACATATGTGTGTGTGTGTATATATAAAAAACTGAATCACTATGCTCTACACCAGAAACTAACACAACATTATAAATCAACTATACTTCGGGGGGGAAAAATAAGAAGCAGGGGCTGGAAAGAATAGGAGTGAGGTGCTATTTCAGATAGGGTGAACAGAGACTCACCCTGAGACATCAGGGTATTAGCATGTGAGTTCTGGAGGGTAATGTTCCAAGTGGACTGAATTGCTAAGAGCATGTGCAAAGGCCCTGAGGTGGGAATGTGTTTGGTTTGTTGGAAGAATAAGAAGGAAGCCAGTGTGGCTGGAGCTGAGTGAGCAAAGGGGAGTTGGTAGGTTAGTCATCAAGGGAGGTGATGGAAGGGTGTTTCAGACCACACAGACCCTTACAGACCTTGGCAAGAACTGTGGGTTTTATTCTAAGTTCAGTGGAGAGCCAGGAAGGGCTTGGGGAAGTGGTATGACAAGGTCTGATTGACACTTGAAAAAATTTGCTCTACCTGCTGTATGGGGAGTGGACTGTGAGGGGGCCAAATGGAATCTGGGAAGACAGTTTAACGTGTGTGTGATGGCTTTGCTGTTTCTGAGATAGGAAACTGTCGTCTGATGGGAATGTAGTTTCCAAGGGTGTCAGCTGAAGATGGATACAAGTATTAGCTGGTAAGCTCCACACAGGTGGATGACCAGGGGCTTTGCAGGCAGGCCCTCGAGAATCAGCACAAGCAAGGTCTGAAGGGAGATGGAGTCACGGAGGAGCCATTAGCCGTGTTCCACTCCTTGTGCCTGTTAGCGAAAAGTTCCATACATGACATCATTGCAGACACTGAGGGTCCTGCAAGACCCTGAGAGGCAACACCGTCTCTGCCATGATGTCAAACAAGGGCTTCTTTTGGAGCCAATCCACAAGTATGGTGGAGTTTTTTTTTTCCTGTTCATAAAACGTTACGAATTTATAACCTGGCTAGGTACAAAAAGGCTGTCCAGTGATACATACAGTTAAAAATGCGGGCGTTTAGAAGATGAGACAACATCAGTACACAAAAAGCCTGATGACCCTGATGTGTAAAAATATGCAGCCTGCACTGAAAGCAAAGCTAAAATCATTAAAATTGCTGTTCTGAGTGTGGATATCAAACCTTCAGTCTACCTTTTAGATTTTCACAGCAGTTTATAAATTCATGTGAAAACGTTGATGATAGTACTGCTAGATAAATGTCTAATGGCAATTATTTTAGGCATGTAGTAAATATAGTTAACTCTACTTGTTTTAGAAACCTAATCTTGTTTTAAAAGCTGGTCAGTATTTGTGGAAACTGTTCAGAAAACATGCAACTCTTACACAGCCACCAGTTGGCTACCTCGTGGCACGTGATCAGAACAGAAACATATGTCACCGTCCTGTACCAACTCAGAATTAAAATGCAATCTTTTCTACTCATCTTCTTTAAGAAAACTGCATGAAGGATGCAGACAGGACAGTGACTCAAAGCACTGTTTCAAAAACATGCACTTTCATGGGGCACAATACAGAAATCTCAGCAAAAGTTTCAAGTCAAAAGAAAGATGCGTTTCTGTCAACAACAACACGGTTGTGTACCGTCCTCAGGGAGGGAGACTGGAAACATGATGCGATCAGGTGTGGAAAATGCAGAGTTGGAGTTTATTTTACCCACTTGAGTGTTCAGGGGAAAATTTTGACCCTGATACGTATCCAGAGCCTTTGGCAGAGTGTCTGGGCATGAGAAGGTCTCCATCAGTGTTCTTACTTTGGTTCCTGCAGCAGGTGTGAGAGAACGGAATGGCAGGGAGAACTTCTGAGGGCGCCAGTGTGAATTAGGTCTTCCCAGTGTCTTCTCCCTTTGCTTTGTGCCAATCAAGCAGTACCAGAAAGCCTATTTATAGTCCTTCGTGCTTCTCTGGAGCGACCATGCAGTGCCAGGTAAGACAAATCAGGAGGAGGAGCAGAAGAGTGTCGGTCACATCAGGAAAGTCATTTGTTAACATGGGCAGAGACCGTCACCCTGTTGTCCTCCCGCCCTGGCTCCGCTCCAGGCTGTAATCATGTTCGATCTACCCGTAAATTCCCCACGTGGCTTTTGCAGGGAAAGAAATCGCTGCTTTTCCCTCGTTCTCCATGAGTGCTTTCTCTTTGCAGTGCTTGGAATTCGTACTTGGAAGAATCTGGGCATTTATAAAATGCTGCCAGACGCCTTCCATTAGGTACCCTCTTAGTTCATTTCCAAGCTGGGGAATAACCTTCTGCTTCCTTGGTGAATGAGTGGCCTGTCTTAGGGGCTGTCTGATTTCTGTGGGCAAGATTTTTTTTTCCCCAGAATTTAAAGGTTATGTCTCATAGCTTGGACTTGAGGAACAGAAGTGTGTAATTCCTCAAGGAGGAAAATAGGATACCAAAGGTTGTTAATCAAAGATGCTCATGTCTGCTGCTTTTCACTTGGTATTTCAAGAACTTACAAACAAAAGACAGAGCATCTCACAGGGCAGTGTGCCGAGTGGGTCTTCAGAGATCTAATGCATTTCAGTTTCAGTCATTGGTGGGTTGGTTAATGCAAGTGTGTGGCACTTACTGTAATGGATGAAGTGAATCCACCCGCAGTGTTCCCCACTTACCTGTAAGTCCCTTGATTTTGATCAATGGATCTAAACAGCTACTTTCCTAGTGAAATTAAAAGATAAAGTCTAATTTAAGACCTAGGTTGCTAAATGCAGTATGGTATCCTGGAATGAATCCTGGAACAGAAGGAGGACAGTAATAGGCAAATTGGGGAAATCCAAATAAATTCTGTGGTTAATGATAACATTTCAATTCTCAAGTATTGCACCAGTGTTAATTTCTTAGTTTTGCTGAGCATAACGTGGTTATATGAGAACTTGAGGACAGACTGGGTAACAGATACACAGTAGCACACTGTATTATCTCTGGCACTCTATTGTAAATCTAAATTATTTTAAAATTAAAATTAAATAGATAATGAATATGATATAGTGGGAGATGGTTTGGGGATCTTGTGCCTTTCAAATCCTGTCCTAGAGTCAGTGTGCCCTGTGTACGTACGATTCCTTGAGAAGCAACTGTGGGAGAGTAGTGATGAGGATCAAGTTATTAAACGCAGGCTATAAGCAGTCAGTAGTGCTAAGTGGTGGGTACAGTTTGGTCAGCACTGTATGGGTGAAGAAATTAAGGCTTAAAATGGGAAAATAAGTCCTCCAGAATCAGCAGTTGTTGATAGTGGACTCAGAATGGTAGCCCTGCTCCTTTATACATACACACCTGCTCTCAACAAGGAGTGGAATGCATTGCTTTCAGTTATGGTCTTAGCTTTTATTAATTGTGATCCTGGCAAATCGCTAGCATCCTCTGGCTCTCTGCTTCCTCATTTATAAAACAAGGGGATTGGGTTTGATGACCTGTAAGGCTTCCTTCAACCCCAAGATCCTCTGACTTGGTGACTTACCTGTAAAGTACATTTTAATTGAAATGTTCCTTTTCAGCTCTTCTATCCGGTGGAATCCTTTCAGACCTGTAGAAAATAATATTTTGATCTGAAGGGGGCTTATGTGACATTTGAGTTTTCATCCACATTCATTATTTTCTCGGAATAATCCTGCCATCTCCTGATTTCTGGCTAAACATTTTCTAATCCCAGAAAGTGTGAACCCTGGTAAGAGAAATTTTATCAAGGTTATAGAACTCAATTTTAAAAGCATGTAAGCACCTTTTCTGTGCATTGCTCTCATAAATTTATGATATCATAAATTGCTTATAAAATTTTCACTAGTGTTTTTTGGCGTAGATTTATATATAGTTTTATCCTAATACATAATATTATCGGTACAGGAATGAGGAGAGATTGACAGTGATAAGCTGTTCGGAAAGTTGTTTCATATCATAGGTTTGTTTGTCAGAGTAAAATCACTATTACCAAATTTTATATGAATTACTCAGAAAAGACTTTCTGGATTAATATGAATTTCATAGATTAATATGAATTTGATACTGTTTATTGTATTTCAAATATCACGTTAGTAACCAACAAGCTGTTTATTAAATCTCTGACTTAGGCAAATCAATATTAAGCAAAATGGAATAAACTGGTAATGAAAAATTGGAATTTCTGAATCTTGGAAGAAATTTAGCCCAGGTGAATAGATTTTTAAAATTTCAGTACTGCTTGATTATAACCCACGTTATTATGTAAAAAAAATAAAAGGACCAAAAAAGAGTCATGAGCACTCACTAAAAGATCATGTCCTGGTATGCAGTGTGAAAGCATTTTTAAATGGTTTTTAAACTAACGTTCTTTGCAAGATCTTGATGATAGCTAGAGTGCTTCATTGCACTGGTGCATGCACAAATACACAAATGCCCAAATTAATGTCATGTCTGTTCTTGACAGAAATAAATGAAAGAAGCAAATAAGCAGTTATTCAATGGAAAGGAATGAAATTGAAAGAGAAAATAATTGTCATTTTGCTAAATGCTGTTATATCCAGGAAAAAAGAGGATGGAAAAACTCAGTAAGTACATAAGCATTTGCATTTGTTTCAACACACAAGATTAAACTGCTATCTTTATACATTACTGCTTTCATACATAGAATCATTTTGATCCCTTCATTCCCATGACCCTTTAACTAATACTGAGGTAGAAAAATCTTAGTGACATCCTAAAATTCCCCAGACTATGTTAAATATCTAAATTTATTTCCTTTACTTGAGAATAATGAAGTAATAACTTCTTTTTTTGTTAACTTGACCTTTAATCGTTATCCCTTGGATAGTAAATTTTATGAACACACTGTGTATATACTTTTTTAATGATGATCAATCATATGGAAAATTAAGTTTCTTTGTATTGCACCTGCAGTTATTAATTTTGTGACTTTACAAAGTCAAGAATCCTTAATGAGTCCCAGTTTTTTTGTGATACAAGGAGCCTAATTTTTCTTGCTGGATTTACATCAAGGGCTTAAGGCATTTGAAAGCCTTTTGTCAAGTATACAGACCTATATTCTGGGCGGTTAAAATAGTTCACTGCGTCATTCAGTATTGGGTCCTTACTGTGTGCTGGTCACTGAATTCATGGCGCCTCAGTGAGCAAAGTGAAAAAAAGAATCTGTATTCAAGGGGTTGAAATTTTAATTAGAAAAGACAACTAATAAGAAATCAAGTAAGATACTTTCAGGTAGAGATAGGAACTAAGAAATCAATTGAAGAGGATTGTGGGTTGGCAGAAGGGAGACGTGTACTTTAGATAAATGGTTGCAGATACACAGTACTGTATATAAAGTAGGTAAACAACAAGGACCTACTATACAGCATAGGGAACTATATTCAATATCTTGTAATAACCTATAATGGAAAAGAATCTGAAAAGTAAACTGAATGACTATTCTATACACCTGAAACTAACACAGCATTGTAAATTAGCTATACTTGAATGAAAAAAAGAAAATGGTTGCAGAAAGATTCTTTGAGAAGGTGACCTTTGAGTGAAGAGCCAGCAGTGAAGGAATCGAAGGAAAGGACACCCAGGGGAGGAGCAAGCTCAATTTAAGGAGCAACTGGTAGGTCATGCAGTTGGAGCTTGGTGAACTTCGGGGAAGAGTGACAGAAGATGGGGCAAGAGAGCAAGGGCCAGATCATACAGGGCCACCTACACCATACTGTTCTGTAGTTTTGGATAAGATTCATGATCGTTTTAAGATTTGAAGTTACTTCATGAAAGTTCCTAAGAGCAAAGTACAGATACTCATATAAAGCAACTGGCTCTCTCGGTTTGTTGAAAAATAATTTTTTGTTCGCACTTTCTTTCAGGTAGCCACGAAGTTAGTCACAGGTAGAATCTGTAGATGAAAGCAGAGTATTCAAAGACCAACATTTGGCCTCTTCCTCGAGTCTTCCCTCAACTCATTGCTAATTGGAAATCTCAGTTGTTATTTCTACCTCACAAGTACCTCTTCTCTCTATCCCATCGTCTTTCTTCCCATTGCCAGTGTTTTGATGCAAACCATCGTCGTTCCTCTCCTGGACTAATGAAACAAATTCCAGAGTTGTCCCCTTGCCATCTGTCTTCCAAATGGCTTCCAAAGTGCTTGGTTCTAGAGTCAGATTTTATCATGCCATTGCCTTCTCCTTTTTCCCATGCCCACCCCATCCCCAGCTGCTTAAAACTCTTCCATGTTTTCCCATTCCTTATGAAAGTCCAAAAGTCTTTGCATGGTACTCAGGGGGATTTGTCTTTCCTTCTTTCACCTTCAGACTCACGGCCACAGATCCCTAGACGCGTCATGTGGGACCTTCATGCACTTCCCAAAGTTGCATACTCTGCCCTTCCCACCCTCTCCCACACTTCTGCATATGTTCTTTCTTTTACCTAGAATGTCCATTCACCTCTCAAAACTCTTTCTCTGTTTTTTTTTTTTAACTTTAGCATCCAGGATCCAGTGTGATAACAATCAAAATATTCTTGTTACTTGGTTGACTTTATATTTTGCCATAAGCCTCTCAAGGTCAGGGACCATGTTCTACTTACTTGATAGCTATCGTACCTGGCAAAATGCTATCACAGAACAGGCTATTAATAAATGCTTGCTGATGGGATGCATTTTAGACCATGCTATTTGGCTCTGCCAAGGTTACAGAACTCAATTTTCAAAGCATGTAAGCCCCTTTTCTGTGCCTTGCTCTCTGTTTTCTAACCCACTCTGCTTCTGTCTCCTAACCTCTCAGAGGGAGATGATGATGCCCCCCGAGTGGTGGTACAATGATTGCCTGCATGAAATGCATTAAAAATGATAAACACAATTCCTGATGTAAATAAACTAGTCACTAAATAAATGGGGGGGGGGGTGACTTGTTACTAAGAATACTGATACAATTATTAGAAAGTGGAACAAAGAATTGAGGACATGGTTTCTGCCCTTCAGACTTTGAGTCGCTAGTAAAGCAGGATCTGTGTATAAAAGTTAACTGGCAGCCTGCCTGATTTTGGATTAACAAGTACTAGAATATGTTTAATTTGGGGTATATTACAACATTCCATATAAGGGGAAAACAAAACACTCAGGGACATGGAGGAAAGCATCAATGCTGATGAGACTGTGTGACAGGTATTGAGCTCATATTCTGGGCCAGCCTTAGGGCTCAGCTTTTCACATGTGTTAATCTCATTGAATACTTGGAGAAACCCCTTGGGTTGGGTACTTCGCATATCTCTCTATCACAGATGAAGGCTCAAAGCTCAGAAGTCCAGTAGTTTGCCCAACACCACACCAACAGGGCATGAGGGAAGCCAACCTCCAAATGCAGGTATTCTGGCTACAGAACTCCAGCATGTAGCCTTTTTGTTGCGTTGCTTCTGTAGAAGCATCCTGGATGAGGTTAAGATTTGACCCAGGCCGTGGGACGATACAGGGGTTGAGCTTGTAATTAAAAACAAATGGGTGGCCAGGAAAGGCATTCCATGTGAATGGAGGGATGGATAAAGCTAGGCGACTGGGGTGGGTGTAGCAGAGGAATTAGAATGATTCTGGGGTGGCAGCATTACAGATCAGTCTGAGCAGAGCAAAGAAATAATATGAAGCAGTAATGAACAC